>NW_024097149.1:247500-747500 GCF_016545835.1 Crotalus tigris | reverse complement strand
TTCCCAGGTTGGATATTAAGGATTTATTCCCAAACTAAATGTCCTGACCTACTGAGATATTTGTGTACGCTGCCAGAATGGCTTGTTTGGCCTGCTCCCACCCCAGGAGAAGCACAGAATTTATTCACCTGATGGAAAATCTAGAAAGCAATCTATTTATTCCTTAGTTGATCTAATAAAAACAGAGTACATGAGATGTTTTTTGGTGTACAAATTAACCAGCTCTTACAGAGGGGAGGGGTGATAGAATGGTGGAGGCTTTGCTATCTATAAGCACTGAGATGAGGCATAGCTGAAATTGTGGGCAGAAGTGTTGGCATCTTTCTTCTGCCAGAAGAATTCTAGACCTTGACACATTGGCCATTTCTGAAGGACAGTATCCAAATGCACTCTGGGTGAAGTTTAGGAAGCATCTATATGACAAAGGTCCGTATAGTCAAAGCTATGGTTTTCCCAGTAGTAATGTATGGCTGTGAGCATTGGACCATAAGGAAAGCTGAGTGCCAAAGAATTGATGCTTTCGAATTGTGATGTTGGAGAAGACTCTTGAGAGTCCTTTGGATTGCAAGGAGATCAAATCAGTCAATCTTAAAGGAAATAAACCCTATCTTTGGAAGACAGATACTTTTGCCACTTAATGAGAAGAGCAGACTCATTGGAAAAGATCCTGATGTTGGGAAAGATTGAAAGCCAAAAGGAGAGGGGGTGGGTAGAGGATGAGATGCTTAGATATGGTCATCGATTTAACTCAATGAATTTGGACAAACCCCAGGAGACAGTGGAGGACAGAGGATTTGCTTTGATTGCAAAGACTCAGATACGATTTAACAACTGAACAACAACACAAGATGGGGAATTCATGGCTCGGAAGCAGTATATTATAGACTGATTTGGGCAAGGTTAATTAGGACAAATTGAACATGATCCTTTTTGTCAGCTCTGTTTATCATCTTCATCAGCTCCACTGGACTTGTTCTAACCTGTCAATATCATTCAGGAGCCACAGTGCCCAGAACTGGGCAATATACGCCAAGTGTGGTCTCAGCACTGCAGAGTGAAGAGGAACAAGGACTTCATATGTCTTTGTAACAGTGGTTATTTTGATGTGGTCCAGAACTGCATTGGCATTTCTATCAGCTGTTTCACCTGGCTTGGAAGTATTATATCAACTGAGGGCTTGAGTATGACCATTGATATCAAGTTAAATATGGGTCAGCATTGTTTACTGAAGGATACATGTTAAAACAGGAGACAGACAAACCTGTATGGTCTTCTGTGAAAATGAGTGGAAGGAACCTGGACTGTTTAGTCCTGAGAATGGAGGGTAGACAATCAATATTCAGATACATAAAAGGACATCATGGGGAGGATGGTCAGAATGCGTTTTCTTTGTCATAGAAACCAGGAACATTTTCCAGCACATTACAGAGGTTGGAGTAGAAGATCCAGATGATCACCTCCCACTCCATAATTCTATGCTTCTATCCTTCTTATTTTCAATGGTTTTCAAGGGTAATAAGGAGAAAGTTGATGGCTTTTTTTAAGGCACTAAAAACTTGCCTATTCCCTAAGCATTTAGCCCAGTGGGATTAAGTGAGCCTTGCTGGTTCATTGTTTTTTGTTTTTGTTTTAGTAATTGCAAGATGGAGTGATTCATCTGGAGTTCTAGTACATGATATATTGATTGATTATTGTTGTAATTTCTTTGTTAATTGATTTGAGTTGTTTAGTTCTGGTTCTAATTTATTGCTAGCTGTCCAGAGTTGCAGTAGTGAAATGGGCTACAATGTAAATTATTTAAATACATAATAATATCCGAACATATAAGTATTAGTTCACTTCAGTCCAAGGACTGACAGAAACCAGTTTTTTTTTTCTTCTGTTTGCTTCTGAATTACACCAATATAACGCAGCATCCTTGAAAAGGACATTATGAAAGATGGAATAGCAGTCATCAATTTACACTAGAGATACCCCTCAAAATAGACAAAGATGGCAAAGACAATGAAAACCTAGATAATTTTCTTTAGATTGTTACAGTTAAAAGTTGTGCAATTTAATGTATGTGTATTTAAGCATAGAAAGCAGATTTTTCCAGGTTTTTTTTAAAAAATATGCTGATTCCATTTACTAGAATATTTTGAGGGCATTCTAACTGCTGCATTTCTAAGACATTTAGGAGCTATTCTGTTGGAGAAGACTGTACATTGGAATTCAGCCAGAATCTCATAAGTACCATGTAAACTGGGTATGATATTTAGAAGCTATTAAGAAAACCAAATAACTGTGCAAATTCCATCACAAAGCCAACACACAGCATGTATTAGATTCATGCTTGCAAGGATCCATCATGGTTCAGGGAAGGGGATGAGAAGTTCATGCATTCTTAACTTGTTAACAAATAAATTCCCAAAATGATTCTTCATGTCATTGTCAAAAAAATGTCTAATCTCTCCACTTAAATCTGTTCACTTATGTCTCTGATCTGTACTGCTTAGGTCAGGGGTGTCAAACTGCCGGCCTGCGGGCTGGACGCGTCACGCAGAAGCCACGCCCACCCCATTGCCAGCAATGGCAAAACTGTCCCGATACGTTGCATGACGTCACATGATGTCATGAGTTTGACATGCCTGGCTTATATTATTACAGTTTGTAGCACGGTCAGCCAGATGTTCAGACTGGATCTGACATTTTTATTCACCTATCAAGTGCTTCCCAAGGACTTAGGATAGGCAGATGTTGAGAGTGGGTGGTGTTAGAAATATTGTAAGAATATAAGCTGTTCCGAGTACATCTGCCTTTTGTAATTGTCTGAGCCTGAATTGGTAATAGGTCATTATTTCTTTGTTTTCTGTCTCTGTATAAAGGTAGCCCTTGACTTATAACAGTTTGTTTAGTGACCATTCAAAGTTACAAGGGCACTTTTCACACTTAGGACTGTTGTGGCATCCCTGTGGTCATGTGCTCAAAAATCATCTGACTCGTATTTATGATGGTTGCAGTGTCCCGGGTTCATGCGATCCCCTTTTCAACCTTCTGACAAGCAGTCAATGGCCAAGTCAGATTCATTAACAACCGTGTTACTAATGTAACAACTGCAGTGATTCACTTAATAAAAGTGGCAGGAAAGATCATAAAAGGAGGGCAAAACTCACTGAACAAATGTCTCACTTAAAACCAGAAATGCTGGGCTCAATTGTCATCCTAAGTCAAGGACTGTCTATATTTGCAATGGATAAACACCTTTTCTTCCAGTAGTTCTGCAGCTGCCAACCCTGGTTCTCAGCCAGCAGTCTTGAGTCCTGTAGCCCATTTTTCACCATATGTCCAGGAACTCCAAAATCGAGCCCAGCCCTTGTTGACCTAGGCAATGGCCGAGTTGATTTGGTTTCTGTAATTTATATCCACCATGATTTTTATGGGAGAGATGTTGTCTTTGTCCTGGGATGAGCTCTAGCCAGTAAAGCTGAACCTCAGGCATCTTCCTCAGAGCAAACAACCACATCAAGGATTACTATTATGGATCATCGCACAGTCAGCCAGATGTTCAGACTGGATTTGGCATTTTGTCTACCTATCCAGTCCTTACCCAGGACCTGGGATAGGCAGATGTGGATGTTTGATAGTATTACAGATATCGTCGCAGGATGGAAGCAGTTCCTACTAAGGCCGCCTTTTGCAATTGACTAATAGCGAATTTGTCAATGCCAATGGTGTTCAAGTGGTGCTCCAGTTGTTTTGGGATTGCACCCAAGGAGCCTATGACTATTGGTACTACCCTTGCTTGCTTTTGCCACAGTCTTTCTATTTCTATTTGTAGGTCTTTGTATTTTGTTATCTTCTCCAGTTCTTTCTCTTCTATTCTGCTGTCTCCAGGCACTGCCACGTCCACTATCCAGACTTTTTTGTCTTTCTTATCGACAATTGTTAAGTCTGGGGTGTTATGTTACAGATGCTTGTCTGTCTGAATTCTGAAGTCCCAGAACAGTTATGATGATGATGATGATGATATTAAACAAGAAGAGCAGAGCAGAGCAGGTAGTCTTGACTTACCGTTCATTTAGTGACAGTTCAAAGTTACAACAGCACTGAAAAAAGTGACCGATGACCATTTTTTACAGTTATGACCATTGTAGCAGCAATCTCTGTGGTCACGTGATCAAAATTCAGATGCTTGGCCTCTGGTTCATCTTTATGGCGGTTGCCATGTCCTTGGGGTCATGGGATCACCTTTGACGACTTTCTGACAAACAAAATCAGTGGGGAAGCCAGATTCACTTAATAACCATGTTACTAACTGAACAAATGCAATAATTCACTTAACAACTATGGCAAGAAAAGTCGTAAAATGGGACAAATTCACTTAACAAATGTTTCACTTAGCAACATAAATTGTGGGCTCAATTGTGGTTATAACTTGAGGATTACCTGTACATCAGTTTTAGTAACTGAAAACTGAGTGCTTGTTCCAATGTCATTTTGGGAGATGTGGAGCATGGCCTAAATCTGCCGGGCTGAATCGGTTTGTTGGCATTTTGCGGCAGTGATACAGGCCAATGGATTCACCATCTTGGTCAATGATAAAAGGCTCAGGTTGATGCTGTTGTCTTGATTACTACAACTCTCCCCATCCCCAAACTATTGTGAAAAATACTAACTTTTCAGACAAACAGAAGGCCATCCATTCGTGTGGTGCTTGCTTTTCCTTTAGGCAAACAATCCAGAAAACTTTGTAGGAAAAAGACACATCATTAAAAAAACATTATAAAATATCTCTTCTGCATTCCTTCATTAAGAGAAGCAAGGCTTGAGCCCCTCTAAATCAAGATCACTTGGTGTGTTAATGCCCCTCTGTAATTCCTTTGTAAGACCACACTTGGTATATTGCATCCAGTTTTGGTCACCACGATGTAAAAAAGATGTTGAGACTCTAGAAAGAGTGCAGAGAAGAGCAACAAAGAGGATTAGGGGACTGGAGGTTAAAACATACAAGGAACGGTTGCTGGAATTGGATATGTCTAGTTTAACAAAAAGTAGGATGAGGGGTGACATGATAGCAGTGTTCCAAAATCTAAGGGGCTGCTATAAGAATACTTTGCTATTCTCCAAAATACCTGAAGGCAGAACAAGAAGCAATGGATGGAAACTAATCAAGGAGAGGAGCAACTTAGAACTAAGGAGAAATTTCCTGATAGCACAATTAATCAGTGGAAAGACTTCCTTCCAGAAGTTGTGGGAGTTCCATCATTGGAAGTTTTAAAGAAGAGACTGGACAACCATTTGTCTGAAATGGTATAGGGTTTCCTGCCTGAGCAGGAGGTTGGACTAGAAGACCTCCAAGATTGCTTCCAATTCTATTATTCTATACTGGCTGCCAAATCTTTGGCAGTTGCTTAAGTCCAGCAGCTTCAAGATTGTCCAAGTGATAACACTTTCCCATTTTTGCAATACACTGTAGTTACAGGTGTGGTGGGGAAGGGAATTTCAAGAGCATTGGGGCGGAAAAGTGTCTAAACTTGAGGGTGTTCATTGAATAGTTCCCACTCCAAAGCAGATTTCTGAAAAAACTACGATAATATACCATAGTATCCTTTATAAAGCACTGTGGAGAATGAAATCTCAGCCTCAGTTTATACTGAGACATCATTCAAAATAGGAAGGAATAGCAAAAAGAGGAACTGAACAAAAGATACTATTTTTGTTCACTAGCATTCTAAGCCTGAAGAGAATTGGGCCACTGGAAAGAGCTCTTGAGATTCATTAAGGTTTGTGAACAATTTGTACTGGGCAAAAAGGATCTTTTGAATTCAAAGAGATGGAACCAAGCAATCTTCCTGACATTATATTTATTTATTTATTTATTTATTTATTTATTTATTTCTCATTAGTCTGATGAAAAGAAATGTTCTTTCACCATTTCTTCTACAGGGACAGAGAAATTGTGAGCTAAGTGAATGTCACTATGTTTGGACTTCCACCCCATTGGGAATTGGTGGGATCCAGGGAACAACTTTTGCATTGCAAAATAGTCTCTAAGCCTGAAATCCTTGCTTGCAGAAAATTATGAATGTGGCAATGATGACAACAAGGTTGGTAAACTAGATTACATTATGAAAATATGTCCCTTAGATAAGATGAATGAGGTTAAAATTGTACAGTGGAACACAGTAGTCATCCTTAATTTGTTCCGCTGAGTACCAAACAAAATTTTCCCATAAAGAATAATGTAGCGAGTCGATAGCCAGCATCATCACATTTTAGTTTGTGTGTTGAGTACCAAACAAACAATGAGTACTGGGAGAAAATGTTTATGTCAAAATGCATTGAGTACCAAATTTGATGAGTTTCAACGTAGTTGAGCATCAAGGTATCACTGTATAGGACTTATAACAATTCATTTAGTAACTGTTCCATTAAACATTTACAGATAAAGTTACATCCACAGAAAAAAGTAGGTTTTAAAGGGGGGTACTAGAACTCATGCACTCTTGATTTTTAACCTGATGTCTTAACTCCAGGATATCTAGACTAAAATTCAAGATAGGATTTGACTAAAGTAGAATAAACTTATGAATGGGACATGATGCTTCTATTGATATAGTCTAAAATGGTGTTTGCCTTTTTCTAGCCTCCCTGTTCAACTGGTTCATATTCAGTTTTCCACTAACTATAATTCTTTCATATAAGTATAAAATTATAATTGCATAGTTAATTTTAAAGATCTACAATTAATATTTAATAGAAATATATTTATTTATGTATAATACAATATTATTAATATAATGTAAAAATATTTGCCAATATATTTTATTATTAATAATATATATATATATATATCAATATTTAATACCATAATTAGTATAATTACATAAATAGCATTAATATATACAAGCATAGTTCTTTTATACAATCTTTTATTCAAGGACCATTACCAAGTCAAGTATACTGCATCCTATGCCTCTATGCAATTTTCATTTTCTAAGTGAAGAATTTTGCTATTATCTCTGCTCTGTTTCATTCTGTTACTTTCTATGGTTTTTCTAAGTTAGATTGTTTTGGATTTTATGTCTTCTAGAGCAGAGGTCACCAACTTTTTGGGCACCAGGGATCAGTTCTGTGGGGAGAGGTTTTTCCACGGACTGGAGGGTGCATGGTTTTGTGTGCTGCCTGCATCTCGCGGATGGGGCTTTGCTTGTTTGTGTGGACAGGTTGCTGGCATGCCATGACCTGGTACTGGTCCACACACAGGGGGTTGGGGATCCCCGTTCTAGAGTTTTAGTTAACTCACCCAATTTGCTGTCATTTGTAGATCTGATAAGCATTCCCTCATTATATTTTGTTAGGTAAGAATGCAGAGAATGTGAACAGTAAATGGCCACATACAAGTATGTATGACACCCTCCCCCCAAAAATATGTGTAAATGTTAATGGGCCACAAAAGAATGGCTAGCAATACCAAATTACCATAAAGAAATAGTAATATCAGGTTGAGTTTCTGAGAAGCTTCACCCAAATTCATGCCTATCTTGCAGGCAGCTGGACTTAACTAAGAATGACATGTGATGATTCTTCCAAGCTGAATTCTTTATTGATTCACATCTATGGACAAAATCTAGCCAGACTAAACATTCTACTACCAGTGGTTCTTGACTTACAACCATTCATTTAGTGATTGTTCAAAGCTACAATAGCACTGAAAAAAGTGATTTATGACCCGTTTTTCATACTTACAACCATTGCAGCATCCACATGGTCACGTGATCAAAATTTGGATGCTTGGAAACTGGCATATATTTATGATGTTCTGTGGTCATGTGATTGTCCTTTGTAACCTTCTGAAAAGCAAATGCCAAATTCACTTAGAACTGTTTTACTAACTTAACAATTGCAGTGATTCACTTAACAGCTGTGGCAAGAAAGGTTGTGAAATAGAGCAGAACTCATTTACCAGCTGCCTTGGTTAGCAACAGAAATTTTGGGGTCAGTTGTGGCCATAAGCAAAGACTATCTGTGTCTGCAACTATAATATACTCTGTGAACCATTAGCTGTCTTCATCCTCTTCCTCTCACACATGATATCTGGGCTAAGTTGCTTCTTATTCTTCTGGAATGCAGCCCCTCCCTCCTGGAAATCCATTTACTATATTCCATTACACAATCAAAAGTAATTAAAAATATTGAAGAAAAGACAATAAAGAAAGATACTGCTCTCCAATTTGTTACCTTATTCCAATATGATGTGGAACTATCCTTAAACCATCTGAGCATAATTTTTAAGCCAGCTATGCATCCATTTAATTGTCCTGCCATCTAGCCCACATTTAAAAAGTTTAATAAACCTATCATAAGGAAGTCAAGATATATTATGTCTACAGCATTTCCTCAATCTATTATGGAGTTTCCCAATAACAGTAATGAGACTTGTAATTACTTCTTGTAATTACTTCTAGTTATTCTTCCATGTATTTAAACCCAGATGCTCTCCGTAGCACTGCCAAATTCATTCAGATTTTTAAGCAGAAAAGGATATTTTTAACATACAGTACAATTCCTTCTCCCTTTCTATTGTTTCTGTTTCTTGAACAAAATGCATTATTTCATTATTACATTCCAGTCACAAATCATCCCTCCAGATGTCTAATATGCCTATTAAATTATCTAAGATGTCAGTACTAACATCTTGAGCTTATTTTATTTATTTTTCCCACTGTGAACATTAATACACATAGAGACTCATAAAATAAGAGGAATAAACTTTACACCTCAATGTTCTTTCTGAGTTTTTCATTAAATGGTTTAAGAGGCCCCATTTCAGCAAATCACCCACTTTATACAGTGGATGAATTTTACAGGAGTCTGTTTTTTCAAGGTTTTCATTTCTAGTCTCCAAAATATTCCTTTGAATGTCCTTCTCATCAAGCTCCTCATATTACGGCCATATGTATTTGGTGAACGCCAGTAAACCATGGTCTCAAAAACCAGATCTCTATTACTGACATCAGCTACATATTCAAACAGAAAAAACATTACATATCTCCATTGGAGGTGAAGACCTTGACTCTGTATACATTCTACTATCAAAATCAGTATTTCTCAATGTTGGCTACTCTGAGTCCAATGTTTGACTTGAACTCCTAGAAAATTGGAACAGTAAGTTGGTTTAATCTAGGTTAAAAGCAGAAAGCCTACTTGCCTGCTGCTGCTGCTGCTCCCATCTATCCCCAAGTAAGCATGATTATGCTTCAGGTGTGAAAAGTTTTTCGAATTCTGAAAGTTATAGTTCACACATCTTAAAGTGGCTAAGGTTGAGAAATATTGATATAAATTAACCAGCCAGGAACTTTTAGGCCTATGTTATACTTTCCTCTTATTTCTTAAAGTTTTAACTCAGCCAATTGACCAGTCATACTAATGACCTTACTGAGACTATGCTCTATAGAATAAGATCCAAGCACATTTTAGTTGCCTGAAGGATTCAGTAATAATCTTGCCTGCTATACTGCTGAGAACTCTATAAAATTGAAATAAAACTGGAATACTTTGATGTATATGTTATCAGAACTACTGTGTGAAACAGATGTTTGTATGATATTCAATCAGATTATTTTATTTTTGCACAACAATTCCCCAACTTCTCCTTTTCTAGGGGAGATGGGTGGTTCAAAAATGTGAAAAACAAAATAAAGAAAAACTTTATTTTGTTTTTCACATTTTATCTGTCTGAAATGTAACATAGGTGGGAGAATTATTGCTGCATTGTACTACATTTTATTCCCATACAATTTACCAATAGGTTGTTATTTTAAAACCACAACAGAAAAATTAGTTCTAAAGTAAAAATAGTGCGAAAGAAATGTATCTGTGCATGTAGAAGCCATTTAGGATGGCTCCCCATCTTAAACACAACTCTGGACGTTTCATGTGCCTATTCTGCTGTATTCTTATTTTGTTGAAGAAGAGGGATGAACTTTCAAACCAGAAAGTATTATGAGAGCCATGGTGGCACAGTGGTTAGAATGCAATACTGCAGGTTCACTGCCAGGAGTTCGATTCTGAATGGCTCAAGGTTGACTTAGTCTTCCATCCTTCTGAGGTCAGGACCCCGATTATTGGAGGCAATATGCTGACTCACTTAGAGAGGGCTCTAAAGCACTATGAAGCGGTATATAAGACTGCTATTATTCAAAACAATGTAGGAATGATTGATATTACTTAAATCCCTAACACAAGTAGTCAAAATGGTCTCTAAATATTTTGGACCAGTACCTATAAGCTTCAGCCACCATGGGCAATGATCATGGCTTATGGAAATTATCAATTAAAACAGAGGTGTCCAACTTTGGCAACCTAAGACTTATGGACTTCAACTCCCAGAATTCCCCAATCACTCAACTCCAAGAATTCCCCAGGCAATCAAGTCCCAGGATTCCTTAAATCTTAAAGTTGCCAAGATTGGATACCCCTGAGTTCAAACATCTGAAGAACCTCAGGTTTCTTAATACAATAACAATCAAACTGTAAATTCCCTCTCTTAATCCAAAAACAAATATTTAATTGTGCTTATCAAACTCTGTAGTCAAGCTATCCAAAAGTTCTTTTCATTTATCAAAGTGCTGGATGTTTCAGAAATAAATTTGAGCTTGGGGGAAAAAGCCTGACTGAGGGAACTGAAACTGACAGACTGTCCATTCTTACTAAATATGATACAAATCACATCACCATATAATTTAGCAGAAAGCTTAGCTTGGTATATAAAGCACATGCCAGGCATAGAAGTGACCCCAGGTTCAATCCCTAGATGTACATAAGCGAATATCCAAATCCATGCCTCTGAACAATCATTAACAGAATGGAGATCACTGGTCAAGACAGATCATAGATCTGTCATGGTAAAACAGTTTAAGGATCCAGAAAACAGCTTGGGGCAGATTAGATTAAATAAGCAAACAGCTGTTCCCTTTCTAATAATGGTAAATGAAGTGATTTCCTTTCCTGCAGTTATTTAATGACTAAGCACAATGCAGGCTGGGACTTATTGCAGAAGAAAACAATCAGAGTGGCAACATGATATATGGCAATGCTGATGGTGATATTGAAAAATAGCAGGGGAATGACGCTCAGGAAAAGAATGAACACAAAATAAAAGAGAATTTTGTGAGGACCCAGAGCTCCATGTTTCCTCAGCTGTATTTTGAGTGTTAGGCAATGTTCATCAGGAATAGTGATAGTTTTTAACATTATACCAAAATGAGCTATTCTATTTATGATTGCTATTAATTAATTAATTAATCAGTGGAATGGCTTGCCTCCAGAAGCTGTAGGTGCTCCATCAGTGAAGGTTTTCTAGAAGAGATTGAACAGACATTTATCTGGAATGGTATAGAGCAGGGTTTTTCAACCTTTTCACCCATTGTACCACTTTTAGGATATGGCAACATCCCAGTACCACCAGTTGCCTAGCAAGGTGTCAAAAACTTGATGACCCAAAAAAAAAAAAGGAAAAAAGTGATAAAGTACAGGTAGTCCTCGACTTACAACAGTTCGCTTAGTGACTGTTTGAAGTTACAATGGCACTGAAAAAAGCCGAGCAAGACACCTGCCTGCCCACCCGGCGGCGCTCTTCCTCCTGTCCGAGATTTTCATTGTTGTGAGCATTTCTGTTGAGGATTGACAGCGGGGGTGAGGGGGTGTTTGGTTTTTATTCCCCCGTCTGCTGGGTGGTTGCAGCAGGTTTTGGTCACTTCACATGACCCTGGGACACTGTGACCATCATAAATATGAATCAGTTGCCAAGCATCTGAATGTAAATTACAAGCCCCTGGAGATGCTGCAAGATTCAAGCTGATTGGCGCTTCTTCTGGGCCCAGCTGGAGCCTGGCACTGATCCTGGCGCTTCCACTGAGCCCTGACAGCCCTGCAGCTCCAGCCACCTCTCACTCAGGCTTGTGCGGTGCTTCCACCGGTTCAGCTCATTCCCCTTCCCCGCTACCACTTTTCTAGGATGGTCGCGTACCACCTGCCAGGTGCCAATGTACCACATGTGGTACCCGTACCACTGGTTGAAAAGCCCTGGTATAGAGTCTCCTACTTGAACAGGGGGATGGACTTGAAGACCTTCAAGGTCCCTTCCAACTCTGTTATTCTGTAAATTCTGTAAATATTCTGTAAATATTTATCCTGGTACTTTCCAAGCTTAACTTCTTAGATCAACAGCTAAGAGCTAAGACCAATTGCAAGGCTGAGGATTCATTCATTCATTCATTCATTCATTCATTCATTCATTCTTGTTAGAGCAGCCCAACTCTGATGCACTCAATTTAGATAAAAACCAAGTTGCAGGAGGAACAGATAATAAATATTCCATCCTCCAGTGTTCCCCAATCACACTGCCCAAATCTTCAAAATATTCATATGAAGTTAATAATTACCCATGACAACAAAGATATCATACACTACAATTCTGAAAAATTCTGCTCACAGATTTCAAAAGTATAGCCCAATTGTACTTTAGTGTCAGAAGTTTTCAAATATCCTAGATCTATTATTGATAAGTATGCCTGAGCAATGAACACTGATTCATCTAATGCATCATTGCTTATCCAAGGGTCAGTGGCTATTAAAAAGAGGGAGCTTTTGAAGTCAAATCTTTTTTTGTCCATTGGTTTCCAAAAATTTAATGCAAAGGACTCTTTGGTTTATTTATGCATGGGCTTAAATATTCAGACATTCAATCCAAAATACAAATATGACTATTTTAGAATGTTTTACTGAAAATATCTTGTTAATATATTTCTGGCATGTGTGAAAATGCAGACCTGCCAACATTTTACTAATGTAGCAATATAATATGATAAAAAAGCATATTCCCTGTTAAAATAAACCTGGATAGTTTTCTTTGACCATCTGGGTAAAATAAAAGAATGGAATGGAATGGAATAGAATAGAATAGAATAGAATAGAATAGAATAGAATAGAATAGAATAGAATAGAATATTTTTTATTGGCCAAGTGTGATTGGATAAACAAGGAATTTGTCTCCAATGCATAAGCTCTCAGTGTACATACATACAGACAGAAAATAATAAATCATAAAATAAGATGCAATCAACAAAGTGATAATCATAAGATACTAATAGAAGTAGGTAATAGGAAAGATGAGAAAGATGATAGTAATAAAGCCCTACTACATTGGCTACTATTAGGCTTAAATCAAACATCAAAGTATGGGTGATTAATGCAATTTATTAATGTCTTGATCAGTGGTGGGATTCAAATATGTGAACTACTGGTTCTCTGTGTAGATGCCACTTCTGGAAGTCCATTCTAGGCTTGGGCAACAGAAAATTAGCTACCGGTTCTACCAAACGGGTGCGAACTGGCTGAATCCCACCACTGGTCTTGATGTAACCAAACACTTCCTCATACATAGTATTCAGATAATATCTTAAAATGTTGGGTTTTCACTTTTTGCTGCTTTTGAAATTTTCTACAGGCAATTTCATTTTTTTTAAAGACTCCCTTTAAATACTTTTTGTAGTCATGGATGATGGCCACAGACCCCCAAGACTTAATTCTATATTTAAATCATAATATTTCTTCAAAACTTCACGGACCCCCTGTGATGACGTCTTGACCCCTCGGAGTTGAGAACCACTGTTTTTGCCTCTTGAAAATCTTCACCAAAAAGAAGTCCACCTTTATTCTCTCCACTCTTACAAAAAGCAGGCACTGAAGAAAATATATATTTAGATAGTTTAACTTAGAGATGCTGGAAATGAGTGTGATAATTTATTGTTCTCTGCGGAGGATTTCAGGTGATTTTGGAATACTGCTAGAATGTCCTTCTATTGTCCTCTAAGTAGAGAAGTTTAGTCAGCAGGATTCACTTGGAGCTACCCAAGTTCCATTTCTTTTCTTGCTGCCCTCTTCGGTAGAAGACTTCTATTTTAACTTTATCCACTGGGTCTAATTTACGGTGCCTATATTTTTTCTGCTTAGGGCTGACTCCATTAATTTCCCTTGTGAACCTCGGGAAAACACAGAATGAGGTATTTCTTCCTATAGAGATCTGACTTCTTGTACTTCATAAAGCTCCACGAGCATTAAATGGAATAGTTATAAAACTTGTTTAATAGTTAAGAAACATCCCAAATGTCACTTGCATGCAGGAAGGCTGCAGTCTTCTACAAACACCACCTACACAGTATTGGAGACCTCAGCTAAGAGGCCATCCACAAATGATACATATAATTCTGCCTTACGCCTACTCCTTTGTATCTGAGAAATGAAATGTTTGTTACTGCTGACATTTCATTTGTCATTCTCTTTAGAACAAAGTTTTTCAGTTCTGCTGAGAGGAAAGTCCTTAAATTTCTCCTCCAGAGACAATATTGTATGAAACATCTGTTACTTGTATACAATGCATTCTTGCATCCTAAATAAACGTACATTGAATGAAAGTAGAACTCAAGATTAGAGTGAATCTTTATGGAAATACGTAGGTAATCTCACATCCAGGCTAACGAGAGTCAGGTCCAGCACATTGCAACCTGTCTCAGTTGTTTCCTGCAGCTTGGAAGTTCTAATAACTGCTTCTGGACAACTATAACACCTTGAAGAAAAGAGAAAAATGATGGACAGTTAAAGTCACTTTTCCAAACAGATTGAAACAGCATTCCCTGCAGTGCAAATAATAATAGTCAGTTGTCCTGAGGAAAGGAGATCTGCAAGAACTAGAGCACAGGTCGGCAACCTGCGGCTCCGGAGCCGCATGCGGCTCTTTGAGCCTTCCCCGGTGGCTCCCAGCCTCCTCTGCCTTTGCAGAGAGAGACAGAGACAGAGAGAGGCAATTGCGCTTCCCTGCTTCTCTCTCTCTCTCTCTCTCTCTCTCTCTCTCTCTTTCTCTCTCTCTCTCTGTGTGTAAAAGATTGCACTCACAGTGGGAGAGAGGGAGGGAGAGAGAGAGAGAGAGAGAGAGAAAGAAAGAGAGTGGGGGAAGAGGAGTGGCAGGCAGACCAAGGGCAGATAGAGAGGGAGGGAGAGAGAGAGACAGAGAGAGAGAGAGAGAGAGACCCTTTTGACATCTAAAATGAAGATAACACTGCATATATCCTTTTTTTACCTGTATGTGTAAGTATGTGTATATATATGTGTGTGTGTGTGTGTGTATACATACATATATATACACACACACACACATATATACACACACACAAACACACACACACCTATAATAAAGGTAAAAAAGGATATATGCAGTATTATCTTCATTTTAGATATCAAAAGGATTTTGCGGCTCCCCGTGTTTTGTTTTTGGTGGGAAATGGGTCCAAGTGGCTCTTTGAGTGTTTTGGGTTGCCTACCCCTGAATTAGAGGAATAATAGGAAAATAAACCTGATAATACAGGTAGTCGATGACTTACAACAGTGGGCATAAGTCACATTTTTCACTGGAAAAAATGACTTATGATCATTTTTCACACTTAACGACCATTTAGTATCACCAGGTCACTTGATCAAAATTCAGACGCTTGGCAACTGACTCATATTTATGACAGTTGCAGTGTCCCATCATCATGTGATCCACTTTTGCAAACTTCTGACAAGAAAAATCAATGGGAAGCCAGATTCACTTAACAACTGTGTTACTAACTATACAACTGCAGTGGTTCACTTAACAGCCGTGGCAAGAAAGGTTGTAAATTAAGCCGATTCCTGAAGTAACCTATTTTCTGGCATTCACGCCATACAGTGAAATCAACACATTTTGCCCCATTTTACGTTGCCACAAAATTTTGGGCTCAGTTGAGGACTATCTGTAGGCAATACCTAATTATTTTAAGGCTGCATTTAGATAGTAAGATTAAGCTGATTCCTGAAGTAACCTATTTTCTGGGATCATGCCATACAACAAAATCAAAAACTTAAGCAAAGATGCTGAGTTCACAGAGCACAATAGGCCCCCCAGAAGGATAACACACATTAAGTATAATCATGTTGTGCAAATGCAGTCAGGCTATCTAAATTGCCTGATTAAAAAGATCTAATCAGATTGCTCAAAATGGCCAGTTTTGGTAAGAAACCAGCGAGAACTCGTCTGCCCCCAATAGACCATAAGCACAACCAAACATTTATATATATGTTCATTCCTTTATATATTCATATTCACATACACACACACACACACACAACTAGCACATATCAGAGTTAACACTTAATGCGATAGTGAACAATGATTCTGGCAATTATGGATTATTGAAAGGCAATTGCATTCCCATAGAAGAATGCCTCCAGACTCTCTGTTGTTTTAGAAAAGATTCTTTAACTAGCTTAAAAAGAACATCCTGAATGATTATGTCCGATTATTAAAATCCAGTATTTATTTGTTGTTTATTTCTGCTCCTGCAGTTTACAACAATGAATGAAATGTGGAAATAAAGGATAAATTCCCATGGTGAATTAGTCAAATAAATCGATTGTTGATGGGCTACAATATACAGTAGGATATTTCTAGGCATGTGCAAAATGAACTGCTTTGGGAATAAAATGTTAAAGACAACTCAGAACATTTCATTTTTTCTCTGGATCATGCCAATCCAGTTAATCCAGGGGCTGTTCTGCTAGTTAAATCTTTAAACCAAGAACAGTTTGTGATGTTTTGGACATAAAACTGACTTGTTTCTGTAACATGGTACGACACTAGAAACTGTTACTATTCAGGGAGTTAAAACATCTGGAAAATACCCCAGGAATAGGATGGTCTGGAGGAATAATAGAATGTTCCAAAGTTCTCTAGAATGTTCTATCCCCAGAATAGTAAGTTCTTCATATTCCCAGGAATTTCCTTAGAATGTCAATAGTAGCACTCACACCAAAGGGGGGGGGGCTTATTGAAATTACACATAGGAAAAAATATAGTGGCCAGGACTCTAGCAATAAAAAATGGGACTATGGAAAAGAAATTAAGAAAAATCCCAAACTAAAAAAAGGTAATTATTGCCAAATTATTAAAACTCAAATACAGGCAGATTGGCTGTATTCATAGAATATACGTAGTTAGATCAGGTAATGAACTACCAATGTACTTGTACAACATGCTAACTTTGGTTAATTTTAGTTAATGTGTGTGTGTGTGTGTGTGTGTGTTCATGTACATGCTAAAATATTATGTAAATTTAGCCTGTCTTCTTAGTTTGCATATGTCAGCCTAGAAAATAGATTAATTCAGCATCTAAATATCTGGGCAGAGAAAATGGGTGGGCTGTTTCTTCAAAATATTAGATATTCTTTTCTTAAGAGCAGGTCTTCCCCTTGCAGTAATGTTTCTGAGCCCCCATCCCACTCCAGGAAGGAGTTTACTGATGATGTTCTCATAACCTTGGAATTTATTGAAAGAATCTGAAACCAAGGGGGGCACAGAACATTGGAATAGATATTATACATTGAAGAACAGGAGACTCATACACCCTCAGCCACCTCATAGCCAAATCAAATGCAAATGCAGATATGAAGAATTTCACTCACATTTTCTCTTCTTACAGAATTTTTATAGTCAATACTTATCTTTTCTGTGGGCTATCCACAGTTTTTTTGATATGGTTCTCATTGTGCTGCTAACCACTAGGACCACTGCAGCTGGTTTATGCCGTAATCTTTTAACCAAACTATTTTCTCAACTATATTATATATCTCTATCTCTATCTATATATCTATATCTATCTATATGTATCTGTTATATTTCAACTATATAACAATTTTTCATTATGAGCACAAGATAATTTTTACAGATGTTCTAGTGAATCATTTTTGTGACTGTGTTATGTTGTTGATTATGATCAGTTTGTACAATCTTCTTGCATGAACTGAATATATGACCTACCCTTTCTTACACTTCTTTGCACAATCTGCACATTGAATCATTTGATGATTTTTTTCAATTCTGGCCTTGATTGCATTAGTTGGAATAGCTTGCTCTTAAGCAGCTAAATTCAAGCCTTCAATTTTTTTTTTATTATTATTGTTCCAGTTGTAAGCCATTGCCAGGTTTAAACTTTATCCACTTTGCCCTCAATCTTTTGTAAAAATCAGCCATGTAATGCTTTTCCTTGCCAGCTTGCTGTTTGTGTTTTTATTACATTATTTCAATATACCTGTTTGGTATCCTTACATTCAAAAAGTTCCAATTTTTAATTAATCAATAGTTCTTTTGCATTATCAGCCAATGCATGCTTTTCTTCAACAATTTGTTTGATTTGAAGTAAACCTCTGCCTTAATTTCTTCCAGGCAGATATAATCTATCAATATCTCTACAGAGATGTAATGCATAATGAATAGTCATCAGTTGTTTTTTTTTGTTGTTGTTTTTCAGTCCAAACTGTCCAGTTAATAATTCCAGCAGTGTTTATATCACAGGTTTGGCCCAGATATTTAGGGCTTTAATAGTATTTCTACAGTTCAATTTTGTCTTTAGCAATTTTCTCATCCTTGGATGTATTTCTATACTAATCACATTTTTAACTTGTCCATGCTTGTTATCCCACTGTATAATGCTTGGATACTTGTAGGCTTCATCCTAATGGTTTGGCCATTTGGCATTTCAATTCTGATTTAATGCTACTGTAGCACATTTCTCTAAGTCAAATTCCACTGCTGTATGTGTGCTAAAAATGTTTGTCAGTGACTGGATTTTGATTTCTGATTTTCCATAAAGCTTCCAATCATGCAGATAAAGCAAATGTGATATTTTATGAGAGATAATAAGGGTGATAATGAGGCACCCTGGAAGATGCCTCTCCTAATGTTGACAACCCAGTATTTTTCATTTCCAAATACCAACTTCGTCTTCAACTGCTTCATTATTTTTTCAATAAACATTTTAATGCTTTTACTGACACCAGTTGTTTCTAAACATTCCATGATCTTACTGTGTAGTCACGAATCAAACACTTTTTATAATTAATTGAGACCACATGTAAATGTTTTTTTCCTTATGCAATTTTCCAAAACCATTTTATCAATCAGAAGTTGATGATTCGTACCTCATAGTATTCAATTTTCCCAGCTATTGCTGTTATCTGTTCCTTTGTGATTTCCAAAGTGTCTTTTGATGAGTAAATTAAGCTTGTCTTCATTCTTATGTTCTTAAATTTCTGTTGTTTCGTATTCTTTGCTTGTGAAAATTCTTTATGTTAGCTTCCAGTCTGATCTTCCCCTTTGAGATTAAATATATTTTGCTTTTGCTTTTCCAATTTTGACACTCAGTTGTATAATCATAACTGCTACACTGTGGGCAAGCTGACTGATCAATTTGATAGATGTTATTTTAATTCTTGCAAGCACCTTATTCACATCCTTCATTGTAATATTTAGGGAATATTATTTTCAATACTGGCATTCTGTTTCTTTCTACTTGTGTCTGCATACCCTTTAATCTTCTCTTTTAATATTTTTGTGTCACAGGTTCAGTTCATAGGTTGTTTCAGTGCAGGCCTATTCTGGATTTGTTGTTATTACTTCTTCTAAACTATCATTTCTATAGTTGGTATCAGTTGTTTCCTCTATATTTCTAACTGTTGTTGTCTGAGTTTCTTCTACTATTCTACTATTGTTTCTGGGTCTTCCACTTTTACAATATTTCTGACTGTCTTCCAGTTCTGCATCCCCAAATATTTTATTCCTGATAATGAATCTCCTTTGATTTGCTAATTGTTATCTAATGATATCTGAATCTGGATAAATTCTTTTCCACAGTTCAAACGTTGACTTTAAGTAACCCTGTTTTTTTGGTTCAATTTTTTTAATAGTAGGCATAATGGTATATATAGGATTCTTTTTCCATTTTTGAAGCACGTTAAATGGATTGATTGATACTCTTAGTCTTGTTCTTTTCTAAGATGTGTCTGACATGGGTGTCCCTTTCTGGTAGAGTACATTATCACCAACATAGCTGTCATCAGAGCATGACAAGCCCCTCCCCCATGACAAGGTGGTATCCATGGAGGGATGGTGATGATAATGATAATTTAAGATTTAGTCTTCAATTTGATTCACAAATTTTAGCAGTCTGGGACTGCTAAAAACTTAACAGTTCACATCCTAACCATGAACCTAAGAGCTGTTAAGGAACTCCTTCTCCTCATTAATATTATCATCATTATTCTTCCCAATTTCCAATGACTCTGGACAATAGGACTTAGTTATTAATTTCCTGAATATCCCTGATAGCCTTCTGTAAATCTGTTTCAGCTCATCCG
Source organism: Crotalus tigris (assembly GCF_016545835.1). NCBI lineage: Eukaryota > Metazoa > Chordata > Lepidosauria > Squamata > Viperidae > Crotalus > Crotalus tigris. The sequence continues at coordinate 727,247 of NW_024097149.1, read as the reverse complement.
GAACTTTCATAAAGTGTGGTGCTCACAACTTGACACAATTCTTGAGATGGAATTGGACCATTGATGAATAAAATTGGGTGATTTCTTGAGAAGTAGAAAGTATATATTTATAGGAAAGTTTATATTTGTGCAGTCTATCGTAATGTTTACCTTTTTGGTGGCTATCTCACAGTGATGAGTCATATTCAGATGAACTATTGCTCTGTTCAAAGGTACTATTACTAAGTAGATATCTTCCATTTTACACAGGTGCATTTCATTTCTGAAGAGGACAAAGTGCAGGTATCAAAGAAAAATTAAAGCTAGATGAAAAGGAAATTAGAACAGTAAATGCAAGAGGTTGGAAAAAGGGCAAAAGAAGTAATTTTATACAGCTAATGGAAGATTTGAAGGAAAAATACAACAGAAAAATCTGAATAAATGAAATAGACATTAGAAGGGCCGAACAGACTGAGAAAGTTATTGAGGACAAATAGAAGAGGAATGAGTAGTTTTTCCACTGTTCTTGAACACAGTTCCAAGCTGGATTGCTGGAAGTTGCAGGTCAACAATATCTGGAGGGCCATATATCCCCATGCTTACATTACAAATTCTTAAGGAGATGATGAAGGTTAAATGGACATAAAAAAAAAACTTGGGCAAAATTGTGAGAACTTTGGAAACAGCACAGAAGGGAAGAAGAAAGAGACAGGTAGATCAGAGAGTCAAACTGAGAATCAACATCTAAATGGAGATTAAAAAGGAACCCCCTCCCCAATTTTAAGGAATGACTATATTTAGATTCAATCAAGTCACATGCATAACACAACTGTTCCCAATAGTCTTGTCATATGATAACCCAACAGATTTCCTATTTGTTCGGCTCACTTAGAATAATTAATTTTGACTAGGACTCTCTTGGCTTTTTTCTTTCACCTTACTAGGGGTTATAGCAAAACAGCCCTTCAAGTCACACATTGTAAGTCAAGCCCTTCAAATCACACAAGTTAGTGATCAGAAGAAGAGACCCGAACTCTTTGGTAGCCTCACATTGCAATTATCAAGGACACACATTCAATTTTGCAGCTACTAAGATTGTTGGACAAGCAGGCTGAAAAACAGCCAGGGAAGTGATTGAAGCCTGGGAAACAGCCCCTCATCAGTCAACAGCAACTCATCAGCGCTGATTTAAACCAGCTTAGAAAGTACTTAGGAGACAAGAGCTTGGCAGCACAAGGAAACAACAGCCAATGACTTAATAGCCAACCATCAACACCTTAAAAAACCACACACAATTGGCACCATATAAATACCACACACAGAATAACCCAAAGCACACAAACTGCTAGAAAGAAGTTTTCCGAGGATGGACTCCAGCACAATTCTAAAAGCTTGGAAATCTAAACCTCTGGTCCTGGTGACGGACCCAGACTGGATCCTGCAACGTTGCAATGTCCTGGCTCTACTAGCAACTTCCTCCAGGTTTACCTTCAAAACAGAATCATAAAAGACCATTATGTAAACATGGGATTGCAATTCCATTTCCTAACAAACCTGGAGGAAAAGCAGATTGCTCCCAATTCACCCTTTTGTCTTCTTCTTGTGATTGTATCTGAAACCCTTAAGAGACAATAATGCAGCATGAAAACAATATTTATTCCAGACTCTTTTCAGTTTGTGTGCTTCCTCTTACGGCACAAGTCTCCCCCTGCACAAAGAAGTGATTAATATAGGAGATTTTTGAAGATGTATTTCATACCGTTGTATTGTCGGATGCTCTGTCTAGGTGTCTATCTGGGAATCTCTTAGCAAAAATTGTATACGTCTAACTGTAATTTTTTTAATGATGCTTTTTATCCCAACTACAGATAAAATTATTGAAGCTTTTCCTTCTCATCATTTTGCATTCCATTTAGATTCTTTTGCTGCATTTATTGTCATGGTAACTGACCCAGTTTTTAGAAGTGCAGGCCATCTTCAAAAATGTCTTGTTATACCTTCCCTTTTAATAAATACAGCTACAGAATTTATAATGTGTTAGGCAAGCAATCTTTGAGGGTAAAGGTTCATTCTCTGAGCTTGTGGGTTGGTTTCCAAAGAGTTTGTTATCAGGCTAGGTAACATCTTCAGCGGAGTTTAGGATGTCCGTGTTCAATATTCTTCTATTTAGAACCGACACTTATTTAATAGAAAGTTATGAAGGGCTTTACAAATGGAAAACAAACAGTCCTTGGAATTTACAATGTTATTCACTCAATTCTCTGAAGATAATCTCAGAATTTTTCTCTTCTTTATTTGTCCAGTGGAAGGAACTTTGGAAGTCTTGGCAACTACATTAATGTTAACTCTATAAAATTATTTCAGTAATTTCATCTTGATTGATCTATTAGTGTAAATTCTGTCCATGGGGATTAATAATTTCTCTCATTCACATATTGTTTTAAAGTGTCAACTGTTGGTGAGCTGATTCTTTGACCTTTTTAATCATCTTTCCCAAAGAACCATGAATTAATAGTGCTGAAAGGGTGTTCAAGGTTCTTCAATGAAAAGGCCAATAAAATAGGACATCTGTCATAAAATGTTTCACTGGCAGATCTAGGATGTTTTTTACATGCATTTCTTGGTGGATTTTGAAGTTCTTAGTGACCATTTCTAAGATGAAACTAATGCATTGCTATTTTCTATTATTCCTTTCTTTTATTATAATTCTACATTTTGTTCTTTCTCTCCACCATCAGTAAATAAGCCCAATGTGATTATATGTTTGCTTTTCAGTAAAACTCTTGTTTGGTTAAAATTTTATTGATGCTCAATGATTGTTTGCCTGCACTGCTAGAACACTATAAAAACGCTTTAAATCAGATTATAAACTTGTTAATAATTACTCCCTAGGATAGTATAACTTTGAATAGTACAGGTAACCTTTGACTTATTATCACAATTGCAACCAGAATATTCCATTGCTAAGCAAGATGGTTGTTAAGAGAGGCAAGCCAATTTTAAATCTTTTAGTCACAGTTCTTAAGCGAAACACTGCCATTGTTAAATGAATCATATGTTCATTAAGCGAATCTTGATTCCCACATTGAATTTGTTTGCCAGAAGAGGGCTGGAAAGGTTATAAATGGTGAACACATGACCCCAGGACGTTGCAACCATCATTAATACATACCAGTTGTCAAGCACCCAAATTTTGATCACATGAATTTTGAGGCTGCGAAGGTCGTAAGTGCAAGAACTGGCCCATAAGTCACTTTTTCAGTACTGTTGTAACTTCAAAGTCACTAAACAAATGGTTGTAAGCCGAGGACTACACGTATATTATTATGAAGTATAGATTATTATGCCCAATATACTGGGTTTGGTTTACCAGTAATACACAGCATTAAACTTGATTTTTAAAGAATAGAATAGAATAGAATAGAATAGAATAGAATAGAATAGAATAGAATAGAATAGAATAGAATAGAATAGAGTTGGAAGGGACCTTGGAGGTCTTGTAGTCCAATCCCCTGCTTAGGCAGGAAACTATATCATTTCAGACAAATGGTTGTCCAATCTCCTCTTAAAAACTTCCAGTGTTGGAGAATTCACAATTTCTGGAGGCAAGTTTTCCACTGGTTAATTGTTCTAAGCGTGAGGAAATTTCTCCTTAGTTCTAAGTTGCTTCTCTCTTTGATTAGTTTCCATCCGTTGCTTCTTGTCCTGCCTTCAGGTCCTTTGGAGAATAGCTTGACTCCCTCTTCTTGGTGGTAACACTGAGATATTGGAACACTGCTAAAGTGTCATCCCTCGTCCTTCTCTTCATTAGACTAGACATACCCAATTACAGCAATATATTTTAACCCCCAGTCCCCTATTCATTTTTGTTGCTCTTCTCTTTATTCTTTCTAGAGTTTCAACATCTTTTTTACATCGCGGTGATCAAAACTGGATGCAGTATTCCAAGTGTGGCCTTATCAAGGCATTGTAAAATGGTATTAACACTTCACGTGATCTTGATTCTATCCCTCTGTTAATGCAGCCTAGCACTGTGTTGGCCTTTTTGGCAGCTGCAGCACACTGCTGGCTCATATTTAAGTAACAGGAAAGGGTCATTTCTGACCTCAAGCCATAGTGAATGTTTTTTTTTAAAAAAAGTTTCCATGTGGCTTGAAAAATAAGTGAGTAACCCACATGACTAGCAGATCATGCATGGTTTGGTACATCAATAGTTGCACTGACCCATTTTAAAGGTGAGAGGTTATGTTTTATTTTTTTTATCTGGCCTTCACCATCTTTCCATGTTTCATTTTTTGAAGGTTTGTCAGTTTAGTCATTACGCTATTTTGGTCAATCTGCCTGGTCACTTTTGTTTGCTAAAAGCTTATCTGAGGTTTACTTGCAGAAAAGCACAAAATCAAAGAAGGCTTTTACAGATTTCAGACATCCCTCACTGCTGTCAGCCTGAGTCACTTTGTTTGGTTGGAGTGGGTTATTTCTGGACACAAAGGCTGAATGTTTAGAAAAGAACAATCCTTCTTTCCCTGGAACTTCTGTATTGTTGTATTTGAATACTTAACAAGAAGTGGAGGAATAAAGGTTTATTTCAATTCATTTCCGAATCGCTCTCTGTTTGGAGGTTTCCTCCTCCGATCTATTCTTTTTGATTCACTCAGAAATTTTAGAAAAGTTGGTAGGAGGGAAATGAAAGAAAGCACAAAAATCTGGATCAGTCCATGCTGGTTTGTCCTCACAATAGCAAGCTATAAATTAATCTTTAGGGAAGGCAGGGGAAGAAACAGAGCAGCTTAAGGGGATGCAAATATTACTTCCTAAATACTGTATACTGGAGCCCTGGTGGCACAATGGTCAAAGTGCAGTATTGCAGGCAAACTCTGCCCTCAGCCTGGAGTGCTGAGGCTCAAGGTTGACTCAGCCTTCCATCCTTCCAATGTCAATAAAAAGAGGACCCAGCTTGTTGGGGACAATATGCAAATAATGCTTCTATATTGTAAACTGCTCAGAGAATAGTGTAAAATGCTATGTGGTTGTATAGAAGGCTATTGCTGTATTGCTTTTATTATCTCGTGAACTATTAGGAGCTGCACTTTGCTGTTGGCTGTGTAGAATTGCACCAAAAAGTGGTTCTGCTTTTCCCTTTTCAATAGATATGACCAAAGACTAGAAGGCAATAGCAAGTTTTTTCTTAGGTTTACATTAATTTCCCTTCATTTACACCCAGTTAGGCCAACTGATGTCCAGAGATTGTTTGGAATCACCAGAGCAATTTGATCTCCCAATACTTTGATCTTCAAAACAATTTGAAATCCCTCCAAGAGTCAGGCTTGACATGGAGGAGATTTTACCTTAGGTAATATTTTTTTTTAAAAAAATTAAAGCATTAGACCTTCAGCTACTGATGAAGGCAGTTTATTTACTCATGAGGAAGTGAGATCAGAATTTCTCACTTCTACTTAAAATAGCCCAGAGTTCAAAGGCAATTGATATACATTTCTTGGACAGACAGACATAATTAAATTACCTCATAAAAGAGTCAGCTGACCAGGAAGGAGTGAGTCATAAGCCAAACAGATCCCAAACAGCAAACATAAGGAATTGATGCTTCTTCCTTCAGCAGCAGAGGTGTAAACAGATACACAGCAAGCAGGGTTAGGAAAACGCCAAAGCAGTTTAAAGAGAGAGAGAGAGAGAGAGAGACTGAAGCTTTTGTAGGAAAAGAACAGGGGAAGAGAGCCTTGTGGGAGGGGAGGGGAGGAAGCATTTTAAGCAAATGTAATCCTTCTGATTCTACTGCACTTGACCACAGGGCATAAGAGATGGATGGACCAAGAGGAATTTGAAGAATTCCTTTTACATGGAGAATTTAGGCCTACAAAAGATGTTTTGGCCCTAGCTACACAGTTTTCATGATTAAAATCCAAAATTAGCACAGCACAGAACAGATAACCAATGGTTGCTACGCTTATGTGGGTGCAAGGACATAGTCATGTCCAGCCGAACTACACATCACAGTCCAGAAGAGCTGCTATAGATAGTGGGACAAATCCTATAGTAGGCTACTATGGAAATACCACTATTATAATATGCATGGGCAGAGGTAACCTTTCAGAGGATTTGTTAGCCCTGTGAGGTAGTCCAGACAAGAAGCATAATCAAGAGCATGGCCTCTATCTTTATTGTAAGATTACATTAATAAAATGTTGTAAGACTGAAAATATTTCTCCCTTTGTTTTCTTTTTACATGTAGTCTTTGACTTACAACCACAGCTGAATCCGAAATTTCTGTTGCTAAACAAGGGAGTGGTTAAGTTAATTGCGCCCCATTTTACTATCTTTTTTGACACTGTTGTTAATTGAATCATGCTATTGTTAAGCAAATCTGGCTTCCCCATTGACTTTGCTTGTCAGAAGGTCGCAAAACATGATCACATGACACCTGGACTCTGCAACTGTCATAAATACATGCCAGTTGCCAGCCTCCCAATTTTTGATCTTGTGACCATGGCAATGCTGCAATGTTCTTGTGAAAAATGGTCACTTTTTTCAATGCTGTTGTAACTTTGAACAGTTACTAAAGGAATGGTATAAGTCAAGGAATATCTGTATTCTCTGGAAAACTAAGGAACGTCTCTTCTGAATTATTTTTCACACTCTCCCTCCTTCTGTGGACCAAGGAATCTCTTACATGCTTGTTATCCATGCCAAGGTCTCCCAAGGTCATTCTCATAATCATTAGAGGGTTTTCCACTTGCTTACAAATAGGTAAATCACCAAAAGTGAATCAGTCAAGGCAATTCTACCACTTAAAATGCCTTGTGTGAAATAGACTATTTAAACTTGTTTGTATGTCTATCTAGGGGTTTCCATCTTGGAACATTACTTATCATGTTCTTCCATGTCTGACCAAGACTGAAGAATCCTCATAACATATGGAGACTTTCAATCCATGTCCATATATTCCTCTTTCCCTGTTCAGAATTGTGACAACAAAACTTCTGAAAGTTGAGTGAAATCAGCAGTTCTTACTTTGAAAAAGAAAAGATCACTTTTAAAAAAACTTGCATCAGTAAAATTTAGGTGTCAAAGATTAAAAGTAAGATGATTTTTTAAAAAAGTTTCTTGAATAATCAGCTACACAGATAGGGGAAGTACTCAAAGTCTGTTTCAAGACAACATGAAGGTAACTATTTAGCAAATGTTCTAATTTTGTGAAATCTGTAATAAAAATGATGGATTGGGATACTATTCATCCCACATAAGCCTGTTGCCAAATTTTTTATTCATGGACAGAGAAAAAAAAGATGTGGAAAATAAAATACTTTCCTCGTGAGAACTATTTAAGAATCATGAGATACCAATTTTATCACAATCTATCTTTGATTTTATATGTTTATACTGTTATCAGTAGTTAACTGAAGATTTTGCTATGAAATTCTGTGGAAAGATATAGGCCAGGGGTTTTCAAACTTGGCCTTTTTATGACTTGTGGAATTCCTCAGATGCCTTGCTGAGGAATTCTGGGAGTTGAAGTCCACAAGTCATAAAAGGGCCAAGTTTGAAGACCCCTGATATAGGCCTCCAATCTCCTATTAACCGAATGAGTGTAGTGAAATATAAACTGAAAAATTCTGGTCTTAATTATGACCATACCTTGAGGACCACCACCTGTACAGTGTTCAGTATGAACAATGATTAATCTTCAAGCTTCACATATAGATAGATAGATAGATAGATAGATAGATAGATAGATAGATAGATAGATAGATAGATAGATAGATAGATAGTTATAGTGAACTATTTCTTAATTGTTTCATCTATTTTAAAATCAGGATGAATCTATTTTTAATGTGGCATATGTGCATGCTGTTTTAGTGATAAAATAATATTATTTGGTCTCCTTTGTTACTTACCATGTGAACATCACTTGTATATCTTCCCTCCCCCTTCTCATCTTACAGGTAGTCAGAATAACAGAATTGCAGAGTTTGAGGGGACTTTGGAGGTCTTCTAGTCCAACCTGCTGCTCAAGCAGGAGACCCTATACCAGGGGTGTCAAACTGCCAGCCGGTGGACCAGATGTATCATGGCAAAACCGCGCCCACCCCACTGCCGGCAATGGAAAAAAGTCACGATATGTCGTGACACGTCACATGACATTGCAAGGTTGACGCCCCTGCCCTACACCATTTCAGACAAGTGGCTGTCCAGTCTTTTCTTAAAAGCCTGCAGTAATGGAGCACTCTCAAGTTACAACCACAACTGAGCCCAAAATTTCCGTTGCTAAGCAAAATAGTTATTAACTGAGTTTTGCCTCATTTTACAACCTTTTTTGCCACAGTTGCTAGGGGAATCACAGAAGTTGTTAAATTAGTGTCATGCCTTTTAAGTAAATCTCACTTCCCCCTTGATCCCATAACCCTGGGACACTGCAATTATGATAAATACACGCCAACTGCCAAACGTCTGAACTTTGATCACATAACCCCATGGATGCCGTAATGGTTATAAATGTGAGAAATGGTCATAAGTCACTTTTTCAGTTCTGTGGTAATTTTGAACAGTGATTAAACAAATGGTTGTAAGTTGAGGCCTACCTGTGTTTCAAAGGTGCAGTTTTGCCACACATTTCTTGAAAATAAGGCAGTGAACACAGATTTATGAAAAATAAAGGCATAACTAGGAGTGCCCAACTCTACTTTTAGAATTCTTTTATCAGAAAAGCCATACATATTTAAATTTTTATTGAGAGTTTTAACAATAATAAGAACTAATACTAATAACTAAAATAGAAGTAGAATGGAGAAAGAGGAAGGGAGAAATAAAAGAAAAAGGTAAAAGTACAAAGAAAAAAAATAAGAGGAAGGTTAAAAAAAGAAAAGTAGGGAAAAAAAGAAGATATAAAGGTATAGTGAGGTAGCTTCCAATCTTATTAACAGCAGATACAAGCACAATTATATTTTAACCTCTCTCTCAAGATTACATCATGACTGTCATCTTTCGGTAGTCTGTCTTGTCTAATCATCAAAACTATAAACTGCAAGCTCATTTCTTTTCTTTTTTATGCAGAAAGTCCATAAGGGATACTAGGAAAGCCATTTTAATGAGGTGTCATAATCCTTTTTATGAATGATTAACTCTGATTTTGTTTTTAAAAAATGGTTTTATGCTGTTGACAGTGGGATTTATTCTGTACCAGGGATCCATAAATCTGAGTAATTCTAATTCACCAGAAAGCCTCTTTAAATGGGTAGTTTTCAGGTTTTGCCTAAATTAATGTCTGCATTCAAAATAAAATTTCTGCATATCCATTTGCTTGGTGCATTCAGGTGAGGGATTATATTTCTTTAAAAAAATATATGAGAACATTTCAGCCTTGGCCTTTTTAACCCTGGAAAAATGCCTATGTGGGTCTTCATGTAGATACTTCCTTGCAACATTTCTTGAGCTGACATTTGTTCAGACAGTGCTGTAAAGCACTCTGAAGCAGTATATAAGTCTAAGTGCTATTGCTATTGCTGTTCCCAAGCAACCGATATAGTAAGTCAAGAATTACCTGACTTCACCCAGGCATACAGTCATTCCAGGAAGTGCTTCAGAAGAGAACACATGGGACAGTTTTGCTGTGTAAAAAACAAAACAAAAACATACATTTTCAAGCATTTGTATTTTATTTGTATTTCAATGTTATTTTTCTACTGCATTTGAGGGGGTTTTTAATATATATTTTTCAGTTTATTTCCTCAAAATTGGGGTTTTTTTATTGTATTGAAAGATACAAACTGCTCAGATTTGTTGTAAAACTTTCAAGGCAATTTGATAAGTTTCTAACATGAATTAAAGATTAAAGAAAAATAAATTGCTTTTTTTTTCTGGAGATGTCTGAATACTACCTGGATTTTCTTCCCAGTGGTGGGTTCCCCCCCCCCCATGGTTCTGCTAGGAGTGAAAAATTCAAATGTCCTCTCAAAATGAACTTCCTACTCATCCTTCTACTACCTTGAGAATAATGAATTGAACAAATGGCATTCAGAACAGATATCTCTGAGAAGTAATCCCCATTATTTCTTGAATCAAGGTGTTATACTTTATGGCAATGTTTTGGATGACTCATAATAACAGAATAACAGAGTTGGAAGGGATCTTGGAGATCCTCTAGTTTAGCCCCCTGTTCAAGCAGGAAACCTTACATCATTTCAAGACAAATGGTTATCCACTTTTTCACTCCAGCTAAGCTACAGTAATAAACACTGAATAGGCATATGCCCAGACATATGCAAAATATGAAAGCATTAAGACAAAAACAAGCTTAGAATTAACCAGATTTGTTATTGTGTACTATCTTAATTGACCTGGTTAGAACCATTTTGTAAACACGGTCATTCTGTTTTTTTCACTTTTTGCAGAAATCAGCAAATATCCTTTGTTTAAACTTTTAATAAATGATCCTTTCAGTTCTGTAAGAAGTCTGTGCTCATATATATGTTTGTGTGAATGTGTATGTGTGTGTGTGTGTTTTTTCCAGTATCTGAGGGGCTGCCCAAAAAAGAGGGGGTCAGAATGTTCATCAGAGCACCAGAGGGAAGGATGAGAAACAATGGCTCGGAACTGATCAAAGAGAGAAGCAACCTGGAATTAAGGAGAAACTTCCTGACAGTGAGGACAATTAACCAGTGGAACAGCTTACCCCAGAAATTGTGGGTGCTCCATCATTGGAGATTTTTAAGAAGAGACTGGACAATCACCTGTCTGAGATGATATAGGTCCTCCTGCTTGAGCAGGGGGCTGGACTAGAAGACCTCCAAGGTCCCTTCCAGCTTCTACTCTATTCTACTCTACTCTACTCTACTCTACTCTACTCTACTCTACTCTACTCTACTCTACTCTACTCTACTCTACTCTACTCTATTCTACTCTACTCTATTCTATTCTATTCTATTCTATAGAGATAATGCCATTATCATGTCATTCTGTCTTCCCAATCCTGTCTTAACTACTATCAAATTCACATGTGAAAGCTACAAAGTGGATTACAGAGTCATCTGCCTGATGCCACCAGCCTACATCCATCAATCATCTATTAAATAGGATCTCACACTGGACTTGAACTTGGTCTCTGTTGTCTTTGATAAGTAATTTTTCCAATTTTTGCTAACACCTTCTATCTCTTTTATCCTATTTTTCCCATGGCTATATATATATCAGTCACTTTGGCTTTCATCCCATTCTTGTGACCCAGTAGGAAATTACTAAGAATTACGGGAAGTTCAATTTTGGAAAAAATAAAATGTAAAAGCAGCAGGATGTATCCATTGTAGTTAATCATCTCTCATTTCTCTTAGTACAGGTAGTCCTCAACTTATAACAGTTTGTTTAGAAACCATTCCAAGTTACAACAACACTGAAAAAAGTGACTTGATGACCATTTTTCACACTTATGACCATTGAGGCATCCCCATGGTCACGTGATCAAATTCAGATGTTTGGCAATTGACTCATATTTATGATGGTTGCAATGTGCAGATCCATGTGATCACCTTTTGCAATCTTCTGACAAGCGAACTTAATGGGGAAGCCAAATTCATTTAACAACCATGTTAGTAACTTATCAACTGCAATGATTCACTTAACAGCTGTGGCAAGAAAGGTTGTAAAATGGGGCAAAACTCACTTAATAAATGTCTCATTTAACAACAGAAATTTTGGGCTCAGTTGTGATCATAAGTCGAGGATTACCTGAAATTTTCCCAAGGAGGCAGTAACAATGCAATCCTGTTTTGTGACATCATATTTAGTGGTGGTTTATTTCCAGGGAAGGAAGCATAACATTGCCACCTGAGATAGTGGTGTCTTTTTTTTTTTTTTTTGGCTATGCAAATTGCATTCTTACCCTCTTATTTTTCCTCTACTGAAATCTGCATGTTGCAATCAAATATTTGCATTTGCTTGGATATAAGCTCCATCAGATTCAAAGGAGCAAGCTTCTAGAATAGACCCATGAAGGATTCAGCTCTGACACTATATTGTAGTTACGTTACTTCTTTGAATATTCTCATAAATAAAAAAATCTCAATTATAGATAAAAAGTGAATGACGAGTCTAGAAGAATCGAAAGCTGAAAAACTTTTAAGTCCATTTATTAATTTTATTTAAATAGACCACAAATACATATAAACTAACATTTGGGGTTACCATTCTGGGCTATAAATCTCTGGCCACAAGATGCCAGAAATGGAATACAGAAAATTTTAGTCTTTTTCTACCATCCAGTTGAATTCTTGTAGCCTCAAATAAGGGAAAAACTAAGTTAATAGTAACCTAAGTTAGCATGGAAAAAATGTATTTATGCAGTTATTCAGAATCAACACTGACATAATAGTACATGATGAGTCGAAATTAATATGCTGTGTGAATGCAGCTGCTAGAAATTTTAATTAATTCCTTAAAGCGTGTTATGTGAACAGAACTCACATGTATTATGATCATATATTTCTCCAGCAGACCTGAACAGGCTCAAAAATATCTGTTCAGAAGCTACTCCTAGTACTAGAAACACTGAGGATTAAAAAACAACAACTCAGGATCCCTCTCTCAAAAATAAATTGTTGGTTGGTGTATGAAGAATTATGCAGTATAGTCTTTTATAGATCTATTTAACTATGAAAGAGAATGTTCGTTGGAAGGACAGATACTCAAGTTGAACTCCAATACTTTTGCCACCTAATGAGACAAGAGGACTCATTGGAGAAGATCCTGATGTTGGGAAAGATTGAAGGCAAAAAGAGAAGGAGATGGCAGAAGATGAGATGGTTAGATAATGTCACTGAAGTAGTAGACATGAATTTGGGCAAACTCCAGGAGACAGTGGAGGACAGAGGAGCCTGGATGCTATGGTTCCAGTGGTGGGATTCAAATATTTAAACAACCAGTTCTCTGTGTGGATGCTGCTTCCAGAAGTCCTCTCTGAGCCTGGGCAACAAAAAATTAGCTACCAGTTCTGCTGAAGTGGTGTGAACCGGCTGAATCTCACCACTGTATGGTTCATGTAGTCGCACAGAGTCTAACACAATTTAGCGACTGAACAACAATAACAACAAACCACAAAGAGCCTAACTTAAATGTATAGCTGCAGCAATATTTTATGTGCACTGGTATTTTCTAGGTCCATTAATCCTTATATCATGATTAATGTGTTTGTTTTGAAAATGTTGCAAGAGTTTTCATTGGGCAACAGGTTAATGTGACTACCCAACTGAACAACTGCAGTATAAATAAGATAACTTCCTTGAGGTTGATAACGGGGAGCCATACTGTACAATCTACTATTTCAATTCTGAAAGCACTTTTGCAATGGAATTAATGAGCTGCCATTGACTTCTTAGGCAAGCTGAATGGGGAATATTATTTTTTTCTGTTTAAAGAATGTGTAACTGCTAAGCTGTCCCTAAAATTAAGGTGACCCTCTTTTCCACATTCTTCAACCAGAACTCCGTTTGGGAAGGAAGCTAGTAAAAACATCATGTAACCGGCTGTATGTTGGCCCACATGTCTAAATCTCATAATGAATTGGAAAGCGATGGCCTATCAAGAACCCAGAGCAACAAATAAAAGTTAGATTTCTGTATTTATTTTCTCCTCTCCTCCAGGGCAGCCAGTCAGCATTGGCTGCCAGTTGTTTTAACAGAATAAACAGAGACAGTAACATAATAATCTTATAGGATTAGCCAGGGTTTGCATTCCAGTATAAGAGCTTTACATACCATGGGACTGTGGTGGGATTTTGGCAGCTTAAGAGAAAAAGAACATTTGGAAGAGTGAAAAACAGTGGAAGAAAGCTGTATAAATCATGACCAGCAGACTAGATGAGGTCAGCTGAATGGAGGCAGGGTAAAACAGGGCTTGCCAGTTCATTCTAGAAATTCCTTAAAGAATTAAAGAAAAAAGAAAGTTCAGATACAAAAAAGGTAAACAGAGATTTTTTTTTTCTAAGCAAAGGCACTTTATCTGCTGTTCGTTTCAATCCAAAGATTTCTATGGAGAAAAGGCTTAAAGCCAAAATATTTTACCAGGATGCCTGTAGCTTGTAACTTTGGTGGAGGGGGAGTCCTTATCAGAAGATCTGGGTGACAAGAACTAGATCAAGGGTCCCCAACCCCCCCCCCCCGTCTGTGGACCAGTACTGGGCCGCGGCATGCCAGCAATTGGACCACACAAACAAGCAAAGCCCCATCCGCAAGATGCAGGCAGCACACAAAACCACGCCCCGTCCATTCCACGGAAAAACCTCTCTCCAGGGAATTGGTCCCTGGTGCCCAAAAGGTTGGCGATCTCTGAACTAGATGATCTTTAGATGGGAGCAAAAGGCTAGTGTTTTCTGAGACTCTTTGCCTCCATCTAGTGGTCACCTGGATATTTGCAACTGAATTGGATAGTCTTATTTCATTCCTTTCTTTATCCTGACATACTGCTGCATAAGTTAAGAGTTTCTGTTTCTCTACATTTTTTCTTTACACATTTCTTCTTTAAATCTTCTTTGTGGTTATCAGTCCCTTGCTGAACAATCCTATCTACTTTCTGAGAATAGTGATACCATAAGGACTTGGATTATTACAAGTCACATTATTCACCAAAGCACCAGAGCGCAGGACAAGAAACAGTGGCTGGAAACTGATCAAAGAGAGAAGCAACTGGAATTAAGGAGAAACTTCCTGACAGTGAGATGAATGGCATATAAATTTAATAACTAAATTAATTAATTATTTAAAATAAGGGCACATGATAAGATTGGAAGGGTCTGGCCTGTGGATCTTTAAAAATTGACCCAGGAGATCAAATTGAATGAAGAGATTTTAAAACTGAATGAAATCAGTGAAAAACAACGGACTGAAAGGATCTTGGTTATAAAATATTTTAAAGTGCTTGAGGAGCATAATTACATTAAATTATTGCAGAAGCATCTTTCATTTTTGTGCAACAAGTTATTCTAGAACTCTATTAGTGATTTATTCCCCCCAGCTTAATGTGATATTCAGAACTAGTTAATGTCTGATTGCTTTGGGAAGGGTTAATTCATTTCTTAAATAATTTCTTTCCCAGCAGGATGAGAATCATTATGCATTAATTGGACAACCTATAAGGCCTCGGGGTTTGGCATAGGTATAAATATACACGTTGATTAAACAAAAACTCAAGAATAATTATTTTATGTAGCAAAACCTGCCAAACTGACTGAGCTATGCTAAATGAAAACCTTGGGTAATGACTTGGTTTAATTATGACTTTTGTTTATTTTTCTTCTTTCTGGAGATTGGAAAGGATGCTCATTCCCAATGAAAAAAATATTGCCAAACTGCATCTAAAATTGATGAATATTTTGGTCTCTTCATAGATCAGTGGTTCTCAACCTGTGAGTCGGGACCCCATTTGGGGTTGAACGACCATTTCACGGGGGTCACCAAACAAAGCTGTCCGCCATTTTTCCCCCCTTTTCTTTGGCCACGCCTCTGGCACCCGGTGATGTATAAGTGGTTGGGGGTCACCACCACATGGGGAACTGTATTATGGAGTCGTGGCATTAGAAAGGTTGAGAACCACTGTCATAGATGAAGACAATATCATCAAATCTTATCCTCCCCCCATCACTAATGGGGTTTTAGATTCGGTTTTAGATTCCAATGGCTGTGTTTACATAGCATTCTAACCCGGACAGACAACTATGGCACTTTTACAACCTATAGACTTTGACTCCCAGAATTCCTAATCCAGCCAATGCACTGATGATGTTACCTAGTTTGGGTAATAAGATAAGATAACCTTTATGGTCATAAAACAACCAAGCTCAGAGAGCACCAAGGACCCTTATTTCACCTCTGGTTTACAAATATTCTCCTTTATCAATCTCTTATCTTATGATCAAAATGCAACACTCGTTATTTTTTTCAAAGTTGTTGTTTTCATTGTCATCTTTGTCATCATCACTGTCAAATGTTGAGGTTGTGCTATACTTGAGCAAGGAATAATTTTATTAGGTTTGGTCCCCCATTGTACATCTCAAATATTGTGTGTTAACCTTTATTAATGGAGGCTCTCCATATCAAAACTGTTAAGGAGTCTCATCCCCCTGTATTATTCAGACAGAAATTACCTTCCTGACACTTAAAGCCATTATTCTAGAATGATAATGAATGTTAGAATAATAACAATGATAAGCAATTTCAATTATTTGTTGAGTGCTATCCTATCCTCTTCCACGTCCATTGGACTTCTCAAGGCTACGCAATTCTGATTCTTTTCCCTACAAGACTTAGTTCTCCTCAACATCCTTGTTGCCTTTCTCTGTTCTAGTTTATTTGGGTGTAAAGTATGGTTTCCAGGACAGAACTGAAGATAAAAGCGGGATATGTCCCACCTTGCAGAATAAAATAGAAAGAGGACATTTCCTGGTAGAGGTAGATAAAGCTCTAGAAATCTGTAAGAAGTGTAATTCTGTGGATAAGGATTCTGAAAACTCTGATGCTTGCTCTAAAGGTCTTTATGTTGAAATGACAGGAATAAAATTCAGGCCTTAGCAGCCTTCAGGTTGTGGAAACCACTGATAAGGAGTCACAAGCATGCAGCTAAACGTGACGATAACCACAAGATGCGTGGACAATTATTTTTGTAACTTCTGTTACACCTTATCTCGTGTAAGCAGTATTCCTGTAATGCAACCAAGAAACCTATACTGTATATGCTTGTTTGAAATTGCAGTCAGGATTCTTTCAGCCTTATGGCAGGACCCACCTTTATTCAGCATTGAATAAATGTGCTATCAAGAGTCTGTCTCTTAGTTCATGCCAAGCCACACCCAGTTCCTTGCTTAACAGGTCTCAATACACACCATGTGTGTGTAACTTTCCAGGTTTTACTGATGTTGAGGGAAACTCTAAGAAGGTTTTGGTAACATCTTAATGTATTGGCAGGTGAAATTTAAAACAGCCTGAGGGCAAGAGATAGTGAAAGAAATATGCAACAGTGGGAATAACATGTTTTATAGGTAAATAGGCAAGCATAAACAATGCTGAATTTTCACTTTAGGTTTTGGAAAAGAAGATTTACTAGGGAAATAAACCTGGAGAATACTACAAGTTCATCTTCTTCTCCCACATTTCAGTAACTTCAGTTTCAGTGTTTTTAATATATTAATCTGGAAGAATAAATGGAAAGGTCAGGGGAAGGTTGTGCACAGCAGAAAGGGAGAATGTCACATATATGGAGAGGTACAGTGGAAGTAAAGCAGAGCCACCATAAAATTTATTCTTTTTTGAGGGATTAAGACAGGGTCTGATTAAGAAAGAAAAAAAAAGGGAATCAAGCATTGTGGTTATACAACATAATGGAGCACTGTGTCAGTGCTTCTGAACAACGCTACCTCTGTGGATGATGAGTATCTGATATAAATCAACAGTGACAGATACTGAAAAGAAGTAGATGACCCAGTAGGTATGCTGAAGGTATTTTGGTTCATTGACTGATCAAATTGTGTTGAGAAACTTATAGTTGCTTCTAGCGTTTTGCTGGGAATGGGTTGTGTCTCAGCTTTGTGATAAATGAAAGTGGCAGATTGAGAAAATGACTACCTTCTAAAGTCACCAGACCTTATAACCCAACGTCATGCTGTTTATCAAGCAAAAGTCTCCTTGGATCGCAACACTATGGCCAAGTTAAACATTTTTATTGGGAAGTATCACTCATCTTCACTGAAGAAAGCAATTATGTTTGGAAGAGGTAGCAGTAAAAGGAAATCAGGCCTTCAAAGAACACAGTGGCTGGACACCATCAAAGCTGACACCAGCCAGAGCCAAGAAAAATTCAAAGAAGCAGTGCAAGATTGAAAGATGTGGAGATATTTGGCCCCTAGAATTGCCAAGAGCCAGACATGGCTGAATGGATAACATCATCATCACCATGCATCTAGGAATATTCTGTTTGCTTTCAGAACAAAACAAGGGATCAAGTCAGAGACCTATTTTTCTGTCACATAGGAAAGGATCTTCTCCAGTATTGTTTCTGAGTTATGGGATCATTAGAAATTGCAATTAGCCTCCACTTTTCCTATTTTTAGGGAAGGAACTAAATTTTTCCTCTTCAGTTGATTATTTGAACCTAACTAATAATTCCATCTGTTTTTATTGGCTTTTATTTATTGTAGTTTAGATTGTTTATACTAGGTTGAGTTTAGATTTATTTTACATTGATTGCTAACCTTTTCCAGAAGGTAGAAAGGTAGCAAGTATAAAATAAAAATTACAGAATAAATGAATGGACTTTATAATTTTTCTTTGCTGTTGTCATCATCTAGATTCTAATCTAATCTAGATTCTCAGATAGGTTTTGATGGAAAAGATATTCTGTTGGTAATCCCCTACTATTGTCTGATGGTTTAAACTGCAGAGATCACATTGAGCCAATATTCTGGCCTAAGATAATGCAACTGTCCATGACAAGATCTATGCCAGGGGTTCTCAACCTTGGCAACTTTAAGACTTGTGGACTTCAACTCCCAGAGCTGGCTGAGGAATTCTGGGAGTTGACGTCCACAAGTCTTAAAGTTGCCAAGGTTGAGAACCTCTGCGTGAACTTTAACTTTAAGTGTTTCTTAACTTTGGCAACTTTAAGAAGCATGGACTTCAACTCCCAGAGTCCCCAGTCAGCCATGCTATTTGGAGAATTCTGTGAGTTGAAGTTCATGCCTCTTAAAGTTGCCAAAGTTAAGAAACACTGCTCTAGAGTCTTATCATTCCCCTCCTACCGCGCCTACTGAAATTGCCCCTTTAAGAAGAACCACTATAAAATAGTGACACCGATGCACAATTCTCAGATAGTCCAAATTATCATTCTGTGGACTGTTGATTATCCTTGTGTGCAACAGCTCCAGCACTAAACTGCCACTGTTGTGAGAAACAGTGAGATTAGGAAAGTCAACAACCCAGCTTCTGAAATGGATGAACAGTAAAACTGACTAATGAAGCTCTCTGTAAGATGAGAAACACTGCAGCCAATTTTGGTCACCATATCACAAAAAAGATGTTGAGAGTTTGGACAAAATTCAGGGAAGAGCAACTAAGATGATCAAAGGCCTGGAGACCAAAACATACGAAGAACGGCTGCAGGACTTGGGTTTGGCTAGTCTAAAGAAAAGAAGAAACAGGGGCAACATGATAGCAGTGTTCCAGTATTTGAGGGGCTGCCACCAAGAAGAGGGGGTCACATTATTCTCCAAAGCACCAGAGGGAAAGACAAGAAACAATGGTTGGAAACTGAACAAAGAGAGACGCAACCTAGAATTAAGGAGAAACTTCCTGACAATGAGGACAATCAACCAGTGGAACAGCTTGTCTCCAGAAATCGTGGGCGTTCCATTCCTGGAGATTTTTAAGAGGAGGCTAGACAGTCATTTGTCTGAAATGGTATAGGTTCTCCTGCTTAAGTGGGGGTTGGACTAAAAGACCTCTAAGGTCCCTTCCAGCTCTATTCTATTCTATTGGGATGTGAAGTGTAGTTAGGAGTTTACACTGCATGCTAGATTGAATGAATTTCCCATCCCTTTCTAGTTCCTGTCCTCTCTATCAGCTTTATATTCCATCAGATCTTTAAACAACAATTATTGGAAGGATCAATGCAACAAATTGGATTTTGAAGATGAGTGAGAATGTTTACTCAGTGTTGGCATTACTTCCTGGATTCCCTTGTAATGCTGGTATGAGGGTCCTTTCTGCAATGTAACAATAATATTCCATCACTTCTTTTCTAGACTAGAATTAGCCTACTGTGGCTTGTACTAGCATTGAAATAAACCTCTCTCACCAGAGTGAAATGGCTGCCAAGGATTTCGGATTTCTGCCAGGGTGAAGGCAGGAATGAAAGACAAGATTTCAAAGGCTCTATTCTTACACAAAGTCAAGCTTAAATGGAAAACAAGTATTTTAAGAACATTTTTTTTGGTTGTCTAAAAACCTTACAATTATAGCAAGTAGCACAGGTCAAAAAGTCATCCTTGAAAATAAAACATGATGCTCCTCTAAGTATGCTTATAAATAGCTTATCATCCTGGCCACCCAAGATCTGTTAGATTGTTGTTCTGTTCTTCCTTCTAAATACCACCATTTTTTAATTCAAATAATAACTATTTCAGATATAGGGGAGGTGCGATGACTTAGCAGTTAAAGATGCTGAGCTTTCAGCTGAAAAGCTGATAGCTGGGTTAGAGATCTGAGCACTGTGCAAAGGAATAAGGTCCTGTTTCTTCCTCCAGCTCCTGTCCGCCTAGCTCAGTGGTTCTCAACCTGTGGGTCGGGACCCCATTTGGGGTCGAATGACCATTTCACAGGGGTCATCAAACCATGCTGTCCGCCATTTTTTTCCCTTTTCCCTAGCTGTCCTACTCCCTCTTATTGGTGGCCACACCCACTTGGGGGTCACCACAACATGGGGAACTGTATTATGGGGTCACGGCATTAGAAAGGTTGAGAATCACTGACCTAGCTGTTTGAAAGCATGCAAATGTGAGTAGATTAATAGGTACCATTTCAGTGGGCAGATAACAGCGATCCATGCACCTTTGGCATACAGCCAACCTGCCATATGATCACAGAAAATGTTTTCGGATAATGCTAGCTCCCTCAGCCAAAAAACAGAGTTGGATACAACTGGACAGGGGAAATCTTTTCTTTTTTACAACAATCAGGAACAGAAATCTTTTTTTGAAGATTGAAAGGGATGCACTTTTTATTTTGGATGTTTTTTTATAAGCCACAGATGGACGTATTTGGTGATGCAGTGATGTTGCCAGGGAACAAGACTGAGTCTTTGTGGCTCTTAATTTGTAAATTCAGGTGGGGTTAGGGAATTTTCAGGCTGGAAATGAGTGCATTTTTTTCCTCATTAAAACACACACACACACACACACACACACACACCTTTGGCCAAATATCAGCCATTTTGCAGTTGAATGGCAGGATTGCAATCTCAGAGAGCCGTGAATTGTGGCTTGAATTCACTCATCTCTGGGCTAAGAAACTAGGTGTAGATCATATAACATGTTTAGCATGCTGACTGAATTAACCCATTTTTGATTCATACAATACAATGCAGAACAGCATTGGCTTGAAAACAATAAGAGCAACAGCCAAGATTAACACTAATAG
Organism: Crotalus tigris; assembly: GCF_016545835.1. Classification (NCBI taxonomy): domain Eukaryota; kingdom Metazoa; phylum Chordata; class Lepidosauria; order Squamata; family Viperidae; genus Crotalus; species Crotalus tigris. The sequence goes on along the minus strand of NW_024097149.1, from coordinate 706,083 downwards.
TTTACCATGTAAATATTTCTACTAAAATTTTACCTTACCTGATTAAGTAAGCTGCGTGAACATTGCCACTGGTTAGTAGAAATTCTCTACAGGATGTTTTCTATTCCGCTAGAAGAAGCCAGGGACTGAATTAAACATGTTCTCCATTAGCATGCTAGATCAGAAAAAGCAATGCACACCAAACAAGAAACAAAACCAAGCAAGGTTAAAATTAACAAAGCTAAGCAATCTTTAAGCTATCAGTTTATTCATCCTGGGTGAGTCCATGGTCAAGTCATTTATTCCCTACAGTGGACAACCAAGGATTTGAAAGTGGAGGTACATTATCAGAATTTCACCTGAGATACTTAAAGCATGGATATAGTTGCAAATGGCCTCAGTTTAAATTAGAGTCACAATATGGAGGGAAGGATTAATTTTTCCCTATCCCATTTTCCTCGATCTGAACCACTTTCTTCTCCAGTTTCTCTGTCCATCACTGAAGGAGAAAACATACAAGTTTCACATGAGCATTTCAAAGTTGGCCACCCAGAACAAGGATCAGCCAAAGGCAGAAACAGATGTGGATACAAAAATTGGCATGGAATAATATGGTTAACCTCTTTCCCTAGCAATGTGTCCCCAGTCCAAACCTATGTCTCTGTGTGGTTATTTGTGTCATTTTAGAAAAAGCAAAACATTCTACCATACAATTTTGTCCAGATGCATTCAAATCCTACTAAAACAGATTATCTGTTTGGATTGATAAATTGTCCAAAGATACAAGAGCACATCAGGAATTGTCACATCAAGGTTGTAGGAGTGGAGGGTGATGTCCCTTTTATGACGAACAAAGCAGAAAAAGAAAAAAGCAAGTATATGGAAAATAGACCATGTTCGGTTGCACTTATAGACACTGCAAGTTGTATGCATTTTAAATACTAGTGAATTCTCCCCCAAAACATTTTCTTTATGCTGTTTTTAATATGCTTATACTGATATCTCAGTTGATTGAGATATTCAGTGTTGTCATCTGTGCTAGGGGGGAGTCTCTGGGGCAGATCACAGCACTTCAATGAAAAAGAAATTAAAGTCTGATTTCATTTCATTTCATCCCAAATCATAATCTGGTTCCTCATCTGGTGAGAGGGACCTTGGAGTCCTAGTGGACGATCACTTGATTATGAGCCAGCAGTGTGCAGCAGCAACCCAAAAAAGCTAATACAATTCTGGATTGTATAAACAGAGGCATAGAATCAAGATCATGCAAAATATTAGTATCGCTTTATAAAACCCTAGTAAGACTACACCTGGAATACTGCAGCCAATTTTGGTCACCATATCACAAAAAAGATGTTGAGAGTTTGGAAAAAAATTCAGAGAAGAGCAACTAAGATGATCAAAAGCCTGGAGGCTAAAACATATAAAGAATGGCTGCAGGACTTGGGTTTGGCTAGTCTAAAGAAAAGAAGAAATAGGGGCGACATGATAGCAGTATTCCAGTATCTGAGGGACTGCCACAAAAAAGAGGGGGTCAGAATGTTCACCAGAGCACCAGAGGGAAGGATGAGAAACAATGGCTGGAAATTGATCAAAGAGAGAAGCAACATAGAATTAAGGAGAAACTTCCTGACAGTGAGGACAATTAACCAGTGGAACAGCTTACCCGCAGAAATCGAGGGTGCTCCATCACTGAAAATTTTTAAGAAGAGACTACACAATCACTTGTCTGAGATGGTATAGGTTCTTCTGCTTGAGCAGGGGGCTGAACTAGAAGACTTCCAAGGTCCCTTCCAGTTCTATTCTATTCTAATTATCTGGACAGCAGCATGACAGTAGCCTGCTTGTAAATGAAGGAAACAACTATTATAAAATGTGTTGATCACACTGGAGAAATAGCGTAGAATAGTTTAGTAATGTAACTCACAGAAAAAATAAGACTGCAAGTTTATAGCCCAGTCCAGCATCAACAAATGTCATTTGTGGGTAGTTATCAAAGTTCCAGTAACAGAGGAAGTCCTTGACTTACAACCACAATGGAGCCCAAAATGTCCATTACTAAACAAGACAGTTTTTTAAATGGGTTTTGCTCCATTTTATGACCTTTTGTGCCACAGTGGTTAAGTGAATCATTGCAGTTTTTAAGTTAGTAACATGGTTGTTAAGTGAATCTGGTTTCCCCATGGACTTTGCTTGTCAGAAGGTTGCAAAAGGGGATCACATGACCCTGGGACACCACAACCGTCATAAATACTTCCCAGTTGCCAAGTGCCCGAATTTTGATCACCTGACCATGGGGATGCTGTAAGTGTGAAAAACAGTCATAAGTTATTTTTTGGGGTGCTGTTGTAACAGTCACTAAATGAATGGTTGTAAGTCAAGGACTACCTCTAATAATGCTACTTCAGGGGAATTCTAGCAGATGTAAGGTCATCTTTTTGGCTGCTGCTGGATAATTTCTGCCATTTTCATTGGAGATGGATATCAACAGTCTTACAAACCTCTCCACCACATCTGTGGGGAAAGAAATGGGGCAGATGTTTGCTTTTAATTTCTTCAGAAGCTAAGGAGGTTTCAGACATGGGGAGATGATGATATATTGAAAGACAGAAGAGTCACTTATACCCCATATGATTAGATAAAGAATTCTACCTATTCTACCCAAGGGAATGTTACAGACCTTCAAAAAATGTCCAAAGCAAAGCCTTTTTTTATCAAATTGAATGAGAACTCAAAGGAAAAATGGGGAGAATTGTTCTGCCTAAAATAGACATTTTTCTCCTTTAATGGTTTTTTGGGGGGGGGGGGGCTTCTTTAGGAAATTGAGAAGAAGAAAAGGATTTTTACCAGCATGGTCAGTATGGGTAGACTTCACATCCCCTTGTACAACAATCCCTCTCAAACATCTATATAGGTTAAACTTCTATGGATATTTATTTTTCTTTGCTTCTTCACTCTATTCATCAAATAAAGAAATAAAGTCCCCATAAGGTAGAAGTTATGCACCAAATACTATTTGTCACAGTGATGCTGCAAGACTATCTGGGAATTGAACATAGTTAAAACTCTTAATCAGTACAAAAGAACTATACTAGTGTGTGCTTTTCAGTTTGTTTATTTCACTGCCAGAGCTTCAAATATATCACCACCGCTTCAAAATCTTGTTAGCTTCTCTGGAAAATATATACATCTCTATATTTCTGCAGGCTGAGATATATATGGATATATTTATATATAGAAAGAGAGAGGTGAAGTAAGAATCTAGTAAACATTTTTGTTTCCCTCAAGAGTCATTCTTGCTAGAATGGTTTCTGCCCTAATTCTAGTTTTTCCTTCCCAAAAATGTCAGTTTCATGAGTTGTTGCACACATTAGTTCACCATGCAATAACGGCTGCTGCATGGACTATTTTTTTTTTAATCTTCCTTATTATTATAATTAGTTGCACAGTCAGCCAGATATTTAGACTGGATGTTTACCCAAATATAAAGTCTTTCTAAAGGACCTGGGAGATATGTTGTTTGATGGTCTTAAAGGAATCAACACAGATTGTAAGGTGTTCCAAGTAAAGCTGCCTTTTGCAATTGGCTAATGGTGATTTTGTCAATGCCAATGGTATTCAAGTAGTGCTCCAGATGTTGTTGGGAATGTATCCAAGGTCCCTATCACTATTGGTACTCTTTATCTTCTTGTGCCACAGTCATTCTAATTTGCAATTCTTCGTATTTTGTGAATTTTTCCAGTCCTGCAATGTCCACTATACAGACTTTTGTGTCTTTCTTATCAACAATTATTAAAACTGGATTATTTTGTGGCACACATTTGTCCATTTGAATTCTGAAGCCCCAGAGTGTTTTAGCATCTTCATTTTCTATTACTTTGTCTACCTTGCTTATAGAAAATGATATTTCTTGCAGATCTTCCAATGCACCATTGTTACTACTTTGTCGTGCCATTGTTTGTAGTCAGTTTGACCTATCTTCTTTCAAAAAATAACCATTTCTTCAGCTTTTTTACAGAATAAGCACTTGCGATCTGTCACTCTCATCTCAGTTCTGGTATACATTTCTTCTTAAGACTCTTCCTTGTAAGCCAGTTTGATCTCTTTAGAACTTCAGTACCAGAACCTTTCATGGTATGCTAGCTTCAGGGCATCTTCTTCATAGTCCTTCAGATATTGTGAATAGGCATCCAAATTAATTAGTCATTATGCTTAAATGCTGATGGGTGTTCATTTTTTCCCCTTCTTATGAAATGCCAGTCATGAAGTTGATCACAGACAAGAAGAAGAGAAGTTTAAAACCAGTCAGCTATGAGTTGACCAAAACAAGAACACCAAGTTTACTCAAGGTAATACTGGTACTACTGATACTCCATCAAGATTGCCTATAGAGAATTCTGGGTGTCATTTGGCGTAAGCATGTCACTGCTGAAATTTTCTGGTGGAATGGATCTGGGAAGTTGCAGGCCATTATGATATAACGTTGAATATGCTTTGCTTGCCAGAACATTGATACCCAAAAAATGTTGTACAATGAAACTGCCAGAGGGAAAGTGGAGGCAGGTAGACAATGCAAAACTTGGCATCAGGTGTTTAAAGGTGAGTTATGGACAGTGAACATCAAATGGGAAGGTGCTAGAGATGCTGCCACAGGTAAGGTTCATTGGAAGAAGCTTGCTGCCCTATGCACTTTGCACGAAAGGAACCAGTAATTGTGATGATGAATACTAATACAATGCAACATTTTGAATTATCTTTTAGCAACAACAAGGTCCATTGTTTCTTGCATAGTGGAGCCATCTGGGGCAGGTAAATTAATTCTTTTTTTTTTTTTTTTTTTTTTTTTTTTTTTTTAAAAGTTTTATAAATTTTACAAAAAAAATAAAAACAATACAAAACAAAGAACAACATATACAAAAAAGAAAAATTAAACAAACATATATATAAAAAAAAACCCCATGCCAGACCCCTCCCAAAAACCCTCCCTTCCCCCCCCTGAGCTTCCCAGAGCAGAATATAGGCTTAAAAAATAAAGATAAAAATTAAAATAAAAACTTTATATTTATATATATAAAAAAGATGTCTATAATATATATGAAAATAAAACTTATGAAAAAGCTATATGATATTTTTGTATACCCAATCTAAATTGTATAAATTTTATCCATTTATCCCAAATAGCAAGAAACTTCTCTTGCGTTTGTTGCTTTAAGAAAGCCGAAATCTTTGCCATTTCCGCCAAATAAGCTACTTTAAAAAACCATTCCTGCAATGTAGGCAAAGATTCCTTCTTCCAATATTGTCCAACTAACAGCCTCGCGGCTGTGATCAAATTTAACATCAATACAACCTCCTTTGTATCACAATCTGTAACAATACCTAACAAAAATAATTGCGGAGTAAATTTTACCCTCCTTCTAAAAATTCTCTGGATATTCCACCATATTTTAATCCAAAATGCTTTTATCTCTCTGCATGACCACCAAATATGATAATAAGAAGCCTCCTTATAACCACATCTCCAGCATTTGGGTTGTACGTCAGGGTACATATAAGACATTTTTTGTGGATCAAGGTGCCATCTATAAAACATTTTATAAAAATTCTCCCTTAAATTCTGTGCTTGAGTAAATTTGACATTTCTCACCCAAATAGTTTCCCAGGTGTCCAATGAAACTGGCTCACCAAAGTTCTGCGCCCATCTAATCATACAATCTTTAATTAGTTCCGTTTCTGAGTCCAATTCAACTAAAAACCCATAAATTCTCTTAATGTGGGTTTGTCTTTGATCCTTCAGTTGCTTAATAAGATTTTCATCTTCTCTAAGAAAACCCACCTTACAATCCATCTTCCATCTATCTAATAGTTGCCTATATTGGAACCAAGAATAAATAAAATTTTCTTGTGTTAATTCTTCCCGTGATTTTAATTGCCAGTTTTGTCCATCCCATTTAAGTAACTGTCTATAAGACACCATATCCATTTTAACCCCTCTTTTTATTCCTTCTATCGCATGCCAAGGTATAGCCCATAATGGTACTTTAAAATCACTTTTATAATATTTTCTCCAAATCCTAAGTAAAGAAATTCTTAAAATATGAGATTTAAAAGCCCAATCTATTTTTTTATTAAATATTAAATAGGCATGCCACCCATAAAGTAAATCCCATCCCTCTAAATAAAGTATCTCAGAGTTTGTCAAATTTACCCAATCACTAATTAATGTTAAAACCACCGCATCATAATATAATTTCAAATTTGGTACCTTGAGTCCACCCCTCTCACGAAAATCTTGCATAATTTTGAACTTAACCCTTGGTTTTTTCCCTGCCCAAATAAATTTATTGAGACCCTTCTGCCATTCATTTAAATTAATCTCATTTTTCAAAATTGGTAACATTTGAAACAAAAAAAGAAACTTAGGTAGAATATTCATTTTTATCACTGCAATTCTTCCCATAAGGGATAATTGCAGCTTTTCCCAGTTCTTCAAGTCCTTCTGTACCCTGACCCACAACCTTTCATAATTATTTTTAAATAATTTTGCATTAGAAACAGACAGCATCACCCCCAAATATTTTACCTTATTAACAATCTCAAAGCCCGTCAAGTTAACCAAAATCTGCTTCTCCTGACTCGACATATTTTTAGGTAAAATTTTAGTCTTATTTACATTAATCTTAAAACCCGAGACCAAACCATAATGGTGAATCAACTGTAATAAGTTTACTACAGAATAGTCAGGTTGCGACAAAGTAACAACCAAGTCATCCGCAAAAGCTCTCAACTTATATTCTTTTTTATTAACATATATTCCTTCTAATTTCCTGAGACTCTCGAATTTTGATCAATAATATTTCTAATGTTAAAACAAACAACAATGGCGATAAAGGACACCCCTGTCTAGTACCTTTCTCTATTGTAAAAACCTCCGACAAACCTCCATTAACAATAAGTTGTGCCGTTTGTTTTTGATATATTACCGTAAGAGCTTGTAATATCTTTTCACCAAAATTCATTTCTTCCATTACTCTTAACATAAAATGCCAATTCAATTGATCAAATGCTTTTTCAGCATCTAAAAATATGAGCCCTGCAGAGACTTGGTTGTTCTTGTCTAAATATTCTAGTAAGTTAATAATTTGTCTAACATTGTTTTTCATATACCTTCCTGTTATAAACCCTGATTGATCTTTATGCACAAGATGATGCACCACCCTCATGAGCCTATTTACCAAAATTTTTACAAATATCTTATAATCCACGTTTAAAAGAGATATAGGCCTATAATTTTTTGGTAAAGTAAGATCTTGGTCCTCCTTCGGAATCAATGATATAAAAGCACTACGCCATGAAGGAGGAATCTCTAAACCCTGTAAGATACCGTTAAAAAGATCATTTAATGGTTGGATCATCTCCTCCATTAAGGCTTTATAATAAACAGCTGTTAACCCATCCGTACCCGGTGCTTTCCCTAATTTCAATTGTTGAATTGCTGAGGCAATTTCCTCCTTAGTAATTAAACCATTAATTTCATATTTCTGATCCTCAGTCAGTTTAGGAAAACTTGCCTCAGCTAAATATTTATTTATATCTAACAATTGTACATTAGTAGATTTGTATAGGTTTTGATAATAATCCAAAAAAGATTTTTTAATTAATTCCTTCTGAGAAACTAGTTTACCCTTATAATTTATTTTCTCTATTATTCTCTGTCTCTGTTTCTTTCTTAATTGATAAGCCAACCATCTCCCCGGCTTATTAGCATTACAAAAAGTATTTTGTTTCATAAATAATAAGTTGGTTGCAGCTTGATCTGCTATCAACATATTAAATTGTGACCTTAATAACTTTACAGATTCTTTAGTACTTTCATCAGAAGGATTTAGAATCAAAACCCTTTCTTTTAGTTTAATTTCATCTTCAAGTTCTCTACGTTTCTGAATCTGATTTCGCTTATAAAGATTATTCATTTTTATCAAAACACCGCGCATAAATGCTTTACCTGCATCCCATACCATTGACATTGAAGTCCCCTTGTACATATTCAAAGCAAAATAGTCCTTTAAACACTCCTTTAGTTTTTGAACATTCTTCTCTTGTCTAAACAAATTTTCATTAACTCTCCAGGATCTTCTTTCCTCTTTCTCTTGAATCAGCTCCATCCAAACTGGACTATGATCCGTCAGTGATCTAGGAAAGATCTTTACATTCTTTACTTTATTATACAAATCCGTGGTAATTAAGAAAAAGTCAATTCTTGAAAAAGATTGGTGTCTGTCAGAAAAAAAAGTAAAGTCTCTCTCCTCTTGATTACGTTCCCGCCAATAGTCCCTTAATTCCCAGTCTTCTTTCATATCAAAAAAGGCTTTAGGTAGCCTTGCTTGTTTAAGAAAAGGAGAGGAACCTTTCTTATCCCTTTGTGTATCTAAGACGCCATTCCAATCACCCATTAATACCACTGATCTATAATCAAGCAAAGTTATTTTTTGGTGTAACTGTTTATAAAATTGTTCCTGTTGTTGATTTGGAGCATAAAGTCCAACTATAAGTACTTTCTTGCCATAAATACCAAGCTCAATCATCACATATCTCCCCTGGGGATCTGATTCTACCAGACAAGCTGGCAGGTTTTGTTTAACATATATAACAACTCCCCCTTTCTTCCCAGGTGCAGGAGATATAAAATGAGATCCCAAACGAGCATTAACTAAATATTTCTGATCTTTAAGTAGAATATGAGTTTCCTGTAAACAAATAACATCATTGGTATGTTGCTTCAAATAATAAAAGATTTTTTTCCGTTTCTGAGGAGAATTCAATCCATTAACATTCCAGGTCAAAAACTTTGCCATCTCCCTTGGCACGCAGCCTGGAGAAGACACCATCAAACTCTGACAGAGCTGCGTGTGTTGCATAACTCTTGGGTCTTGCTCCTCCCACCGGCGGTGATGCACTTCCAGGAGAATTCTCTTTGGGCTCTTTTTTACGTTGCTCCTTCTCTTTGCGCTTATAGGCTGCACGAGTCATCCTCTGCTCTTTAGCCTCCGTTTGGCGTTGCTTTGCCACTTCAATCATCCCTGCGGAAACCAAATCTAGTGCCTCAGATTGCTGCTCAACTTCCTTACCACTCAAAGATTTCCGACCAGATGAGGTTGAGCCTGCACTCAGGACCGAAGTATAAAAATCTCTAGCTTTGTCAACTGTGTTCAATCTATAACGTGTCCCAGCATGGCTCAAAACGATACCCATCGGAATTTCCCATCTGAATGGCATCGATCTAGCTTTAAGCTCATTGGTTAAAAAAGCAAAGTCTTTCCTACTTCTTAAAATTTTGGATGGGATTTCCTTTAGAATGATGACATCTTGGGCGGCAATCTGAAATCTTTTGTTGTAAAAAGCTTGTATAATCTCATTCCGCAGGGACTTCTTTGTAAAGTAAATCACCACATCTCTGGGCAAATTCTTCTGCTTAGCAATCCAGGAGTTGAGTCTATAAATTTTTTCCACTTCTCTCTGTAATTCTCCTTTATCCATATCCAGAGCCAGCGCCAAATCATTAAGAACCACCTCCATCAGATCTTGATTCATATCTTCCTTTAGGCCTCTAATCCTCAGGGCATACTCCATCTGTCTGTATTGAAACATCAAAATATCTTCTTGTGAGGAGTCCACCTTCCTTTCCACGTCTTGAATTTTGTCATCCAAAGAGTCAACTTTGTCTTCCACTTCCTCAAGCCTTGCATCGAGCTTAACCACCACAGTAGCCAAACCTGAAACAGCTGCCAGTATATCTTGTCGTAATTCATTATTATTTTCTTGCAATTTAGACTTTATCCCCGTTATCTCTTCTTTGAGATCAGATTTAATTTCTGATTTAATCTGTGAAACAAATTGAGTCATTTCCTCTCTCATTTGAACTACAATCTCTCCCATTATGCCTCTAACCTCTTGTGCTGAAAGTCCAGGTAGAGGAGGGGAGGGTGGTGGCTGAGCCGGTGGTGCATGTTTAGATTGTTGTGGCTGTGCAGTGGAAGTTATAGGAGAAGAAATAACCTTGGGTATTGAGGAAGGTTGCTGCCTCTTTGAAGCCATTTTAAAAAGCACAATTGTCACTTCCCTTTCCCCTCCAGCCAAAAAGGGAGGAGGAGAAAAAAAAAGGAAAAAAGAATTTTTTTAAAAAGAGATAAACTATAATCATTAAAATCCAGAATAAATCCAAAGAATAAGTGGTAAAAGAGCAAACAGTTAAAAGAAAAAATTCTAAGCCAGAAGCAAAAGCAAAAGCAAAAAACAGTCCTTAAAAAGGGAAAGTAAAACAAAAGAGAAAGGAAAAAAAAACTCCGACACTTTCAAAACGCCATCTTAAATCCTTTCACTAGTATAACAAAGAAAAAGAGGAAAAATAGTAAAAATCAAAAGATAAAAAAATAAGCACCTAAAATATAACAAAAAATCCTTAAACTGCTCCGTCCGTTTAAAAATTACTCACCAAAATACTGTAAACACGGAGATAGAAGCGGCGGTTTCTTTTGCTTCCTAAGAAGCAAAAACAGCTGGGAGGCGGAGATCAGCAAGAGCTCCGAGGGAACACTCCTTTTACCCCCTCTAGAAATAAATCCAGAGGGGGTTCAGGGGTTCTACCTCTACTCTTGCATTCTCTATCCCTTCCCTTTGCCCGGGAAGGGATTTCCGAGCCGCGGGCCAGCTGATGCGCGCTGCGCTCCGCGGCTCTGACACTTCCCCAGCTGGACGGCTAAAAGCTAGCCGCCATCGCCGTCGCCTCCCACCGGAAGCTCGAATTAATTCTTTAGATTGAGAAGATGGCCATAATCTAGGGAGATCTGGCTACAGAGAAAAGCCTAGGGAATACCCTGCAGCTAACCATACCAATCAGGGTGGTTAAGGCAAGTTTTCACTGCCTCAGGGAAAAAGCCGAGATTAATCCACCTGCCTGGGGGCCAGTGTGGAGGAAAGCCTTAAGTTCAGCAGAAGATAATGAAAAGAGAGTGACTGAGAATGCAGCAATTGTTAACTTGATAAGTGGAATATGTTTTATATTGTATTCTGCTTTTGGGGGTCCTATTTTAATCACCGTAAGCTGCCCAGAGTCATGTATTTGAGAAGGAAGGAAGGAAGGAAGGAAGGAAGGAAGGAAGGAAGGAAGGAAGGAAGGAAGGAAGGAAGGAAAGAAGGAAGGAAAGGAAGGAATGAAGGAAGATAGATTAATAAATTATACCTGCTGAATAATTTTATTCATTTTGCTTACCTTGTCTTACTTCTTTCTTCCTTTTTCCTTCCTTCCTTCCTTCCTTCCTTCCTTCCTTCCTTCCTTCCTTCCTTCCTTCCTTCCGACACGTTACATTTTAGTTTTCTAGATTCCCTACCTATCACATTGCTCCAACGGGGGGAGGGGGTACCGACAGTCACAACACACCAACACAAAATAGCAGGTTACATCATCACCCTTATTTATAGTAAAGGCAGGATACTCAAAATAAAAGGTGGGCATTAATTGGAAAATGTGCTTTATTTGAGTTACCAAAATCCATCTGGGATATTCTCTAAAAACATTTTCAGTTGGCTGCAATTTGATGGAACAAAGTACCAGCCAATTTTAAGTGCTTCCTGTTTTTGTCAAAATAAAATTCAACATGTTGTGAGTGATTTTGCCATAGGGAATATAAAAACAACACGGCCGTTGTTCCTTTCTTCCACTCTAGGATCAGAAGAATAAGTAGAATGGCAGTTCATGCACTGTTACCAGCATCCTTAAGTTCAAGTTCAAAGTACAGCTGTATCTTCTTTCTTTTACCCTGTGGATATGATAATTGAAAGGTTGGGAGAAAAATATTATAATTCTTTCTCTCTTTCTCTCTGTCTCTGTCTTGGAAAAGAACACAGAGACCTTAATCTCCCTTATACACCTTTCAAATCAATCACCTCTGCCAAGGTAGAAAAAGATCATGGCAGAAAATGTCAGTCCATGTTTCACAAATGGCGCTTCTTTCAAACAAACAAACAAACAAACAAACAAACAAACAAACAAACAAAAATCAATCAGTCCTTTTCTTAATCTAAGTTTATATGCCTTGCAGTGAAATGGGTAGCAAGTAAATTCAATGAATAATAGCAATAGATACCTTGGATGTTATCCCAAAACAACCACTTGAACACCATCAGCATTGACAAATTCATCATCAGTCAATTGCAAAAGGTGGCTTTACGTGGAACAGGTTACATCCTGCAATGATATCTGTAAACCATCAAACATCCACAGTCTGCCTATCCCAGGTCCTTGGAAAGGTCTCAATAGGTAGACAAAAATGCCAAATCCATTCTGAACATTTGGTTGGTTGTGCGACAAACCATAATAATAAATAACAATACACAGAAAACTAACATGGGTGAATAATCAGATACCAAATTGACCCTTTGCTATTATTTGTTGCTTAAGATGCCTGCTGCTTGGATCCAAAATTCCACCCCCACCCCCCACTTACTCAGTCTAAACTTCTAACAACTGGCATATTCCTGGTCATTCCTGGTCAATAAAATAATGCATCCTTTTTCAGTCTTGCCAAAAAATACCCCATAATTGTAAAATTCTGGGAAAATAAAATCATAGCTGATAGTAGACTGTTCTGCCAGTCCTTTGCTACCAGACCAAAAAAATGCCATGACTGAGTTATAAGTCTTCGTGATACTGTTCCTTTGTATGTGTTTTCCTGTTCATCATATGCAAAACTTCTATTAAGAATAATCCATAAACCTTAATTAGGTATCTGTGTATATACTTAAGAAGTTAGAATATAAAAGGAAATCAGCAGTGATTTATTTATGAACAAAATGGCACAGTCTACCAAGCAAGGCACATTACTGCACAAATAGCAATGCATCAGTTCTGCCATTATTTGCAGCACCAAAATTTAAATAAATGATAGATGTTTGTTGAGGGATGCGTTCACATTTATCAAACAATGTACGTGTTTAAAGATAGCTGCATTCTGCAAATCACATATTAATGGTAACTGGATTTTTAAAAAGAAAGATCTCTATTGGGGATGTTGTGTGCAATGATCTGTGTATTAGGGAGAGGTTTTATTCTACCATAAATGCAGTTTTTAATATTTTGTATTTATTTGTATTTATAATTGCAGAACATCTGATGCAATTAAATATTTCAATATTCTGTCTTATACTGAGAATGGTTAGAATAAGATCTAATTTCTGATTATGGCCTCTTGTTTCTTCCCCAATATTTCTCTTACTCTTTATTACTGAAATGTTTCACTAAAATAAGTGAGATAGAAGGTTTGAAAATCTGAATATTAACCAGATGAGCCGACAATATAAAGGCGTTTTCAGGAAACCGACTCTAGTTACAGCTGCTTAAGAAGACATACCATTCCCCTTAACTGTGGGACAAAAATCTATGTTCCTACATTTGTCACGTGTTCGTCTAATTTCTCTGGGATGTTTTTTTATTCTCACAAGTGTTTGTCTGGGTAAAACTGTTGAGTCCTCGGCTTAATGGCGAATAAGCACAGAACATCTCGTAGTGTCAAGAAGTCTTTATTGTAGTCTCTTCTGCTCCGTTATAGCTCTGAGGTTCGCAGGCCTCTCTGCTTCTCTTACGAATGCTTCCCCGGGCCGAATGGCAACAATTGGCACGCTCCACGCCTCGTGCATGCGCGCGAAGCCGGCGCCAGCCAGTCTGGTCCCGGGCAGCTTGCAACTGCCCGGGACTATTGCAACGTCCTGAGCCTGCCTTTGCAGGCTCAGGACACAACAAAAACATACTGGAAAGGAGGAAGAAGGGAGCTTTGTGAATTAAGGCCCTGTAATTTTTTTTTCTCAACCTGACCTAATCTACTGGTAGCTGGACTGAAACTTCCAGAGTTTCCATTCAGCCTGTGGATACCGCAACCACTTGCAAGCCATTGTTGTGATGAAATGAAGGAGCTGGCCCAGGCCACAGATCACAAGAGTATCAAGGATAAGTTTGCCCCAATTTGCCACCCATTCCAATTTGTCATATGAAGTAGATGATCATTATATTGAACAGTAAAGATGGCCTTGGCTCCTAATGTTCACCCCACACTTGATCTATTATACCAATACCCTCTTTTCAAGGGAGAATGTTTTAAAAAGTCTGCTTTAAATTTGAGGGCTCTCTCTCATACATCCTTTATCCTTTCCGTGGCCTAGAGAAATGATTAGTTTTCAAGGACTTATTGGAAAGAGCCCCACAAAGTAACACTAGAAAGAGACCTAGTTTATTCACCTTTGAAGTATGAATCAACTCTCTGGGGATTAAACTGCCCTTCAGGGCATGTTCACTGGCACAGAAAATCTCATAAATTATCACCTTAGAAATATACAGGACAAAATTTACATTCAGTGATGTCCCTAATGTTCTCAAAGGCCTTTTAAACACTTCACCTACAAACCTCAAGACGAATAGCCACACTTATTGATGACCGTAAAATAGGACATGTTTTCCAATTAATGGCACCCGTTGTTTTCTGAATTCGTTATTTAGTATTTTCTCCCTGTCCTATTTTTGATAGAATATGCAGAACAATTAATGACGTGCTGGTGGATAAAGCCTGAGTTTGTCTGCAGAGACTATGAAAACAAATGATAATAAGGATAGATAGATAGATAGATAGATAGATAGATAGATAGATAGATAGATAGATAGAGCAGATCTTTTCTGCAACCTGATACTATCTGCATAAATTGGTCTGTAATTCCCTTAATATAATTTTTAATATGGTGCTGACAAAGAATTATGGGTCTGGAAGTCCAGCACTTCTGGAGGATAGTAATTTGTGGAAAAATATACTTTTTCAGTATTTAAATAGACAAGTACTGTAGATGTTTGCCTATAACAATCCTGAGGAAATGCTTAATCAGAAAATTTGATTTTCTAGACAATCTTCTCCTTTCAGTCATTACTGAAGAAAGCGTTCATGACTGTATTGTCACCAATTACTTCTCTTAAGGATAGCTTCCTCTTCAAACAAATTTACAGGGAGTATGAATTTGGTAAAATCTAATTCACACCAGAGATAAGACTTGAATCTCGAACAGATTCAATTACAGCTTGTGAGAATGCCACCATTTTATGGAAAATCCAAGGCAGACAAACTAATTAACACTAAGCTCTGAGTTGTGTGATGAGATCTGTTTCATAATACGGTATACACAGAAGTAATTTGCTGCTTCTGAATAGGCTGACTTCAAAAATAATTGCTTCCTGGATTTAAAGTTCTATCTGAGGTCAGTTGGATACTGGGCCAATTTTTACAGTAGCTCAAATGTGTGTGATTTAGGTCTTAACACCAAAATATATCACCTTCTGTGAAAACCCTAAGACTGATAAATATTTTCTTGCCTTGTACTCAGAAGCTCAGCTGCTGATATGAAGTATTCATTAACTGAATTTGAACTGGACATAGACTATGACTTTGCGTTTGATTTTAAATGTCACTGTCAATTTATGAATGTGGTACTATTAAAGATTTTTGCTGCAGCTTTATATGCCAGGAGACTTCACTACAGAAGGTTTCCTGGCCATGATATAATGGAAATATTTAGTGGCACAAAACTTGTAGAAATGGCAACTAAGTAATATCATCAGTATTAGAGGACCAGCTAGAGAACTAGCACTGATGATGTTTGGGTAATGAAACATCTGCAAGAAAATAGCCAAGCTCAGAGAGCCCCAAGGATCCCTCATTTCAAACTTCAGCTAAAAATATTCTCCTTTATCAGTACTTCATCTCTTTGTATCTGTTTGGGAATTTCCTTAAGTACTTTTTTCATCTTAATTTCATTTCTGGGTGAGCCTGGGTCTTTTCTGCTTCACCTCTGCATTTTCCTGCAGACTAACACAAGGTCCCATCTATAACAACTACAGAAAGTCCTTAATTTACAACCACACGGAACCCAAAATTTCTGTTGCTAAGTGAGACAATTGTTGAATGAATGTTGCCCCATTTTATAACCTTTCCTGTCAGAGATGTTAAGTGAATCACGGCACCTATTAAGTTAGTAACTCAGTTCTTAAGTGAATCTGGCTTTCCCATTGACTTTCCTTGTCAGAAGATCATAGTAGGGGATCATATGACTCCAGGACGTTGCAACCGTTGTGAATAGGAACCAGTTGCCCAATGTCTGAATTTTGATCATGTGACCATGGGGATGCT
This sequence comes from Crotalus tigris, assembly GCF_016545835.1. Taxonomy (NCBI): domain Eukaryota; kingdom Metazoa; phylum Chordata; class Lepidosauria; order Squamata; family Viperidae; genus Crotalus; species Crotalus tigris. The sequence continues at coordinate 689,887 of NW_024097149.1, read as the reverse complement.
GCAATGGTCATAAGTGTGAAAAATGGTCATCAGTCACTTTTTTCAGTGCTGTAACTTTGAACAGTCACTAAATGAATTGTAAGTTGAGAATTATCTGTATTTGTAAAAGTTTCTCAAGATGGTAAAATTTTCCCTTCCCCAACATGATGTTTTCTGCTCTTCAATGTTTCCTGTCTTATATATGCAGGAAGTTTTAAAACAGACAGCAAGTCATTGTTATGCATAATAATACAAAGGAGGTCTTTTAAATAAAATGGGTCCTTTCTTAATTAGTTTTGATTTACCAGGAGGAGAGGTATAGCAGGGAAGTGAGGCTTTGCTCTAACCTTCAATTAATTCTCATAGGTAGAGCTGAGAACAAAGCAGAAATTATAGTGAAAAGTATACAGCGTAAATAATAATTTCCTGGATATATTAATTTGGCATTCAGGTAGCAAGGGCATCCGATGCAGTTTAAAATATTATTTCTTGACACACAGATCTTCATTTTATACTAAAATATTTCCAAACTAAGAAGCTGCTTTTATTCCAACTAAAAGTACTTGGCATTTCTAATGAAGATTTTCCAGCTTGGCATCTTCTTAGCTTTTGGCTGTGGAAATCAAAAATTGGGGAATCTAAATGTCCAAACGTATCAATATTTAGGAAATGCTACGATACTCCAACTTGCAACATCTCTAGATGTTTTTGCTGGATCATTTTCATTAGGAATGTATAATCCCCAGGTTGATTTAATTAGCGAACAGTGACTGCAGTTCTTATTATTATTAATATGTTTATGTAAAAGAATACAGGCAGTCCTCAAAAACGACCACAGTTGAGCCCAAAATTTCTGTCGCTAAGTGAAACATTTGTTCACTGAATTTTGCCCCGTTTTACAATCTTTCTTGCAACAGTTGTTAAGTGAATGACTATGGTTATTAACTTAGTAACACAGTTGTTAAGTGAATCTGGCTTCCCCATTGACTTTGCTTGTCAGAAAGTTGCAAAAGGAGATCACATGATTCCGGGACACTGCCACCATCATAAGTATGAACCAGTTGCCAAGCGTCTGAATTTTGATCACATGACCATGGGGATGCTACAATAGTTGTACATGTGAAAAATGGTCATAAGTCACTTTTTCCAGTAGCTGTTATAATTTTAAACAGTCACTAAATGAATTGTTGTAAGTCAAGGACTACCTGTATTTGTAGCACAAATTGAACTTTGAGTTCCTAGGTGCTCCCTGAGCTTGGTTGTTTCCTTGCAGAAGTTCTAAATCTAAAAGAGGCATTTTTCTCCATATACCAGTTTATATGCAATTTTTCAAATACTATTTATTTTACAAACCTTCTTGACGAATATCCCCACAATATATTTAAAAGGACCGTCTTTCAAAATAATTTGCTAGCAGATGATTATGTCTCATTTCTATTCTTATCTAGAGATGGTTAAAGACTGAAGTCTAGAAGCTCTACATAGTTATACTTCAATATGCTCAATAGTATGCTCAATAGTAGTAACTGTGAGAGGGATCTCAGAGTCCTAGTGGCCAATCACTTAAATATGAGCCAGCAGTGTGCTGCAGCTGCCAAAAAAAGCCAACTCAGTGCTGGGCTGCATTAACAGAGGGATAGAATCAAGATCACGTGGAGTATTAATACCACTCTACAATGCCTTGGTACGGCCTTACTTGGAATACTGCATCCAGTTTTGGTCACCACAATGTAAAAAAGATGCTGAGACTCTCTCTAGAAAGAGTACAGAGAAGAGCAACAAAGATGATTATGGGACTAGAGGCTAAAACATATGAAGAACGGTTGCAGGAATTGGGTATGACTAGTTTAATGAAGAGAAGGACGAGGGGGACATGATAGCAGTGTTCCAATATCTCAGGGGCTGCCACAAAGAAGAGGAGGTCAAGCTATTCTCCAAGGTGCCTGAAGGCAGGACAAGAAGCAATGGGTGGAAACTAACCAAAGAGAGAAGCAACCTAGAACTAAGGAGAAACTTCCTGACAGTTAGAACAATTAACTAGTGGAACAACCTGTCTCCAGAAGCAGTGAATGCTCCAACACTGGACGTTTTTAAGAAGAGATTGGACAGCCATTTGTCTGAAATAGTTTAGGGCAGTGTATTGATGTCCTTTCTTGTAGTGGTCTGATACTTAGCCTATTATCCAGAAACAGAGCAGACATATACAGTGGTGGGATTCAACCAGTTTGCGCTGGTTCAGTAGAACCAGTAGCTAAATTTTGCTGCATTCAGAGAACTGGCTGGTTTCCAGAAGTCCAGTCAAGGCCTCGGAGGTCTGAAGGAGGCCTCCCAGGCCTAGAACGGCCTGCCAGAAGTGTGTGGATGCCGCTTCCAGAAGTCCGTTCTAGGCCTCGGAGGTCCATGCCTGCATCTAATAAGAGAACTGGTTGTTAAGGTATTTGAATTCCACCACTGGACATATATATTAAATGTATTATCTGAAGCTGCCTAAGAAGTTGCTTAACAATCACTGCATGTACAAAACTTGCATGTTGGGAGACTGGTGAATTAAAAAGTATTCTTGAAGAATGCAATGAAAAGCTTATTTGGTGTTTGGTATTTTGAATAAAATACTACCTTTCTTGAATTCAGTTCAAGAGCCCAGCTATTGAACTGAATTTGAGGGAGGGGAGATAGAGTGCTATTGGGTACATAAGCAGGGACAGTGGTGGAAGACTAGGGACAAATGGGGTGACACTACACATTTCATTAGGACAGACAGGGTTATTCTATAATATACCATCATGTGCTTTATCCATGATGTTATCCATTCAGTTGTGTACAACTCTTGGAGATTCTATGGGACAGGTCTCTCCACATCTTCCAGTCTTACATTGCTTCTTTGAGCTGGTATCAACTTTGATGGGGACCAATCTCCATGTTCTTTGGTGACCTGGTTTCCTTTCACCATTAACTCTTCCAAACATAATTGCTGTCTCCAGTGAGTTCCCCCTCATGACAAGGCCAAAGAGGGGGTAAATAAGATACAATTTTGTGATTTCGCCTTGCTACATCCAAGTTGTCCCAGAACACACTTAAACAGATTACTGAATTCACCAATTTCATGAGATGTTTTGAAATCAAAAGGTAATTCTAAATAGTACGAGTTGACACAACCTGACAACTACATGCATAGACACACAAGGTTAAAAAAAAACCAAATTAGGATAATTGGTCCATGTAGCCATTAGGTTCGTAACTGACCTGGTTAAATGCATTGTGTGAATGCTATTTTAATCCCCTCTCTCGTTCCCTGTGGATATTGATAATCTGGCCTGGAAAAGAGTTCCACAATGCAGTCTAAAAGTAGAAGTTTATTACCCACAACAAATTAATAAATGTAATTTGTTTCCTCTTAACTTAATTAAAGCAATATTTTCAGCTGCCTAGAGTTAGGATTACTTAGCAACTATAGTAAGGCTTTCAGGTGCCTATTGCTGATGTAGTTAGTGTAACTAACCATAAGCTTCATACTGACTATATCAATATTAATCAGTTTAATAATGAGATTTATTAAAAGTACAGTAGATTCAGTTGACTGTACTGCAAGCAAACAGCACATTCCAAAAATTATTATCTATACCACTAGCTTTCTAAAAGATTAATAAGTAACTTAATTTAAATTGGATCATTTCATTAATTGAATATCCTGTTCAGCAGCTGATTAAGCAGTCTCTAGGCAATCTCATTCAAAAGAGAATAGAGACTTGAGTGTTGCACAGTAGTTTCTGTAATTACAACTCTTTGTATTTGTCAGCTCTTTTTGTCCATTTCCCTATAGAATTCTATAGAAATCAAACCGGATTTCAAGAAATACAGTACCAGCAATTCATCTTATAGGAGTGATGGGTGGCATAAAAATTTAATAAATAAAAAGAAAGTTTGGTCTACTGGTTAGGGCACCAGGCCAGAAGCCAGGAGACTGTGAGTTCTAGTCCTGCCTTATGCCTGAAAGCTAGCTGGGTGATTTTTGGGCCAATGACCTTGGAGATTATAAAAACTAGTCCTGCTTTAGGCATGAAAGCCAGGTGGATGATTTTAGGCCCATATCTCTCCCTCTCTCTCTCTCTCTCTCTCTCTCTCTCTCTCTCTCTCTCTCTCTCTCTCTCTCAAATTAATAGGAAAGAGAGAGAGAGCTTAGGCATTCATTTTGAATGTTTATGACTGGTGTTTCTGAGCTTGTTTACTGCTGACCTGAAAGCAGCAGGAGGGAGTCTCAGTTTCTGCTACACCACTTCCTAGCCTCTGGACCATCCCTGGTTCTCCACAGATCCCAATCTGAGAAGCCCCTTCAGAGGCTCCATAATTATGTTCAATTCCCTTGAGATTGAACAGGAGAATGGGAAGCCAAAGAGCCTGCAGACCATTGGAGACAGGACTATGCAATGAAAAGCAGGATGTTCTTGAACCTTCCTTGGTCTCTTTGTAGCAAGAATCTTAGGAGGAAGTTATTAACATAAATAACAGAGTTAGAAAAGATATTGGAGATCTCTGTTCAACCAGGAAACCCCATACCATTTCAGACAAATGATTGTCCAGTCTTAAAAGCCTCCAGTGTTGGAGCACCCACATCTTCTGGAGGCAGGTTGTTCCAGTGGTTAATTGTTCTCACTGTCAGGAAATTTCTTCTTAGTTCTAGGTTGGTTCTCTCCTTGATTATTTTCCATTCATTACTTCTTGTTCTGCCTTCAGCTGCTTAGACCCCCTCTTCTTTGTTGCAGCCTCTTAGATATTTTTAGTACATATTTTTGCTTTCTGGTGCAAGACCAGCCTTTTGCAAGGGTGGTGTGTCCATTTTGTTAATCCTCCCCTGCCTCCTTTTTCTGTTTCAGGTGCAGCCACTAAATTGGTCTACTGTTTTTCAAATCCCTATTAATTATCCAGCATGAGTAACAGATTATGGGTTGTTTGAAAGTGTTATGAGTCATTGCATCATTCCTACATAGACCTTAACAGCACATGACTAATTGATATCAATGGCAGAGAACCAGGTCCATTTTTTCCATAATAGGTTTGGCTAGAAAAGGTTAATCCAATTTTATTAATATATGGATCTCATTACAATATTCTGTGCTTACCTTTTTCCATTATTTCCTTTAAAATGTCCATTTTGTCTTTTTCTAGAATAAAAAAAAAAAGACAAATTCATTTGCTGTGCTCTAGCTTTTACATTGTCTTCCTGTGACTCACTTATGCTTCAACTAGACTCATTTTTAAGGTTTTTCTCTGAAACCGTGAAGGCAATCTACCTATTTGCTGTGAAAAATATGTTGCAATTCTAAGGAACAACTGAGGTATTAATTCTCGTTCTGCAAGACCGAACCTTAACTTTTAAAAGCCTTAACTTTTTTTAAGTGCAATAAAATTCCTCATTTTTTAAAATGCAGATCGGACATTAGAAATTTGTTCTACATTCGATATCTATGGAGATTCTCAGTCCCCAAGGTCATAGTCATCTCAAAAGGCAACTGGACTGTGTTTTCCTTGAGGAAAACTAACAGAATATCAGAGCTGGAAGGCACATCGGAGGTATGGTATATGGTTTCCTGCTTGTTCTATAATCCTTCCTTCAGTTTATAGTATATTTCATTAACTGTTTATTATACTTTATAGAAACTATCAAAAGCCTCAATTCTACCCTAATGCTTTGGAATTCAAAAAGGTTGCCCACATTCTTGGGCAAAAATTAAAAGAATAACAGAGTGGGAGGAGACCTTGGAGGTCATCTAGTCCAACCCCCTGCTCAAGCAGGAGACACTATACTATTTCAGACAAGTGGCTGTCTGAATTCTCATACTTTAATAACTATGGTCAGTAATAAGTCAGATTCCTTTACCAGTCCAATAATTGCCAAAGGGGAAAATAGTGTTTTCCCTTAACGTGTAATAGCAATGACATTGATATCAAAGGGCACCTGTTTTTCTAATAGAAATGCAATCAATACAGATAATTAAAAACTTCCCAGATTTTACTACAGTGACCTATTGCTTTACAATGGTATGAAAAAGCAAATCCCTGTTTATATAATTTTAAACTTGAAAAGCACTTCAAGCTCGGATGTGTAAGCTGCAATGTTTCCTGTAATACCCTGCCATTTCCCCCATTTTACAGATGAGAACCCAGCTTTAAAAAGGACCTTAGCCTAAAAAGAAATCGAACTAAGAGCAGGAAAGAAAGAACAGCTTGTTTTTCTAAGCTCTGGGCTCCCTATTCAATAAAAACTATTTTTACCTAGTTATAATGAAGCCTTTCATATCCATGCCACTTTTCCTCTACTATGAAAATGGACTTTGCAAATGCCCTCTCTTAAATTCTTGAAGTTGAGGACAGAAAATTGCCAAAGTCTCATTCAAAAGCAGAATGAGATATTTTTATATCAAATAGACATGATGGGTGGAATATGAAGATATTGCTACTTAGGATTGTGAACTGAACAAGAAAAAAAATGGTCTCACCTTCCATCCCTTCTGGAGCAGCTGGACTTGGAAAAAGCAGTGATACTTTGCATGGTGTAATAATTTGTTAACATCTGCAGACTAAATGAATGTAGGGATGAAGAACAGAAGGCTATTTAACTTGGGGTCAGAGCTATAAACTTTCCAAGCTTGAGGTGGATGCTGCACAAGCTTTATGAAATGAGATGAAGTATTGGATTACAGTTGGTTAAAAAAAAAATCATAAGGGGAAATAAAAGAATTCACAGTCTTGTAATGTTTGTGAATAATCACACATTTAGAAGTAGCTAGTGTAATTTGAATGCATATAATAAACACATCACTCTGGTGGTTTGCTTGCTTAATCTCCAGGATTTTTCTTATACCTCCACAAATACAAACACATTCATAAGCATTCAAGAGTGATCGATCAATCAATTGGTTTCTAAACCACATAATACCAGATTCTGGGTGGCACACAAAAACCAACCATAATAAAACCTAATTTATTCTTTTTTTAAAAAAAAAGGCAATAACAAACATTACCCAAAAGACCAGTTGGAAAATATGCATTTAGAAAAAAATACAAAGTTCCCAATCTCACTGGCGAATTGACTTCCATAATGAAGAAAGCCCTACCCCAAATAACAATCAGATGAACCAGATGATGCCAGAAGGGATTTCTCTAGTTCAGACATGTCAAACTTGCGAGGTCACGTGACGTCGCGCAATGTATCAGAGCTTTTTCGCCATTGCTGGCAATGGGATGGGCGTGGCTCCAGTATGATAAAACCGGCCCACCAGCCGACAGTTTGACACCCCTCCTCTAGTTAATTTAAATAGGTCATCCAAATCTTATACATGAAAGTATTTTTTAAGGTATTTGCAGCCCATTATTCAGGGCTTTAGAAACTGTAAGACATAATTTATAGTCAGAATTGCATGTATTTAACTAATGTATTTAACCAGTGTATTTAAAAGTCATTAGCTTAAAATCACGTTAAGGCGATGACCTTTTAAATGAACCTGGGTATGCTTTTCAGCCCCCAGCAGCAGCCAGATGTTCACAAATCCATATTTTTAAAAAAGATTGGCCTTGAACTCATCTTCTGTTTGCCTTGCTTTGCTTTTGTCTCTTCTTCTGTAGAGCCATCTTATCTAGATTGCAAAAAAATCTAGATTGCAAAAAAAATCCCACACTACTGTCAATCGCCACCACTAGATAACCACTAGGAAACAAATACCATTTTTTGTCTCTTTGCTACCCTCTAGTGGTAGATCAGATTTTGCAGTCCTAAATCTGGTGCTCCTCTTTAGCTTGGAATATGGAGGCAATAAGGTGATATGGAAATGTGAGACTGATCTGTTAACCTCCAAAAGGTCTGGATAGGGGTCTGGATAGTGTCAGAAAAGAAAGTGATTGAATTTTATGGGAAGCTTCCAAGCCTTTCCTCCTTTCTCTTCATGGCTGCCAGTGCAAATTCCCATAATATACTACTAGAATAATTGATACTGCTAGTAAAATCATCAAGAATTTCATATGTGTGAGTGTGTATGAGAGACGAGGTAACATTACAGCTGTTATCTAAGGAAGATAATTTATACAGGCATAGATAATACTCTTTATTGTCTTTGATTTTGTAATTTGGAGGTGCATTTGTTTAAAAAATCCTTCCCCTTCACTCCTTTCTTTCTAGGTTTTCTAGGGTGACTTATCTTTTCTGAAAGCATCTTAATGGCCACCCTCACTCTGCAAGTTTAACCTAGTGACAGAAATTTCTAAGGTTGTAAATTAAAAAGTTCTGAAGGGCACTAAGCTGACTGTAAATGCAACAGAGATATACCCAAAAAGAGGCTATGTTGTTCTCCTAGATCAGGCATGTCAAACTGCCGGCCTGCGGGCCGGATGCGTCATGCCGAAACCGTACCCACCCCATTGCACTGACGTCGTGAGTTTGACCTAGATGGTAAGGTTGTCATTGTTTAAAGCTGACATAAATAAATACCAACAGTTCTATTTTTCTTTGTGCTTTCAAAGAAACAACTCTTTATTCACAGCACTGATAACTAAAACATGTATCAGCAGAACTATAAAGGCAAACTAGGCATTTGAAAATGAAAAATGGACAAAAATACTTCCTTGTCAAGTCTAGAGTAGCTGAGTAGCTACTAATGAGTAACTTAGTAGCCAGTGTTTCTGGGTCATAGGATAGCGTGTCCTGCTAAGCCACTTCCTCTTTTTCCTTCCACATATGGATTTATCTGAATGTATGCAAGGAAAATATGCAAATCCACCAAACACATTTTTCACATTTTAATGTAACACTTAGGGGGGAAAAAAGTCACACAACTCATGTGCGAGACTGAAATTTTTGGAGTATGCAAATCTGTCCATGATTAAAACAAATTAACACAATTCCTAAACAACATGATATTCCTTTAAAAAGATGGCAATAGATAGAAGCTAATTTCCAGTACAGTATTTCTCAACCTCATCGGCTTGAAGATCTGCAGACTTCAAGTTGTTTCAAGATGAGTTGTCCCAAAGATGTTTTTTTCAAAAGGCAACTGGACTTTGTTTTTCCTTGAAGATCCAAGAAAGCTTCTTCAGTTATGATTGATTGGTGAGGGATGGAAGGATTTACAGTATATTCCTTGCAGTCATCTGGTTATTAGCACTCTGTCTGAGAATGGTTGACATCACTTGGAGGTTTATGTTCCTTCCCATGTCCTTACCACTTTCTACAGGGGGACGATCAAGAGCATCCTGTCATACAGCATCACAGTCTGGTTTGGAAGCATCACTGCTTCAGACAGGAAGGCGGTGCAGAGAGTGGTGAGGATGGCAAAAAAGAATTATTGGCAGTTCCTTCCCTTCCATCCAGGACATAGCATAGAAGTGTTGCTTGAGCAGCGTCCTTTGTGGGTTACTTGTGGTGTTTGGAGAATTCCCATGATGCACTTATCTAGACCCCCTCCCCCCACCGGTGTATGACTCAGTTAAGTGGGCTGTGCAAACAGGGCTGAAGAAGCCAGGAAACTATTTTTAAAAAAACATTTTGACACTTTTTCTTTAATTTATTTTTAAGGTAATGTTCTTTCAGTACAGCGATGCACTGTTATCCTTATTTTTTTTTCCATTGGTACATTGTGATCTCTCAAAAGGAAATATGTCTAAAGCATTGTGTTGGTTTATGACTCACTCAGTAAAAATCATGTCCAGACAGGTTACAAAAGGAAACATAAAAGGTAGCTGAGTCCCATAGAAATAAAAATTGGCTGCTAATTGGGGTTTCATGCCATGAGTTTCAATTTGCTAGCAATTTTTTCCCCAGTTTAAAAGGGGGAAAAAAAAGTATTTACAATGCCTTGGTAAGGCCACACTTGCATCCAGTTTGGGTCACCACAATGTAAAAAAGATGTTGAGACTCTAGAACAGTGGTTCTCAGCCTGTGGGTCGGGACCCCATTTGGGGTCGAACGACCATTTCATGGGGGTCGCCAAACAACACAGTCTGCCATTTTTTTCCCCTTTTCCTTAGCTGTGCTACTCCCTTTTATTCTATTGGCTTTTGAAAGCCAATAGAATAGACTCTCTTGAATAGAGTCTAATTCTATTGGCTTTCAAAAGCCAATAGGAATTGTACAGGCTGTCTCTGCCCTGCTGAGCCCGTCAAAAGTCCCATTCTGCAAACAGTGCTGCAAGTTGTCTGCAGCAAAGGCGAGCTGTCTGGAAGTTTACACCCCTCCCTGCTGAGCAACTACTAAAAATGTAAGTAAAAGAGGGCCAGGGGTGGGAGGTGGGAGGCGGGCAGGCGCAGGGAGGGCTGCTGGAGCGTGTGGGGCCCAGCAGGTGCCTTACCTCCCTTGGACTGGGCCAGGTGGTGGCCCAGCCGGTGGTCGGCCTGCACCGTCTCTGCCGCTTGCCAGCTCTCCCGGGCAGGGAAAGTCCTTGACTTACAACCGGTTGGATAGTCCTCGACTTACAACCGGTTGGGTGGTCCTCAACTTACAACCGGTTGGGGTCACGGCATTAAAAAGGTTGAGAACCACTGCTCTAGAAAGAGTACAGAGAAGAGCAACAAAGATGTTTAGGGGACTGGAGGCTAAAACACATGAGGAACGGTTGCTGGAATTGGGTATGTCTAGTTTAACGAAGAGAAGGACGAGGGGGGACCTGATAACAGTGTTCCAATATCTCAGGGGCTGCCACAAAGAAGAGGCAGTCAAGCTATTCTCCAAAACACCTGAAGGCAGGACAAGAAGCAAAGGATGGAAACTAACCAAAGAGAAAACCAGCCTAGAACTAAGGAGAAACTTCCTGACAGTTAGAACAATTAACCAGTGGAACAACCCACCTCCAGAAGCGATGAATGCTCCAACACTGGAAGTTTTTAAGAAGAGATTGGACAGCCATTTGTCCAAAATGGAATAGGGTTTCCTGCCTGAGCAGGGGGTTGGACTAGATGACCTCCAAGGTCCCTTCCAACTTTATTATTATTATTATGGATCATCGCACAGTCAGCCAGATGTTCAGACTGGATTTGGCATTTTGTCTACCTATCGAGTCCTTACCCAGGACCTGGGATAGGCAGATGTGGATGTATGAGGGTATTACAGGTATCATCGCAGGATGGAAGCAGTTCCTAGTAAGGCCGCCTTTTGCAATTGACTAATAGAGAATTTGTCAATGCCAATGGTGTTCAAGTGGTGCTCCAGTTGTTTTGGGATTGCACCCAAGGAGCCTATTACTATTGGTACTACCCTTGCTTGCTTTTGCCACAGTCTTTCTATTTCTATTTGTAGGTCTTTGTATTTTGTTATCTTCTCCAGTTCTTTCTCTTCTATTCTGCTGTCTCCAGGCACTGCCACGTCCACTATCCAGACTTTTTTGTCTTTCTTATCGACAATTGTTAAGTCTGGGGTGTTATGTTGTAGGTGCTTGTCTGTTTGAATTCTGAACTTCAGAGCAGTTTAATTTTATCATTTTCTATGACTTTCTCTATTTTATGATCCCACCAGTTTTTGCTTACAGGCAAATGATATTTTTTGCAGATTATTATTATTATTATTATTATGGATCATCGCACAGTCAGCCAGATGTTCAGACTGGATTTGGCATTTTGTCTACCTATCGAGTCCTTACCCAGGACCTGGGATAGGCAGATGTGGATGTTTGATGGTATTACAGATATCGTCGCAGGATGGAAGCAGTTCCTAATAAGGCTGCCTTTTGCAATTGACTAATAGCGAATTTGTCAATGCCAATGGTGTTCAAGTGGTGCTCCAGTTGTTTTGGGATTGCACCCAAGGAGCCTATTACTATATTATTATTATTATTATTATTATTATTATTGCATAATTTATGTTCCTGTTGGTTTTAAATCTGTCTGGGACATACAATTTCCAATAAATAAATCAATATAGTAGAGAAAAGAATTGTTAGGTGTGGATACTAATTATAGTATTGAAAGTTAAGAAAAGTTAGGAAAAATAAAAACTCTAGGGATGTAAAAGTAATACTATTTTTCCTTGTGAAATATTGAAAACTTTGCCCAGTAGTTGAGATGGAGCAGCCTAGAAATGTTAGTAATAAATAAGATTTTTACTTTTATTTTGAGCACACATTTGTGTATTGCACTGGTAGTAACACAGAACCCAAGGTTGAATAAATTATATTTCTATCTATTGTTTATATCCAGATATTCATTGTCTGAATATATGAAAGTGAGGTGGAGGGAAAATCTTATTTCCACAACAGAATCTGGTCAAAAGCCACCATTTTAAATCTTCAAAGGCACTCTCCACTTTCTCCAGGAAGCACCTAGTATCCCATGAGTCCTTGCACCAAGATTACCAAATATGGTTTCATCAATAACACATCATAGATTGCCTGCTGCAGTCAGGGAAGTGCTATTCTATATGATAAGTCTCAGCAAGAAATTCTGAAATAGCTAGATTTTATGAAGATCTTCATGAAGACCTTATCCCTGTGCTGTCCATCTCCTTGGTTCTAGTTTTTTACATAGTGTTTAAAATTTAAATTGTTTCTATATTTAGCTTTTTATTGTCTGTAAGCCACCCAGAGTAAATTTATCAGTGAGAAGGTTGGTGTATAAATTGAGTAAATAAGTAAGTAAGTAAGTAAGTAAGTAAGTAAGTAAATCTCTATCTATATAAATAAAAATGTAAATGTTTGTTCAAAATCTTAAATCTCTGAAAGTTCTTCACCAATTGCTTTGAAATTTTGACACAACGTTGCATTCGAATACGCGCATGTTTTTATATTTTTATATACCTACTATTATATAGATGTCACACCTGTGACAGGTAAAAACATGCTTTTTGTGAAAAACAGCACCATCTGTTGGACGTAAAAGCAACACACGCTACGATTTCAGACAATCTCTATATCTGCACAGACAATGGAACAACAAAAAATATTATATACCCACAAGCATTGTGAAATTAAACATATTACAAACGTGCACTTTCTCTTTTCTTTTCCATTTAACCAGACTGAGCCACAGCAACGTGTGGCTGGGTACAGCTAGTAAATAAATAAATATTTTCCAGCCATTCTTTCACCAACTCTTTTTTGAGAGGGAGAGTGGATCAGAGGTTTAGCTATACCAACCAAGTTAATCTGGTATTCTCAGGATACAATTGACTACGTCAAACTAATTTAATCCTGTCTCTTTAAGATGAATTGATGAAACTTTTTGGTATTTTGACAATCCACATAAATATTCTGAAAACAGTGTGATCATTATCAGAAGTCAAGGTAGGCTTCTCCAACTACCATCTTTCATTTTTTTGAAGTCGTTTTTTTTAATAGATTTTGTTAATGTTATTGACATAATATCATTTCAGCAAAGCATTTGGCAATAGACTCCTTGTGAATCTGAACAGCAAGCTAGTAAGGGAGGCCTGGGTGCCACTAACAGATGCATAATTGGCTCACGAACTATACTCAGAGAAGATTTGTTGCTAGTTTTATCATCAAATTGGATGATGTATTGAGGTGGTAAAACACAGTTCATCCTTGGGCTCTCTGTTCTTCAACATTTTTATTAATGACTTGGATGTAGAAAACTGGAAAGATTAATTTTCTGACAGCCGGGAACAATCTTGCCTGGTTGGAGGAACAGCCTAAAAGTAACAGAATGGAATGTGAAATTCTTCACTTAGAAAACAAAAGATATCTTGGAGGATGCCTGAGTTGGTAATAGTACTTGTGCAAAAGATCAGGGAATAGTAATTGATTGCAGACTGAGTATGAGTCAGCTCAGCAGCATGATGATGCTTTTAAAAAAGCAATTTTAGCCTGCATCAACAAAACTATACTTCCAAATCTCAGAAGGTAACAATTACCGTATATTCCGGCATATAAGATGACTTTTGAGAGCGTTGAAACAGCCTCCAAACTCGGGGGTTGTCTTATACGCCGAGTCGTCTTATACGCCGGAAATAAGGTAGTTTCTGGCATATAAGATGACTTTCTAGGCATGCGACTCGGTATCGATCATCTTGCGACCCGGCGTAGAACTCAGGGGTCGTCTTATACGCCGGGTCGCCATATACGCCGGAATATCCAGTATACTTTTTGTTTTGGTGGAAACCAAACTACTAATCCTGTGATTGGTTCTAAACACCCAATTTTAAGAAAGATTCAGAAGCTGAATCAGTTTCAGAAAGGACAACAGGGGAAAAATTGGGTGAATAGAAACAGTGTCTTCTAGACAGAGATTTAAGGAATTGGGAACCATTTGGCATGAGAAAAAAAAGAGAGGGTGAGCATTTCCTTGAGACACAGTAAAAGGAAGAGCAGCAGCAGTCGAGGCAATGATTAGATAAGAGGAACCTGAGTCCACAGGATGATCCTGTTAATGTAACCTTATAATAAAATTAGAATTAGTACTTCTGGGCAAACCCAGCCATCTGGTTAATTCATCAACCATATGTCAGTTCCAAGTCCAGATAAATAGAGAGGGTTAGGGAAAGCAATGGTGAAGTACCCTGTAAAAATTTCACCAGAACACTTTATGGAAATTATGGTGCTGGTGTAAATTATTGCATATACCATGGACAGTCAGAACAACCACAGAAGTATTGAATCATATAAAACCAGAAAGGTCACTAAAAGCCAACATTACAATATTATGTCTGATTTACTTTAGCCATGTCACACATGAAAATTCATTGGATAAGGCAATAATGCTAAGAATGGTTAGTGGAACAAGAAGAAGGGGCAAGCAAAGAACTTGCTGGCTTTATACTGTCAAAGTTGATCTAAAGATGAACGCTCAACAACTGAAAGAAGCTGTGCTTGACAGGGTAGCATGGAGAGTACTTGCCTATAAAGTTGGCAAGACTCAGATATGACTGAATAGTTAAAACTATTACTACTTCTGGGTGTGTTTCTTGTCTGGACTACCTTGCAAGCTTGAATTCTATTCTATTCTATTCTATTCTATTCTATTCTATTCTATTCTATTCTATTCTATTCTATTCTATTCTATTCTATTCTATTCTACTCTACTCTACTCCACCCTACCCTACCCTACCCTACCCTACCCTACCCTACCCTATCCTATCCTATCCTATCCTATCCTATCCTATCCTATCCTATTCATCCTGTCCCATCCCATCCCATTCCATTCCATATCCACAGAGGTTCCTCAGAGGTCTACATGTACACTCTCACACCCAAATAAATGAGAGTCAACAGTATTGCCAGGGAAATTGTGCCAGTTCCACAATTACAGATTCCACCAGTAACTCATATATATTAAAAATAACTTTGTTATGTACACAGATAGTCCTTGACTTATGACTATTTATTTAGCAACCATTCAAAGTTACAATGATGCTAAAAAAAATGACTTGCAATCAGTTCTCACAGTTACAACTATTGCAGCATCCCTGTGATCACATGATGAAAATTTGGACACTAGGCAATCAGTTTGTCATTAGGTTGCTTGATCATGTGACCATGCTGTGATGGTCATAAGTACAAAGACCGGTTATATGTCACTCTTTTTGGTAGTGTCATAATTTCTAATTATCTCTAAAGGAATGGTTGTAAATTGAGGGTTACCTGTAACTGTTAACATTGATGTAATGGCAATTTGGTGCCATTAAATATATTGAATCACCAGATATTGCTCTTTTGTCAACTTTTTTGTCAAAATGTACATGAACTGGAGAGAAACAGAAGGGTAGAAAATCTTTTGTTGTTTGTTTCAGTTTTCAGAAATAGCTGGTAATGAATAATACAGGACATGTTACTTTTTCAGATGTAGTTTTATATCATTCAGGATCCAATAACAACACATCAAAGTTATACATCTTACAAAGTCAGACAAATAGATAGCAAAATCTGAAAAATATATATATATATGAAGATCCAGAAACAGAGAAAAAAATGTCAACATTCCTGGAGTTTCTGAGAATAAGATAACTTGGTAAACAAAATTTAATATTAAGCGTGTCTTTTCATTATTTCTCTCTATTTGGATTAGATGGTACAATTGAAACATTCCCATATCCTAGCCAACATTTCTTCTGTGCCAGTATTTGTTATTAAAGGGAAAAACACTAATATGAAATTCTTCCATAAAAATGCATAGTGAGAACTGAAATACCTGGATTTGTTCCATTTTCTTGAAATCCTCTAGCATTTTTGCCCCAATTCCTGTCATTCTTGGAATTATGGCAAAACCTTTCTCTGCCACATTCTTTCCTTAAATGGAAGATCATTGAAAGCCCCTTAATAGGGAGAAAAATCCTTCCTAGTCTTGAGTTAAAGCAGGAAGAGCAGAAAGAGTGTGAAAAATACTTAATCACAGAACTGACCATTTAAATAATCAACTCCAGGCCCTGTTTAGTATGGGTATATAAATTAAAGCATCCCTAACTGATTATTGTCCACTCTCCGGCTGACTATATGTTATTAAGAGAAGCCTCAGTATAATTAATTGCTCTGACTAACTGCCCTCATTCTGTTATAAAAGTTTTGTTCAACCTGATATTTAGTTGAAATCTGCGTTCCTGTGTCTTAAGGCCGTTATTCAGATCCTTGTGACCATTGAGAAGAGGTTGTGATCTTCTCTATCACATCCTTTCAAGTAGCTGCAGTGCATTTTCATGTGCCCTATCAGCCCTTATAGGTAGTCCAGACAAGATGCACCAATCATGGATACTAATATTACCTTCGTTGTAAGGTTACAATAACAGAATCTTGCAGGTCTGAAGGTCCCTACTCACATTTATGATCCAAGAAACTAGGAAGGGTCCCTTCTGAGATGTTTGCCATACTCCTGTTCCAGAGGTCTCAAACTGGCAGCCCATGGGCCAGAGGCGTCATGCGCAGGCCACACCCACCCCAGCTCCACAAAGGCAAAAAACATCACGATATGTCACGATAGGTCATGTGACATAATCAGGTTTGACACTCATGTCCTCTTCCTTCTGCAGATTCAGCTGCTTCATATCAGACTGTTGTGTTTCTTCCATTGTGAGGAAGAGAAGAGGAGAGGAGAGGAGAGGAGAGGAGAGAAGAGAAGAGAAGAGAAGAGAAGAGAAGAGAAGAGAAGAGAAGAGAAGAGAAGAGAAGAGAAGAGAAGAGAAGAGAAGAGAAGAGAAGAGAATACTTATCCTGGTTAGAAATCCAGTAAATAACCATATTTGCTATGCTGACCTGAGCTGCAGTTTTAAACATCTGGAAAGCATTTATCTCTACCTAATATTTTATTCAGACAAAGAAAATGTATTTCTCTCCTTCCAATTGTTGTCACTTTTATCCTCTGAAATGACTGTCCTTGCCCGCTATTTGTTCATGAACTGCAGTGACAGATGTGATTTACAGATATGCATGTATTATTATTATTATTTTTGCAGAACTCTAGCCCAAAAGACCTTGTCTCCATCTGGGAAAATCGGAGGGAATAATTTCCAAACCAGTCATTTGCACACAGAATCTTGATTTATGAGGGGACCTCCACCAGCCTAAAACTTTTTAGCTTGTAATGCCTTTAATGGCTGTAGCTACATAACAGATAGGCCTTCAGAAGGCTGGGTTCATCAATCAAAGGCAGTGCTCTTTTTCTAGGCAAATGCTGAAGGATTTACCATGCTGTTATGATACTCACATCTTGGAAATCTGTGCCTGATTTAAAGGCATTTGCAGGATAGTAATTAATACTGAACCTCCGAGCAAATCTGGTTCATGAAGGAAATGATACTTTAACATTTTCTCTTTTGTAGCAAAAGGCAAAGAATTTAATCAGTGGCAGGTGCAGATTTCTTCTTTAAAAAAGAAAAAAAAAGCTCTTATAACTCCAAAACTGCTCTTATGTAATTGTGTCTCCAAACCTTTTCATTACTGAACTAATAATTACAGCCATAATTAGATATTAGAGGTTCCCAGATCATTAAAGAACATGTAGCTGCTCCAAAAAGGGAAGTAAACAAAACAAACTGAACAGTCAGCAAAGTGTGGTGCAGAGGAAATTCATGCAATTTAAGCAGTGTGTTCCTTTCTCCCTTGTAGGAATTGTGTGCAAGAAGCTGATACAGCATGATCATCTGGCAACAAGAAGAAGACCAGCCAACCCCAACGTGAACACTCCTTTGCACCATTTCCAAAAACCTGCTTGAGCATGGAATTGGACTAGAAGACCTCCAAGGTCCCTTCCAACTCCATTATTCTGTTGTTCTATTAGACCTGCCTCTCCTGGTTGGCTTGGGGACCCAATACATCACCGGAGGTGGCTGCTGGACTAACTAGTTGACCCCACTTCCCCCCTGTGCTTCCTGCTCCCTTTCTACCCAGCTTTTTAATTTCATATTATTGTACTTCCACTGCTTATTTTATTGTTTTATTCCTTTGCTATTGCTATGTTTACAATTTTTTTATCATTTTTTTCCATTTCATTGTTGTAAGTGGCCCAGAGTAGCCCCACAGTGAAATGGGCAGTAAATAAATTTAATTAATAAACATATAAATTTGGCTAGAAATTTAAAAGATGTCCTAGAGCAGGGGTGTCAAACTCACAATGTCATGTGACGTGTTGCAACGTATCGCAACTTTTTTTTTCCATTGCCGGCAATGGGGTGGGCGCGGTTTCGGCATGATGCATCCGGCCCGCAGGCCGGCAGTTTGACACCCCTGTCCTAGAGCAAGGTTTTTTAATCTTGGGAACTTTAAGACATTTGGACTTCAATTCCCATAATTCTTCAGCCAGTATGAAACACTGTCTACACATATCTGAAGCACTGTTCTAGAGCAATAAAATCAATTTCTACCATTATGTTTCTTACCAATTTTCACTCCATTTAAGGAAAAAGGACTTGTTTTAGAATTTTCCTTTCAAAGAAGAAGAGAATTCTGGTAGGATTCTTCAGAGTGATGTCTTAGTTTTTTTCAGTAGCTGATCCTGTAGCCGTTCTTTGTATGTTTTAGTCTCCAGGCCTTTGATCATCTTTATTGCTCTTCTCTGAATTTTTTCCAAACTCTCAACATCTTTTTTGTGATATGGTGACCAAAATTGGCTGCAGTATTCCAGGTGTGGTCTTACTAGGGTTTTATAAAGCAGTACTAATACTTCATGTGATCTTGATTCTATGTCTCTGTTTATACAACCCAGGATTGTATTAGCTGTTTTGGTTGCTGCTGCATACTGCTGGCACATAGTCAAGTGATCGTCCACTAGGATTCCAAGGTCCCTTTCACAGTTACTATTTTTAAGTCAGGTCTCACACATTCTGGTTGTGCTGATGGGTTCTTCCTTGGGTTAGGTGATTGTTCCTCCACTTCTTAAAGAAATATTGTCCCCCTCCTCAAGAAACCATGGCTGTATCCCACCATATTGGACAACTTTTGTTCAGAATCTAACCTCCCCTTTTTTAGGGAAGTTGACTCAGAAGGTGGTAGCTTCATATGAATGAAGCAGATTATGTGGCCCCCTTTCAGTCAGGATTCAGCCCTTGATATGAACAGAACCAGCATTTTATCATGCTTTTAAATGATCTCTGACAAAAGTGGGAGGTGCCAGAGTATTTGAGAAGCCATTTCTTCCCAATTATTTTTGCCTATCCTATCAGATCCAACAGAAGGATTAGGGTTGTGGGTTCTGCTGATTAAGTAGTTACATGTGGAGCGATCCAGGAGAGGAGCGTTTTCTACCACTCCCTTGGAACATCATTCCTTCTGAGGTGAGATTGGCCCAATTTCTGGCAATTTTCCAGAAGTCCCTTAAATTATGGTTAGATCAACAGGCTTGGGAATTTGAGAGAAATGGCGAATTGGTGAAATAGCTACATTGTATGAAACATCAAAGATACTCTCTCCTTAAATAATAATGTTTTTATTCTGGTATAATTGTTAATGATGGTTTTTAGGGTCTGTTTTTATTGTACGCTGCCAAGAATCACATTCACGAGGGGGGGTAGCTATATAAAAGTGATGAATGAAATAAATACATTTCTCCAGAATTTCTGACTGAAATCTTTCCCACTTCTACCTGGCAATGTCAAGGATTGAACTGCACTTCTTGATTGCAAAACAGGTGCTTCATTGCTGCAATCTTCTTTAGAAAAAATCAGCATGCACCTTTTCATAGTCGTTTTATAACAAGTCTTTTATTATTATTATTATTATTCAATGTGATTGTTATACCATTTGCTCCTTCTGCAATTTCTAATGGACAGGGAGGCTCAAAACCACTTCAGGAAAAATTCAGAAGAAATTCTCAAGCCCATTGAGAGTATGTCAGATAAAATGAAGTCACAAAGGAAGAAAAATTGAGGACCAATTGGAAACCCATTGTCAGAACAACATCAGATGCAGCACAATCAGAGCCTTATAAACATTTTCCCTCATGTGACATTGACTTTGAAAAGTGTTTGAATTTTTTACTTTATTCAAAAGACAACAGCTAAGTTGCCGATGGAAGCAACGTACAGACAATATCAGATGCAGAAGAATATAAGAACAGACCGGAGCACAATTATGGTGCCTAAAATGCAAAAATAAAGCGCAAAAAATTATTCATTTCAATTTTTATTATTCAGTATTCTGAGATAGTGTACAGTACTTCACAATTTTAAGCTTTCATTCAATAATCACAACTTGCTAATACTTGAGTTGACAACAGCTCAAAAGCTGCTACTGAAAAATGAAAATCTGGGTTTTTAGCAGAAATTTTAAAGTTTGCCTCTTTGAACTGGAATTCCATCCGTGCTGTGAGTTGGGTTTTGTTTGGTAGACTTTGATTATGATCAATGACCAGGAATTGATATAATTTTATGTCTGCTAGAAAAAAACCTCAAAACATCACAAACAATTAATATGATAGGCTATTAAAGAAAACAAAATGATACAAACTAATTTACTGAGTTTCTCAAACTATTAGATATGTTTCCAATTATTAAATACAAAAATAATAAAACACATAAATTTTAATTACATAACTACTGAATACTAAGCCATTTATGTCATAGTTCTTAGAAGGTAAGCTCCCTTCCCTCTCCCTCTAACAAAATGGCAGGACATGTTGGTGAACATGACCTAAGCATTTTAGGTAGTCCTCAACTTATGAATGCAATGGACCCTGCCTATTATGGTCATGTCATGATAGCCGTAAAGTGACCCAATTCTACAACCTAATTTATGGCAGTCTTTAAGCAAATGCCATGGTCATAAAGGAACCACTATAGCTGTAGTGGTTTGCTATGGGCCAATTTTGCCGAAAACCAGAAGCAAATGATGGTTTTCAGCAAAACTGTGGCAAAAAGTAGTCACATGACCACAGGAAGCTGCAAATGGCCATTCTATGGGTCTGACATGTAGTCATGTGATCACAGGAGGGGCAGCCATTGGAATTTTGGAACCAGGTTGTAAGTAACCCTGGGGAAGGTTCGTTGTAACCTCAAATGGTTGCTAAGCAACCAATTGCAAAGTAAGAACTAACTGTAATATGAAGGTAAATTTATTTGCTATTGCTGGATGTTCTTTAACATTGTCCAAACATTAAATGATAGTTTTAAAATTCTGCCTGGAGCATCCCTAAGATTTTAAATAGGTTAGTATCTTGCAGTGAACAGGGACAGCAATTCATACAGAATTTAGCTTTACTCCTGGACGGGATCTCTACAGTGTCTGCTCTCAAGAGCAGAATAAGATCAGCTTCTACTTTGCTGTGCCTGTAAGTTAAAAGAGATGTAATTAAATCTTCATGCCAGATTGAGTAAAAGGGACAGTGAAGAAGGGTATTGATCTGATTTCTTCCAAAGGACATGGGCATAAAACATTGTCTATAGATGTCCATGAAATCTCCCTTCCAGAAAAAATTAAGGTTAAAATGTCAAGTCTGGCTAATGTAAAAAAACTTATGTGTACTAGGTACAAACAATTAGTGAAATATCTGGCTGAAGTGAATGGTTTCTCTTGAGTGCCTAAACTGTAGATATTTAGAATGCAGTTTAAGTCCCTCTGTAGCTCAAGAAGCCACTGTTTTATTTCTGAACGAGATTATCAGAGCAGGTCAACACAAAATATTACCTACAAAATCCAGAATCCTAAATCAGACTTCATTTCAATTAGTCAAACTCGGGTGGAATAACATTGTGTTGCAAAGTCAAAGAAACTAAAAGGCTTTCAAAGAAGCATTAGTTTGTTCATTTATATCATGAGATAATCTCAGTGGTCAAGGATGGATCTCAAAATGTTGAGATACAATTGAGTCTCTAATGAAATCAGGCATGTTTCTGCTCTTAATAAGCATGGAATAGGGCCCTTAGGATTTTTGAATGGACAGAAACTATGAGAAGGAGATAACTCACTATTTTAGCTCTGAAAAATTTCATTGTGGCCATTATGTGCCTGCTGCAGATATGGATAGCAGATTGGAGAATAGTGTTCCTCATATAAAGAATCCAAGCCTCTTGATTCTGGGTCCAAGTTGGCAGTGGAGTGCTCTAGATTCATGGGTCTGGGGGACTTTTACCTGCCTTCTCTGGAACCTGGATTGGAGGGTCCCAGTTCTTGGCCACTAGAAAAACCATGTACCACAGGGGTCCCCAACCCTCAGTCCCTGGACCAGTATCGGGCCATGGCATACCAGCAACCAGTCCACACAAACAAGCAAAGCCCCATCCGTGGGATGCAGGCAGCACACAAAACTATGACCCCTCCAGTCTGCAGAAATACCTCTCTCCACTGGTGCCCAATAGGTTGGGGACCTCTGATGTACCAGATCTAACTTATTGGATGCCAAACTCACGGTGGTGGTCACACATTAGATCTGGGTTTTATCTTGAGGCCATGGCTGTACGATTTGGAATTGGGAGATGTACTCATCTATCCCTTGCCATGGACAAATCATTCCCTCTTGGTTTTTTATTTCTCTGTGGCCACCCTTGGTTGAGGGAGGAAGGATCTACTTCACTAACCCAACCCTGGCACCTGAGGAATCCTATAGGGTTTCAGGAGGAACTTGGAGTTGCAGCAAGTTATGTTGCATGTCTCATCTGAGGACTTGGTCATGGCTTTGAATGAATATACCAAGAGGGTTTTGAATTGGATCATGGCAGTGTGGACTTTGTTTTGGGAGATTCTAGACCACATCCTAGTTTATGGACAGCTTTTGGAAATAAAACACTAGAGATACCCAGAACGCTACTGAAGGAAGACAAACAGCAAATCCAATCAAACACAATAGAGAACTTTTATCAAAACATAATTTTGTGGCAATAAGAATGGTAAAATCAGCTTATTTCTCCTCTCTTATTGCATCCAGAGCCAGTGAGCCAGTGGCCCTGTTTCAGGTGTACAAATCCCAAACTACAAATACTTGGGCATCCTTCAAGCTGACAAAACCAAGCATCAAGAACATTGAAGTCAAGAAGATGGTTAGAAGTGAATGCATCATGAGAGTGAAGAAGATCTTAAAGTCCAAACTCAGTGGAGGAAATACCCTCAAGTCAACCTGGGGAATTCCACTAATTAATTACTTAGCTGGAATATGGAATGGAGTCAAGCAGAACTGAAAGCTATAGATAGGAAGATCAGAAAAATGATGACAATGAATCATACTTTTCATCCATTCAGCAATGTTGATAGACTCTACTTACCAAGTGCACCAGACCGATGAAGAAGAAAAAAGGTCATTGGAAGAATATCTGGATACAATGAATAAAATACACGGAAGCTAGTATATCAAACTGACCTATAAGAAAGACCAAATGAAGAATGAGAAAACATACATGACAAGGCAAAGTACATGAATAGGATAACATTAAGAAATAGTAGTAGATAATAAGAAGATTTGGCAATGGCTAAGAGCAGGAAACTTTAAGAAAGAGACAGAGGGGTTAATTCTGGTTGCCTTAAGAACAAATGCATACAAAGCCAGAATTGAGAAGACAGCAACAGACAACAAATGTCTCTTCTGCTGAAGACACAATGGACCATCTAGTTAGCTGCTTTTTTTCTATAAAAAGAAAAAGGTGCCGGAACTCACAAACATCATACAACCCGCCTTGCCTACCCTACAAGGTTCCATTCAAAAAAGGTGCCAGAACTCCATTCTGGCATTCTATGAGAAAAAAAGCCCTGGATTTAACAATTGTCAATAAGAAAGACAAAAAAAAAATGGATAGCGGACATGGCAGACATGTCAGAGACCGCAGAATAGAAGTGAAAGAACTGGAGAAAATCACAAAATACAAACAGCTGCAAATAGAAGTAGACTGATTGGCAAAAGAAAGCAAAGATACTACCAATAGTGATAGGCATCTTGAGTTTAATTCCAAAAGGTCTGGAGCACTACTTGAATACCATTGTCATTGACAAAATCACCATCAGTCAATTGCAAAAGGCAGCTTTACTTGAAACAGCTTAAATCCTGTAGGTATACCTTTAACATCATCAAACAACATCTGCCTATCCCAGATCCTTGAGAAGGGATTTGATGAGTGAATAAAAATGTCAAATCCAATCTAAACATCTGGCTGACAATGCAACCAACTATAATAAGTATTAAAAAATTATTATTATTTATTCAGAGCAACAGACATGGATATTTATTACTAAAGCTTGTCAAGGTCTGCTGGCAATGACTTTTAATTCATTTAACTAATCTGATTTCTTCATGATAAAAAAAGAAAATATTTTCTCTATCTCTTCTGTCACTGGATGAGCCGTACATCAAAATTAAAATGTGATTAGCTGCTGCAAGGTTCAGAGATTCTTTTCAAAGTGTCATTATTTACAATCTTTTCTCTCCTCCCCCCCTTTTTTTCTTTTGAAAAAAGGTTTCCCTTCAGGAAAATCTACAGTATCTATCTATCTGTCTGTCTGTCTGTCTGTCTGTCTATTTCTCATCTATCTATTTCTCATCATATTTAGAAACCACCAATTTCCATTATAAAAGAATCCTGGAAAGTACACAAATAAAATGTTAAAACATATAAAAACTAAATATAAAAATTTTAATATGGCATGAATAGTTTAAAAAGTGACACTAAAAGTTAATTAAAAGATGAGGGTACAGATTTTAGGACACTATTCAATCCCACAGCTATGTACCCCATTATGAGTCCCAAACAAGGTGGCAGAGTCAGGTCTTTAGATATTTTCTAAAGGAAATTGGGTGCCCACCTCACCTGTTGGGGGGGGGGGAAATATTTTTTTCACATGTATGCACACATATACTCTTTCTCACACAAAAGTGACATCTGCAAAAATACTTAATTAATGCAACAGACCGAACTGCACTTTTGTTCTTTTCCCACAGAAACAACTTGCTTAAAAAGTCTGAAAAAAGATATTACAAATGTATTCTCTAATTGTAAATATCAGTGCTGCAGTTTTTCCACCTTTATAAAATAATGGAAGACACTTTGCTTTTGGAATTCCTTTGAAAGAGGAGAGACTTTATTTAAAAAAAAAAATCCAGTTCGTGGAATATGATATACTTGGATTAACTTTAGCGCTGAGGTAACCGAGGGGTGCACATCAATATCTTGACTTACTTTGTACAACCACTGCTTCCATTATATTAGCTTGCCATGCTACTACTAAATCCCAAGAAATACTTCTTACATTTTCTCCCTTTTTTTTCCTCAGTGGTGATGCTAGGGTTACTTCTGAAGAGAAGTCTTGCTTTTGAGAAACTGTTGGGGAATTTCACCTTCTCCAGGTGAAGTGGAAAGAAATACTCAACTAATTTTTAAGCCAGCAAATGCAACAGGGAGTTTTGTAGAACTGGTGAATGTGAATGCTGGTCTTCTTGAAACCTCCTTGTTTCTTTAAAAGTGGCTGGGGGGAATTGGTCATGTGGATAGAGGAAGCGACTGTCCATTCATTACAAATTTCGAGAGAAATCGTTCATCTGTCAACCTCCACACCGATCAGTGTTTCTCAACCTTGGCATCTTGAAGATGTCTGGACTTCAGCTGGTTGGCTGGGGAATTCTGGGAGTTGATGTCCACACATCTCCAAGTTACCAAAGTTGGGAAACATTCGTACAGCTACCTACCATTCGGAGAGGCCTATAAGATTAAATACACTGAACCTAGCTGTGATATTAATGCACTAGTGGCTTCTAGGTATAAAGGTCATTTAAATGCATAAATAGCCATATTTGAAGTCTGTTGCATGCTCTTTATTACTTGAAATAGTGGAATGAGCCAGCAAGACCACTGAAATTTCAGGCAGGATAAGATAGCAACTCAGACAACTTAGCAGAATTTATTAAGGATCCTTTTCTATTGACAATAAAAACTGTATAAGCTTTTTACGCCCAGGGCTGCTATTCATCAAAGAGAATCATCGACAACAGAAAACAGCAGGGATGGTGGTGTTGAGGACACTGCAGTGTTATTATTGTTGTCATTCTTTCTAGTACCATTATTTTCTATTCAACAAATGCAATACCCAGGCCTAATCAAAAATAAACCAAAACAAAGGGGAAAGAATAGAAAACCATAAATATTTATACTTTGGAAGCCTCAAATGGTTAATATTTATATAATTGCAGAGAATACAGATGATTAATCATCATTATTTCAATGCTAATCCAATTACTGCACGGAAAAGTACAAACTGCATAGAGTTGGGCGCAATACAAATGCCATAGTAAATCAATTGATCAATCTCTGATATGATTTTTGAGAATTATAATTTTGGCAATTTCACTTCAAATATGTGTAAGCAATTAATGTCCTTGCTATTCCTGAAAGAATAATTACAGGGAGTCCTCAAATTATGACAATTGGAACCAGAATTTTCATCATAAGTCACTGCAGTTCTAAGTCAACTTGGACCCAAATTTACGACAAGTTTTAAAGTGGTTATAAAAGGACTCACGATGATTGTTAAACTTCCCAATGAGTTTTTTGGGGGGGGCTGGAAATTAGCAAGCAAGGTCACAAATTGTGATCATGTGACCACAGGAAACTGCAACTGGTTCGTAAGCGTGAGCCATTGGCCAAGATCCCAAATTGTGATCATATGATCCAGGGCTGGTACCACAGTCTTAAGTGCAAGGATAGGTCATAAGTCACTTTTTCCAAGACCGTCATAACTTTAAAACATCATTAAACAAGTAGTTGTACATCAAGGTCTACCTCTATGAGAGAAAACACCTGCAAGAATAAGATTGTGGTATGTAGGAGGCTTCCTCATACATTGCAATGTTGCTGAGAATCAGACACAAAGTTTTGCTAATAACAACCAATCTGCTAATGACTACCAAGGCATAAACTGTTCATGTGCTTATAATCTCCAAGTTGGATTACTGAAATGTGCTTCACATGGGGCTGCCCTTGAAGAGTATTCAGAAGCTTCAACTGTTATAAACTGTAGTAGTGTGGGCAGTTATTGGTGCCAGTTACTTAGCAAAAGTGATTCCACTGTTCCATGAGCTGCATTGGCTTCGAGTGTGCTTCCAGGTGCAAGTCAAGATTCTGTTTGTCACCTGCTAAAGCAGTGGTTCTCAACCTATTTAATGCCGCGACCCCCAACCGGTCGTAAGTTGAGGACTACCCAACCAGTCGTAAGTCAAGGACTTTCCCTGCCCAGGAGCGCCGCGCATGCGTGGTGCCGCCCCCTGCACTGTCCGAGGCGTAACTGGCAAGCGGCAGAGACGGCGCAGGCCGACCACCGGCTGGGCCACCAGCTGGCCCAGCCCAAGGGAGGTAAGGCACCCGCCAGGCCCCACGCACACCAGCAACCCTCCCTGCGCCCGCTGGCCTACCACCTCCCATCCCTGGCCCTCTTTTACTTACATTTTTAGTAGTTGCTTAGCAGGGAGGGGTGGAAACTTCCAGACAGCTCACCTTCGCTGCAGACAACTTGCAGCATCGTTTGCAGAATGGGACTTTTGGCGGGCTCAGCAGGGCAGAGACAGCCTGGACAATTCCTATTGGCTTTTGAAAGCCAATAGAATTAGACTCTATTCAAGAGAGTCTATTCTATTGGCTTTCAAAAGCCAATAGATTAAAAGGGAGCAGCACAGCTAAGTAAAATGGGAAAAAAATGGCGGACTGCGTTGTTTGGCGACCCCTGTGAAATGGTCGTTCGACCCCAATTGGGGTCCCAACCCACAGGTTGAGAACCGCTATGCTAAAGCCCTTCATGGCTTGGGACTGGATTACTTATGGAATTATTGCTCTCCAATTGTTTCTACCCATTCTATATGATCTGGCAGGAAGGGCATGCATTATAGAAATGATCACCTAATACATTTTAAGGATATTATGTTGGGTAGGCTGTGCCGTCTACAGGTAGCATTCAACCTTGAATCACTATTCTTAGGATCAAACGACCAATTTCCTTTCTTTTCAAGTTTATGAGAACCTCACCTGCAATTTTTCTTCCTACAATCTACCTCTTGAGAAGCTGTCTTCTGCTCTAACCGTTTCAGCAAAAGTTGATTGCTGCCTTTGTCCAAATGTCCACCTATTTGACAACTATTGTTCTCAGCCATTATCTCTCCCTGAACTTGGTCTGGCACCATCTTCTGTGGAGGACCTCAAAAGGGTGAGCCTTTTAAAATGCGGCTGAGCTGTCAGTTTTGTTAGCATTCTTGTCAAAAGAAATGGGAAGAAGAAATGGGGGTTACAGCTCAGCTAATATAAGCAGTGAACCTTCTGGTAGCTGCCAGCTTAGATTTTTAAATAAATGTCAACATTCATTTGAAAAGTTTAAATACATATTTTGCACGCTCTCTTTCTTTTTTGAAAAAAAACCCCCACCCCTCTTAATCCTATTTGGCAATATAAAGCTTTTTCAATTAACTTTCTGAACTGCTGGGTTCTGTGAGGGAATCCAAAGCAGTGCAAGCTGAATGCCATGAAAACATTAATTGGTTATAAGTAGACATTGGCTTAGTCCAGGGGTAGGCAGCCTTGGCTCTTTTATGACTCGTGGACTTCAACTCTCAGAATTCCTGAGCCAGCCATGCTGGCTCAGGAATTCTGGGAGTTGAAGTCCACAAGTCATAAAAGACCCAAGGTTGCCTACCCCTCACTTAGTCGGCTAAGGAAATACCACTTTGTCATTTTGGTGATCAGCTTGATGCATAAGGCAAATGTATACATATGGACATAGAAATAGACAAGATGATGATGATGATGATGATGATGATGATGATATCAATTTAGTCTTGTCCGACTCTTGGAAATTCTGTGGGTCCGGTCTCTCCACATCTTCCAATGTTGCATGACTTCTTTGAGTTGTTCTATGCTTTGGCTGGTGTCAGTTTTGATCCAGCCACCATGTTCTTTGACGGCCTGGTTGTCTTTTTACCACTAACTCTTCCCAACATAATTGCTTTCACCAGTAAATTCCTCCATGTGACATGGCCAAAGTAAGTGAGATGCAATTTTGTGATTTTTCCTTCCCTTGACATGTCGAGTGTTATGCATTCTAGTACTTGCTTGTTGATCACCTTTATTGTCCAAGGAATACACAGGAGCCTTCTCCAGCACCTCAGCTCAAGACATAGACATAGACATAGACACAGACACAGACATATAGACATAGACATAAATATATAGACATAGCTATACACATATAGATATAGACTTATAGATATAGACATAGACATAACCTCCAGTTACATAGTTGGTCTAACTCTTATCAAGTAGACAAGGACGAGAAGATAGCGGGAGTAGTAGATATAGCAGTGCCAAGTGACAGTAACATCAGGAAGGAGGATGAGAAGCTGGCGAAGTATCAGGGCCTGAAGGAGGAACTAGAAAAAAAATGTGGAAAGTAAAGTCCAAAGGGGTCCAAGCAGTGGTAGGAGCACTCAGGGCTGAAACTTCTAAGCTGGCTGGGGAATTCTGGGAGTTGAAGTCCACTCATGTTAAAGTTGCCAAGGTTGAGAAACATTGTATTAGACCCTATCTTAAAATTCCCAGCTACATTTCAAAGTTAAGAACGTCCTTAAGCTTCTTCCTTCTGATATTTTTCCCTTAGATTTCTGAATTACTTAACTCTTCTTTTTGAAGAGGGAACAATTTATTAAAGGCACTATTATCAGTACAAAAAGGACAAGTATCTACTGCCTGAACAACAGCCTTATGCTTTATATTTTCTTCAAGCTCTCAAAACTTCTGGCGGAATACAGGAAGTAGGAGTGCATAATCTAAAAGTCCTAATTAACTATTCTTTTCTTCTTATAACTTATTGAGGTTTTCTAGGCATCGAGCCATATTTTTCCCTAGTTGGTTGTCTCTCTTTTTTCTCTCTCTCTCTCTCTTTCTTTCTGTACTGATTCTCTGTGTTGTTTTTAATTTTTATTGAAAATCTATATCCTATCAACAGGACCAGAAATATTTTCCTGTATGCCAATAAGCAATATAGCGCAGTGAGTCTCCTGTCCTATTTATTTATTTATTTATGAGACTTATATACCACTTTAAGTGCAAGCACTCTCTAAGCGGTGTACACCAGTAAGCAATGTATATATATATTTACATTGCCCCCAACAATCTGGGTCCTCATTTCACCTACCCCGGAAGGAT
The DNA here is from genome assembly GCF_016545835.1 of Crotalus tigris. Taxonomy (NCBI): domain Eukaryota; kingdom Metazoa; phylum Chordata; class Lepidosauria; order Squamata; family Viperidae; genus Crotalus; species Crotalus tigris. Next base: position 659,397 of record NW_024097149.1, on the reverse strand, counting down.
GGAAGGCTGAGTCAACCTTGAGCCGGTGAGATTTGAACCGCTGACCTGCTGAACACAGTCAGCTAAAGTGGCCTGCAGTACTGCACTCTAACTGCTGCGCCACCTCGGCTCTTTGTCTTGGGGCAAAATGATATTCTCAAAACCCAAAGCAAGGGTAATATTATGCACCTTGGTTCCCAAGAAGCAGGGCTCGGAGTGTGAGAATTTTAAGGCAACTCTTCGATTTTAATCAGTTCCTTTTTTCCATGCCCCTCTATTCTATTGCAGCAACCATGAAAAAGCCTCGGTTGTTTTTCTACTTTCAGGGGATAAATCTCTGTGTTTATTTTTATAGCCTGATGCCATACATAAGCTGTATTTCTGGAGATGGTATTTGCATTGACAGCAATAGCTGCAGGGATTCAAAACAGATGAATCATTTTCCCAGCTCAAAGTTTAATCTGAACTAGGATGTACCAGGCTTTGGCCCAGAGATGTTTTCAGAATAAGAGTTCAGAAGCCTTGAATTAGATGAGAATGGAATAAAGAAGGGTCTCTCTGAATTGGGATCGTAAACAAAGGGAAGGTTAATAGCATATTACACATAAATAGATTTTTTTTTCAGATTGTGGGATCCTTCATTAAAATACAGTCAGCTAAACAAAAGGAGGAAAAACTTAACAAGTGGAATGAACAACAGTAGAATAAATTGTTGTGCTTAGTGTAAATCTTGAGATTTGCTTTATGGTATTGCATTAATATTGTTAACATCACAAACTGGTCTATATTTGGAACATCTGGAATATAAATAGGTAGATAGAGACAGAGACAGATAAAACATCGCAAACTTGATTGTCTGAAAATGTAAGAGAACATACTAAATCCCTTTTTTATGGGCACAAAATAAAACCTGTACAAATGGGTTTTAAGTGCAAAGAGCAAATCCATTTTAATATCTTCCTGATCAGATGCTTTGATAACAAGCAAAGGAGGGCATGAGCAAAATATACTTGGTTATTTTGCACTCTGGTCTTTTCCAACCCTCCAGTTTAATTTCTCTTCTTCAGATGAGATGAAAAAAATGCCAAGCAGGTGATATCTCAAATGTTGACACATTAGAGGCAGATAGAGCATGTCAGCATTAGATGAGGCAGCCAACCTAAATGGATGGGAGATCAGCAAAGGTCGGCTTTGACATTTGATAGGAAGGAGCAATCAATGAGACAGTTTTTTTTCCTCTTTTTTCCTCTCACTTTTCTTGTGGTTCTAACCAGAACTGAACTGATGATCTGGGCTATATTGATACCACATGTATATGCAAAGATATTAAGCATGCTTCCAAGAGTTTCTGATTCATGAATTCCAGATAATCTGGGTTTTGAAATGGAACTGGAGTATTTCAATTTCCTGTTATTCTTTTAAATAAATAAATATCGCAATCTGCCATCAGAGTTTCCTAAAGTTCTCTATTACTTTGGATTAAATTGTGGCCTTTTTCCAGTCGCATACAGACCTAGAATTGAGGACCACACCTCCATAGCAGAGTCCGTGTCCTACAGTGGCTCTGTTAAAGCCACTTTCCAGCCTTCTTTATTCATCCTTTACTCTTTCCTATCTGATCTCCTCTTCCATCAGAGAGATCAGATGGGTCAGAAGGAGAAAGGGATGGACAACCCCAAATGTCTGCTCATATTGACACAGACCTCAGTTGTTATCTGTGTGGATTTTTCTCCCAATTTTGGGGATGGAGGAAAAGAATCTGGGGGGGGGGAGAGAAAGGGCAAGATGGAATGAGTCAGAAAATGACCACTTCCTAGTAGACTAGGTCAACAGTGATTGTTTACTGTCAGTTGAGATGTTTCCAGGATCCAATGTTTTCATAAACACGGTGAAAGCAGGGCTGTGCAGTTATGACACAAGCTCTGCCCTTTTTGTACTTGCGTGAGATGTCACAACGTGGGATCCTTTGTGCTTTCTGAGTTTGGTTGTTTTCTTGCAGACATTTCATTACCAGAGTAGGTAACATCATCATGATACTAGGGAGTGAGGTTTGTTCTCATTTTATATTCTGCTGGCTTGCCCTGTCTGTGTTGGTGGGAATGGTCTGGGAATGGGTTTGACCACTCCCACCAACACTGATAGAATATAAAATGAGAACAAATCCTATTCGCTACCAGCACTGATGATGTGACCTAATTTGGATAATGAAAGGTCTGCAAAAAACCCACCAAGTTCAAAGAGCACCAAGGACCCCACATAGTTCAACTCAGAGCTACAAATATTCTCTTCTATTGATGTCACAATGTCTGTCCAAAAATGGTGTACCTTTCTTCACAACAGACAATCACTCATGCCTTGGTTACCTCACAGCTTCATGCAATATATTCTATGTATTCCACTGGTCCAGAATACAGCAGTGCAAGCAGTGACAGTTACACCTCAGTAGGACCATGTAGCACCTTTTCTTTATGAGTTGGACTTGTGACCAGTTTGCATCAGGTGCTATTTGCAAAGCCCTACATGGTACAGAGGCATGTCTCCCATGGCCCAGGTAGTCCTTGACTTACAAACACAACTGGAACCAGAATTTCTGTTGCTAAAGTAGGCGGTTGATTGTTCAGTGAGTTGTGCCCAATTTTATTGATCATTTTGCCATCAGTTGTTAAGTGAATCACTGCAGTTGTTAAATGAATCACATGGTCATGAAGCAAATCCAACTTCCCTCATTGACTTTGTTTGTCAGACGTCAGCTGGAAAGGTCTCAAATGGCAATCACATGTCCCCAGAATGCTATAACCATTATAAATGCATGTTGTCAAGCATCTGAATTTCGATCATGTTACTATGGGTATGCTATGTACGATTGTGAGGATGGATCATAAGTCCCTTTTTTTCAGGGGTGTTGTAATTTCTAATGGTCACTAAACAAATAGTTGTAAGTCAAGGACTACCTGAATGTTTCCAATCTCTTTGATCATATGGAAGTTCTTTCAATTACACAATGCAATCTATCAAATTTAAGGGAGGAGCCTTTTTCTTTACCCATAAAGTAGCTGCGAGCTATACTTTCTCTTATCCAACTTTCTTTCTCTTCTCCTGTCTCCCACTCTCACATACCATAACAAAAAGCCCCATACAGTTCTCTGCACTATTCCTATCACTGCAAAACCCAAAAAAGCAGCATGTCATCCAAAAGTAATTCAGATGTGCATATCAAATAAATACACATGCTTGTTTACCTTGCAGCTTCTATAGTGTTCCATTCTACTGAGTTTTCTTTAAAAACAACAACAGCCTATTGTATTCTCTATTTTTTGAGAGGCTTGACAAGAGGAGAACAAAGCAAAACCAAGCATTATAAAAGCATAATATTTTTGAGTTTTCTGAATGGTGATTTATAGCAATCTCTCTCTCTCTCTCTCTCTCTCTCTCTCCTCTCTCCCCACACAATCTATTCATTCCTGGAGAAGATGAAAGCATCTATTTATTCAACCATTTATTCATTCATACACTTCTAGTCAATAACCAGAATGGGGCTCCAAAATAATTTTGAACTTCACAGTGTCCCCACATTTTGCCAGGATCACTTTCATCATTACCTTTATTTATTTACTTGCTAGTCTGAAGCCTGCTTACCCCCCACACTACTCAAGTGAAAAAGCCCTCTGGGGGAAAAAAAAAACCCCAAAGACAATAAAGGAGAAATAAACATAGTTTTGCAATCTGAAATATAGAAAAAAGAAAAAGAAAAAAAGGGGGAGGGAAACAAATTAGGTCCTCAGAACCTGCCTTTGAAGATAAGTTAGTGTAAAATTTGCATACTGTGCTTATTTTTACACACTTTCCCAGTTGAGACATTTTTTTTCCTGTATTTTCCCAATCATAATATCACTTGCAGGATTATTTGCATGTCCGATATACTATAATGTTTCCCCCTTTTTTGAGAGTTGTTCTATTAGGTTATCAGCACTAACCATTATTTTCCTGGACATCCTATTCATTTTTTTTTTTTTTTGTCTCTTATGCTTGCAAGTCAGGGTGTTACTCTTGATGACAAGTCCCTGCAGTTTTCTTTGCAATGATTTTCAGAAGTAGTTTGCCATTTCATCCCTCCTATGAAAAGAGTGATGGGCCCAAGGTCATTCAGCTGGATTTGTGCCTAAGACAGGACTAGAACTCACCATGTCCTAGTTTCTAGCATGGTGTCCTAAGCACTACACCAAATTGGCCTTACCTTCTTATTTTCATCCAGCTGACATCCACTTCATACTACTTCTCCTGTACTTCTTTTAGGACTGGTTTTGTGACAAGAAGGAAAGTGAATCCAATAAAATCATTTTTCATTTTCACAATGTTAGGGGACTGTTTTTACAGCTTTGCAAGTCCTTTATTTCTACCTCCCACAGAGATAATTCTCTATGCTGGAACACTACCAAGTCATGTTTCCATTCTGTATGGGCTTTAATTTACTATGATGAGATAGAGGCAAAGCAAATCGATCTTACTTCTAATTATAGAAGCTTGTTTTGTATAGACATACAGGTAGTGCTCAACTTACGCCTTGAGCCCAAAATTTTCATTGCTAAGCAAGGCAGTTGTTAAATGAGTTTTGCCCCATTTTACGACTTTTTTGCCACAGTTGTTAAGTGAATCAGTGCCGTTTGTTAAGTTAGCAACATGATTGTTACATGAATCTGGCTTCCCCGTTGATTTTGCTTGTCAGAAGGTTGCAAATGGTGATTGCATGATTCCGACACATTGCAACCATCATGAATACAAGTCAATTGCCAAAAGTCTGAATTTTGATTACGTGACCATGGGGATGCAGCAACCATCATAAGTGTGAAAAACAGTCATAAGTCACTTTTTTCAATGCCAGTTTCAGTAACTTTGAATGGACACTAAATGAATAACTTAAGTCAAGGACTACCTGTACTGTAGCACTGTGAAGGGGATGTGAATCAAGAAACAAACTTATTGTGCAAAGGATGGATAGATTTCCAACTCTACTCCAGAGGATTTTCTTGGAAACATCTGGCTATAAAGCTGCATATTCTTCCCCTGCTGATTGATATAGCAGGGGGACTGACTTGTGGAACAAAAGCAAAAAAAAATGTTTCATTAGAACAATCCTTTTGTGCTAAGTGAGATCTTGGCTTTCTAGCCATTTGCCCATGGTTCACACTAAAGCTAGACAGTCACAGGTCAGGACCTTAATGATATTATAGACAGGTCATCTCCAAAACATTTGGTTTTTAAGCTTCACCGGAAGGGCAGACAGGTGCCTAGAGAAATTTGAAGACTATATTTTAAAAGCTCAGTAGATAATAACTTAGCTGGTAGTTGAACTGTAACTAAGCATGGCAGAAAGAGAAGGCTGCTGTTTCTCCTTCAGGACATTTAAGTTTTGATTAAGTTGGTTTGCTTCAATAAACAATCATCAGGCTTAATAACACTAACACTGTTCTAATAACACTAACACTGTTCTAAGGTAGGAGGAGAAAGAGTGAAGAACACATAAATGCTTACTACAGTTTAAATCAGGGCTCTTCAAACTTGGCCCTTTTATGACTTGTGGACTTCAACTGCCAGAATTCCTCAGCCAGCATGCCTGGCTGAGGAATTCTGGGAGTTAAGTCCACAAAGTCATAAAAGGGCCGAGTTTGAAGAGCCCCGATTTAAATGTATAACACTGACACGTGGCTTATTATTCTTAGGGTAATGTCAATTTTGTATTCACCTTGTCCCCTTCCTCTCTTCCTTCTCATAGTTTAGTATTATATGTGAATCAAATTATTGTTCCTACTTTTAAAAGTAACGGTTCCTTCATTGCCAGTGCACCCACTAGGAAAATTTTTGTATTTTTGGGAATAGTGGTAGATTTGGGGATTTTTTTTTTTTGCTGAAACTGAAAACAATGGAAGAAATGTTGTTTCTACTGATGCATGTAAGCTCTCTTAATCTGAAATCAATAGCACCAGATTTCTTGACACATTTGTTTTTGTGTCTGTTTTCAGCTGTTTAATCTTTCCCATGGCAAGGGAAAATAAATCTGAAGGAAAAATGTATATTAAAATAAGAATTGATTATTCTAAGCAAAGCATAGCTTTACAAATTGTAAATCTTTGCTTAAGAAGTCAAGCCTAAAACACTCCAGCAAAAAGGGAAAACAACAAAAAACCAAAGACCTTACTGGGGTTAGAATGAAATCTCTGTACTTTAATCATGAGTTAAATTTGAGCTTTTTATAAGCAATCAAGGTTCACTTGGGACTTTACTAGGCAGAACATGCCCAGTTTGGATAACAAATTTCTCTTGTGCAGCTTAGGCATGCTTAAGATATTTGCTCCAACTATATCTCTAAGCAAACCAATCTGATGCACATTTTTCCAGGCTAATATATAGATTTGAAGCTAGTGCTCAGCATATGAATTGTGCCAAGTCTAGGATTAAAATCTGCTTTAATATGTAGGTTAGGATAAAATATTGATTAAAGGGTGTATTTAAAGAATTATTGTCTGATTTAAACTAAGTTTAAGTCCTTTTTAATTAAAATAAATAAATATGGGGAATGGAAATAAATTCTAGGTAAAGTTCATATAGTGGAATAGTACTGCTAAGAGCTAAGAAAAGTATTGTTAACTTACTGAATGTAGAGGAAACAAAGCGTGAATATAAAAATAATATAATTAAAAACACAGAATGCAGGCAAGAATAATTTGGTCAATTTCTACAAAAAATAGAGGGAAAACACAAATAAAGATCAAACCTGGCAATGGTTTATAACTGGAATATTAAAAAAAAGAAACTAAAGGCTTGATTTTGGCTGCTCAGAAGCAAGCTATTGAAATTAATTCAATCAACGCCAGAATTAAAAAATCATCAAATATTCAAAGTGCAAATTATGCAAAAAAAAAAAAAAATAGAAGAAATACTCATCTTGTACAAAAAGATCACACAAACTGATAATAAACAGCAACGTAACACAGTTGCCAAAATAATTCACCGAAACACCTATAAATTTATTGTGTACCATTAATAAAAAAATTGGCGGAAACGTAGAGTTGAAAAAGTAGTTGCAGGATAAAGTTTTGTGGTCTTAGCTCATAAGATAACAGATCTAATGATAATTGAAAAGAAACTGTGGTTAATTGATGTGGCAATACCGAAGTATACAGTAGTAGAAGACAAAGAATTGGAGAAGATCACAAAGTATCAAGGTCTAAAAACTGAACTTGTAAGAATTATGGCATAAGCTGACTGTGGTTGTCCCTTTAGTTATCAGCACATGGGAGCCATATCAAAACACCTTGGATGGCACTTAAAAAAATCTGAAATTACAAAATTACAACCAGTCAATATAATTGACAGATTGCAAAGACTACACAACTTCTTGGATCTGTACATATACTATATTGATACAAGATTACAATGTCCTAGTTTCTTGGGAAGAACTCAGTGCAAATGAAGGCCAACACCAGCTAAAGAATTGGCAACTGTGATTTCACATTGTTACATATATAAAAATAAAATGTACGTTATACTTTATTGGATAAACTAATTCATATAGGTAAATATTAGTAGCAGAAATCTCTCTACAAACTGGAATCTTTCCTGGTCTTAGTAAAAGAACGGCTCTTTGAAACAGGTCATCCTTGTCTTAGCAGAAGATACTGAAGTTTGATCTTTAGTATCTACTATATGCAGAGCAGAGACTCAACCACTGAGCTAATCCTCCTACAGCTTAATTACATGTTCACAGAAGAATCCAATAAGCAATATATTGAGCCCTTACTTCTCCCAATTAACCCATGATTGGTCTTAGCTGGGCATGCTGTAATCTCTTCTGTTTTCCCTAAACTGATACCTCTCAAATATGCTGAACACAAGCACCTTTAAGCTTCCACTAGGATAGACATTCAATAATGACAACAGCCCAAGGGCAGAGAAAACAAGCAAACAGCTCAGCCAAACCTGCAAAGAAGACAATAAACAAAAAAACATTTGGCTTGAATCCAGAGAGAAAGAATATCATCCTGTGTGCTTCGTCTTCATATTTTGCTGGATCTCGTGGCTGATAACTCACCCCTGAACTTTTTCCCTTGGAAGAGCTAATGCTGAGCTCAAATTTCTAGCAGTTGAACCTAAGAGGAGGTCATTTACAAAAAATTCCCCAGTGCAGTGGTTCTCAACCTGTGGGTCGGGACCCCATTTGGGGTCGAACGACCATTTCACGGGGCTCGCCAAACAACGCAGTCCGCCATTTCTTTTCCCCTTTTCCTTAGCTGTGCTATTCCCTTTTATTCTATTGGCTTTTGAAAGCCAATAGAATAGACTCTCTTGAATAGAGTCTAATTCTATTGGCTTTCAAAAGCCAATAGGAATTGTCCAGGCTGTCTCTGCCCTGATGAGCCCACCAAAAGTCCCATTCTGTAAACGGTGCTGCACCAGTTGAGTAGTCCTTGACTTACAACCGGTTGAGTAGTCCTTGACTTACAACCGGTTGGGGGTCGCGGCATTAAAAAGGTTGAGAACCACTGCCCTAGTGCTTATCCATGTAAGCAATCCCTGCTCACAGTCATTTCACAAACCACAGTTTTTATAGGCATGCTTTGAAATTCCAGTGCCTTATCTTCCATTTCAGTTAATGAAAGGAGTGGACCTTTGCCTCAGTTTCTGTAGCTGCAACACTCAGGTATTAAATATATTCAAATCTCTCTATGAAAAAAGTCTCCTTTCTGCAGTTGTTCTCTAGGTTGATCTGCTCCTAGATACGATAAACTAAAATTTCCCAGTGATGATATATAACATTGGTGATGAATGAATACATTCAAACCAGATTTTAATTGGACAATGATAATTTTTTAAATGGTGCTACATCTATTTGCTGTTTTAGAAGCATCAGGGCCAGTGGTGGGATTCAGCTGGTTCACACTGGCAGAACCAGTAGCTAAATTTTTTTGAGTTCAGAGAACCGGCTGGAGGAGGCTTCTCAGGCCTAGAACAGCTCCCCAGAAGTGCGCGGATGTCACTTCTAGAAGTCCATTCTAGGCTTTGGACGCCCAAGCTTGCATCCACCCAGAGAACCAGTTGTTCAGGTATTTGAATCCCACCACTGATCAGGGCCAGTAGACATTGACCCTAATACAATCTGAAGATTGTTAAGACAAGGACGACAAGGATGACCTGTGTTCTTCAAAAAGGAAGAATGTTTGGCAGAAGGACATTTTCCATGAAACCATCTTTAGATGATCAATCAGGTGATTTGAAGGATAGGTTGTTGTTGGTGTTGTTAACTGCGAAGTCGTGTCCGACCCATCGCGACCCCATGGACAACGTTCCTCCAGGTCTTCCTGTCCTCTACCATCTAAGTTCACACCTACTGCTTCAGTGACTTCATCCAGCCATCTCATTCTCTGTCGTCCCTTTCTTCTATTGCCCTCAATTTCCCAGCATTAGGCTCTTCTCCAGTGAGTCCTTCCTTCTCATTAGGTGGCCAAAGTATTTGAGTTTCAACTTCAACATCTGGCTTTCTAAAGAGCAGTCGGGGTTGATCTCTTCTAGGACTGACCGGTTTGAACGCCTTGCAGTCCAAGGGACTCGCAGGAGTCTTCTCCAGCACCGTAGTTCAAAGGCCTCAATTCTTGGATAGGTAGGGCTACAGAATTTGGACTGTGGAAATGTGAATTGTCACTAGGCGGCAGCAAAGAGATCCAGAAAACTAACACTACGTCCATCTAATACTCACTGGATTTTCATAGCTCAGATCTTGATGGGCTCCCTTAAGGATCAGGATTAGATAGCTTCTAAGGGAAAAAGCATTGGATATGGCCAGTGTATGTCTCACACTTTGCAAGAAAATTCATCCTTGGAAGATGATAAGAGTTGACTGAAAGGATTATCTGCAATGGACAAATACTTTGCCAGATATTTTATCTTTCAAACAGAAAGGGAAAAGAGAGAAGTGCAATCAAAAGAATGCATGCATTCCTCCCCTCTCCCTCTCCCTCCCCTTGCTCTTGTTTTCTTTCTGTTCTCTTTCAAATTGCCTTGTGCTGATATGGTTGCAGATTCCCTCTACGTTCAGCACATATTAAAAGAAGAAGATTAAAAAAAAAAAAAAAAAACAGGGAGAGGACTGGCAGTGTTCAGATGAGACGAGTGGGAGAGATTTTGCTTGCATGACAGGAAATTGGATTAGTTTTCTATTTATACAAAAGCTCCAACTGGGAAAAACAAAACAAAGCCAGTGACCCATGGAAGATCAGAAAATCACAGCATCCTATAGGCACTGTCAAGGTTGAAAAGGTGGGTAAAGATACAGCACTGTTCTTGGAGGAGATGCGGATGGGCAATAGCTGTTAGAAAAATGGAAAGTTTCAACTGAAATCCATCACTGCTTGTGACGTTGAGAAAAATGAGCTGGTGGCTGATGCTAATTCTTTTTGGGATAGGAAAATTGCTTTGGACTAGGCCAGGGGTAGGCAGCCTTGGCTCTTTTATGACTTGTGTACTTCAGCTCCCAGAATTCCTGAGCCAGCTGTGCCTATCTCTGGACTAGGCCATTCTTGCTGATCACTGAGCTGCTGGGGGCCATATGAATACAGAAATGCAGCAAAGATTCCAGGAGTCAAGGATGTTAAACTAAACTCCCCTCCCCCAATCATCCTTGTCACATGAACACCAAAGGTGGTTTAACAGTCTGTTAAATCTTTCTCCTACTGCAGGGGTAGGCAACCTTGGCTCTTTTATGACTCGTGGACTTCAACTCCCAGAATTCATGGCTGGCTCAGCATGGCTGGCTCAGGAATTCTGGGAGTTGAAGTCCACAAGTCATAAAAGAGCCAAGGTTGCCTACCCCTGTCCTACTGTCAAAAGGGAGGAGAATTAATATTAATATTTAGAGCAAGGCTTTTTACCCTTCCTAATCAACTTCATAGGGCATTGTCAGCCTCCCAAATAGACCTCACTGGAAATATGAGCAGATGAGCGACTTCTCTTTTATTATAAGGCACATTAATAGAACCTTTCAAGTCTGAAAGTACAAATCTCCCACCATCTCATTTACTGCCTGATTAGTTAGGGTGGATCCTTTCTAAGTTTCTTTCTCCACCTGTTTACTCAGTTGTGGGCTCTTCACGTGTTTATCTGATCATTCGCTAGGTAGCATCTATAATAATAACAATAATAAAGTTGGAAGGGACCTTGGAGGTCATCTGGTCCTCCATCAGTTAGGAAACCCTATACCATTTCGGACAAATGGCTGTCCAGTCTCTTCTTAAAAACTTCCAGTGTTGGAGCATTCACAGCTTCTGGAGGCAGGTTGTTCCACCAGTTAATTGTTCTAACTGTCAGGAACTTTCTCCTTAGTTCTAGGTTGCTTCTCTCCTTGATTAGTTTCCATCCGTTGCTTCTTGTCTTGCCTTCAGGCGCCTTGGAAAATAGCTTCTCTTCCCCATTTTCCAAGCTCATTCTCACGTTCCTTTACAGGCTTTGAACAGAGGAAGAAATGGGATGGGATGTTTATGAGTCAGACTCTGCCACTTTGGTGGAGGAATGGGACAATTTGCTGCAGCCACATGGTCACCCCCCCCCCCGTCCTTGGAAGGACTCTGTTATTAGCTAGTCTCTCCCTTTAAGAAGCACCACAAATCTCCGCCTGCCCCACCTGCCTGCTGCCTTACCACAAATCTGAAGTGTTCAGCCAAGGGGCTCCCTGCAACAACGTGGAACATCTGGAAGGCAGCAGCTTGCAGGAACCTACCAAATTGTTCCTTTGGTTTGCTTTCTCCCATCCTGTCTGCTGCACCCATCCCAGCCCCCTTGTTCCTGATCAGAATAGAAGTGGCAGCGATGGCCACCACCACCTCAACCCCACTCATATACTGTTGATGCTGCCTCTACCTTTCCATCACTTGCAGAGCTCTCTGAGCTTACCTTGTTGGTGAGTCACTCCTGCTTGTATGCACAAAGTGCAATGGGTCATATTATTCTGTTTCTTGCCAGGGGAAACAACATATTTGCTGCCCCCCCCCCAACTTTTCCAGTTTTTATTTCAGGAAGCTGAGCTGGCAGCACTGCATCCAATGGAAAGGCAGAGGCTCACCCTTTGGCATGCAGGTTGACTGCCAGGACATGTGGCTACTTGTCCCATGCTGTGAATTAGCTGGGGGGGGGGGGGAATGTCTCTGGCAAATCACCCAGGACGAGAGTGTGGGGGAGAGCACGGACATACTATTGGTGGGGGAGAAGTGCTGGTGGAGGGCCAACTGAGAATGAATGCCTGCAGCGGATGGCCCCAGTGTGGTGGGGGCCCCAAGGTGAATTGGGAGCAGCCATGTTGTTGCAGCTAATTGTCCCCTTGTACAATATATTGATTTATAAATTAAACAAGCAGTTTGGGTTCATTAACCAAGCTTAGAATAGCATGTGAAGTCATCTGTGAGTCTTTATCTAAGTTGATTAAAAGAGTTGTGTGAAGCTGCTGTTTATATCAGTGCTTCTCAACCTCGGGAACTTTTAAGAAGTGTGTTCTGGGTGGTGAAGTCCATACATCCTAAAGTTCCCAAGGTTAAGAAATCTTGGCTTAGATACATGAAAGACAAGATTTCAACATTCTAGGACAGTGATGGCAAACCTTTTAGAGACCGAGTGCCCAAACTGCAACCCAAAACCCACTTATGCATTGTTGGGTGCCAGGTGGGTGTGGCTCATTGGCTGGGTGTGGCCAATTGGAGGTGTGTGGCCTGCTGGGTGGGCATGGCTACGGTGGTAACGGCAGACTGAGTGGGACTACAAAGTTCAATCAATCAATTCCAACTTTGCAAGATCTTTTTTTTTCTTGCGAGAAGTTGAAATTGACTGATTGATTGAACCTTTTTTTTCTTTGCACACGGCAGCAGAGGCCTAAAGCGAAAAGCTTTTATAAAACCCAGCTGAAGGCCTAGGACTGGGGTGACAGCGTGCGTGCCCACAGAGAGGGCTCTGAGTGCCACCTCTGGCACCCGTGCCATAGGTTCGCCACCACTGTTCTTGGAAGTAGCCTTAATACATTGTATATTTTTTTAAAAAATGTTGCCCATTATAGTGAGGAAGGGAATGCAAGTGAGTTTCAAAGGCAATTCGAGCTCCAGTATCTTATCCTCCCTTAAATGATAAAATCGGGCATTCCTAAAATTTCCTATCTTTCTTCTTGAACGGTTGTGTTTTCCATTAAAAAGCTAACTCTTTCCATCTCTAAAGGCAACACCGGCAGAGCTTAGCTTCTACCTTCCATTCCAAAAAGATTACTGGTCTGGAAGAAAGCCTGGCCTCTGATTATATAACGATTATGCTGTTTACTATGGCTAGATTGTCTTGTTTCTTTCTTTCTTTTTTAGTGTCTTTTGTTTGCAATCACACAATCCACCTGGGACAGGGAAGAGCTGCTTGCTCTGTGAACAGTGAGATAGAAAAACAAAATGATTGAAAAAGTAGCACCACAGCAAAGAGAACAGCGGTATAAACCAGAGGCGACTGCTGATTTAAAAAGAAAAATACCACGCAGGGAATCATTAGGAAATGAACCGAAAATAACACTGCCGATACAATAAACTTTTGGGAAATTATTCCTGAAATATTATGTACCATTCTGGTCACTATACCTTAAGAAAGATTTTATGGAGTGAAGAAAGGTTTAAAATAAAGGCAACCATAATGACTAGGGGCTGGACAGTTCTCCTAAAACAGCGGTTCTCAACCTGTGGGTCGCGACCCCATTTGGGGACGAACGACCATTTCACGGGGGTCACCAAACAATGAAGTCCACCATTTTTTCCCGTTTCCTTACCTGTGCTACTCCCTTTTATTCTATTGGCTTTTGAAAGCCAATAGAATAGACTCTCTTGAATAGAGTCTAATTCTATTGGCTTTCAAAAGCCAATAGGAATTGTCCAGGCTGTCTCTGCCCTGCTGAGCCCGCCAAAAGCCCCAGTCTCCAAACAGTGCTGCAAGTTGTCTGCAGCGAAAGCGAGCTGTCTGGAAGCTTCCACCCCTCCCTGCTGAGAAACTACTAAAAATGTAAGTAAAAGAGGGCCAGGGATGGGAGATGGGAGGCCGGTGGGCGCAGGGAGGGTTGCTGGCACGCGTGGGGCCCGGCAGGTGCCTTACCTCCCTTGGGCTGGGCCTTGCCTCCCTTGCCAGCTACGCCTCGGCCAGCGCAGGGGGCGGCACTACGCATGTGCGGTGCTCCCAGGCAGGGAAAGTCCTCGGCTTACGACCGGTTGGGTAGTCCTCGACTTACGACCGGTTGGGGTCGCGGCATTAAAAAGGTTGAGAACCACTGTCCTAGAAGGAAAAGCCTCAATAATGGAAGTTCTTTAGCTAGCAATGAAAACTAATTTTCTGGCAGATGTGATTTGTAGATGTGACAAAACTATATAAAATGCTACGTGGCCTTGATATCATGGAGAGAAAAACATTTTTTCTATCTCTTTGAAAGTTATCTCTTGACATTATCTTATTAGGTTTCCAGAATATTTCTGCTTGAATGGTGCAAGACTAAATAAAACAGATTTCTTTCAAGTGTCATGTTCTGTTGCCACCATCTTCTGTCAGAACGGTTACAGGTGGTTCTAGCTTGCTGCATGGCTAATTTGGCTTAGTTATTGTCGCAACCTAAGAAAATTAACCTATGCGTGTATACATTGGCTGTAACATTCATGAACATGGTGTGATGGAATGTGCACCTATGAACCTCACTTATGAAATGGCAGAACACTACGATTGCCTTGTACAAAATTCCATAGAAACAGAATTTCACTTGCAATGCAGTTCAACCCGTTTTCTAAATAGCTACAGTATACTGCATAATGCAATAAGCATAAGATTAATTTTGATTGTTTAGGCCAGATTTAATGCCTGCATTCACACAAGATGCTCAACCTGGCTGGTACTCACTGCTAGTTTATTTTTTTATTAGTTTAGCTTGATAGACACATATAGACCATATGCTTAGATGGTGATATAATGTTTTATGTGAAACCATCATGTGAGTTAATTCAGTAGCCACATTCAGAATGTGGTATGAACTCAGTATGTATTAAGAAATTTGGAAATGTCTCTAAGTTTCAGCTGTAATGGATCATTTTAAAAAGCTAAGCTGTGTTTTTAGTATGTACACAAAAACAGCCTTAATTATACCTTTGTTTGCTATGAATTCTGGAGTATGGATAGGCTTAAAACACATCAAATTGAATCAGGGATTGATACAAGAGATAAAATAGATGTTAAAATAACACATATTTCAAACAGAAGTCCAAATAAAGTAATAAACCATGTTTTAAAAGGAGCAAACAGCTGTATTTTCCAAATGAATCTGTAGGGTTTTGAATATTTTGTTATTATGCATGTAGGAAAGTTAATGAATTATTTGTTTCTGTTACATTCTAAGAGCAGCTGATGTATTTAATCCTGCATTTCCATCCAAAGGGAATTAGCCCCTCTAGTTTTCCAGCTGAAATACCTTTGCATTCAAATGCAAAAATCTTTATTTTGAAAGCTATTTGTCTCCTCCAGCACCTTCCTGGAGAGCTGTACATTGATCACCTACATTCTCATTTGGTTTACAATGCAATCCCTAAAAACCAATTTATTTACTGAATGCATGAGATGTACATTTTGCAGTCCTTCCCCCAAAAGATTTATTTACTGAATGCATGATTATGTACATTTGTCGTTCTACTCATATTCAATAATGTATTAATGCAAGTAACTTTTTATGTAGGCAACTGACAGCAAACCAAAATGAAGAATGTAGAAGGCGAAACTCAAACTGCTACAAAGCAATCGTATATAGTATATATAGTACAGCTAAGACTTGCAAGTGGGTGGGTGATGAATGGTGATCATGACATCCAAGAAATTACACAGAGATGAAAGTTACTGTGAGGGTGTGAGTTCATTTTCAACTGAGCCCAAACTGGGAATTTTAAATCGTTAAACTTGCTAGTCAATGGATTTGTTCATAGATAGTAAAGATGACAGAATGGGCAAAGATGGCTAAATTAACAACCCTTGTGAGGGAAAAGTCATTAAAGAAATTTATCTACAAGAGATAAAATAAGATAACCTTTATTGTCATTTTTTTTATTGTGAGCACACTGGACCACATTAAAAGTGAAATTCTGTTGTCTGCTCTCAAAAGAAAGTATATATCTAGCCATACACACCCATAACACATATATACACATGCTACACACACACACACACACACACACATGCCTATATGTATACACGCCCATACATATAAATATGTATAAATATTAATCACTATCCATTTTGAATATATTGCTAGAAGAGGAAACTTGAGAGTTCACAAGGTTGATATTATATGGAACAAAACTGTGACTGAATCTGGATGTTCTGCTTTGGGTACCACAAAGCCCCCTCCTCCCAAAAGGTAACAAGGAAAACAGGTCATGAAGAGGAGGTGAGGCATCCCAGACAATCCTGCAGACCCTGCTCAAGCATCGCTTATATGCCATGTCCTAGGTAGAAGGAAGTGAACTACCAATAATCTTTTCTGCCATCCTCACCATTCTCTGCACAGCCTTCCTGTCTGAAAAAGGGATGCTTCCAAACCAGAGTGTAATGCAACATGACAGGATGCGCTCTTGATTGTTCCTCTGTAGAAAATGGTAAGGACAGGGGAAGGAAGACATGCTTTTCTCATGCGAGGCAGAAAATACAGGTGCTGCTGTGCCCACTTCACCAGTGTCTCGCTATTGAGCGACCAAGCCAGCCTACTCGTTAGCTGCACACCCAGAAACTTGATGCTACCTTTGTGGACTTTTTGCAAGAGGCGGCGGCGGGGATGTTAGAAGGGGGGGGAATCAAATTATGATATATGGATTTGACAATTGTTACCATTTAGAAAAGAAATCAAAATGACTCCTAGAGTTTGGGTGGGGTATGCAGATCTTCTCTTTTGTCTTCTTGATTGCTCTAGCTCCAACTTTCTGATGGTTTTACATTTGCATTTGTATAGGGCTAAAGTCTTGCTTGGGGCAGAGAGATAGATTTGGGGCCAAGTTTGGTTTTAAAAAGTCCTTTTGAGGAAAAATATATTTTTCTGCCCTTTTTAATATTTCCTTCTGGGCTAACTTTCATCAGGGAAAATGGACACTAGATTATATTGTTTAACTAAGAGTTGAATGTATTCAACTCAATGTACAATCTTTCATTTAATGACTGTTCGAAATTACAAGGGCATTGAAAAAAGGGACTTATGACCATTTCTCATCCTTATGACCATTGTAGCATCCCCCCATGGTCACATGATCAAAATTCAGAAGCTTGGCAACTGGCTCATATTTATGATGGTTACGTGTAGTCAACTTTTGAGACCTTCTGACAAGCAAAGTCAATGAGGAAGCCAGATTCCCTTTACAAACATATTAATCATTCAGCAATTGCAGTGATTGACTTAACAACTGTAGCAAGAGAGGTTGTAAAATGGGCGAAAACACGCTTACCAACTATCTCACTTAGCAACTGAAATTTTGGGCTCAGTTGTGGTCATAAGTTGAGGACTACCTGTATATTCTTGAATGAAGAAGTCGGAAGTCATTCTTTGCATATATTTTTGTTTTCCTTTTTTTATTTATATCTTTGTGCACCTCTGTTTCCATTTCTCTCTTTCCTCTTTATCTTTCTTTCTTGATGGCTAATTTATGTTGCTTTTACGTGTATGTTTTGTAAAATTTAACAAAATCATGGTGAAACAGGCAGCAGACTTTCCCCAAAAATATTGCAATATTGAGGTCCATTCAGTAGGATTGATTTCTAGCTAGGAAGGTATAAGAAACAAACCACAAATTTTTTTGTGGGAGCAATTTTTCCAGACTCATCAAAATTGACTGCTGAAGCCCAGAGAACAGGGATGAAATGAGTCAGCTGGCATCTATCTTTCCCTGGTTAAAAAAAACCCCATATAAACTCATTTTGGTTTTGATATGGTAGGAGAGAAAATCCAAACATTTTATTAAAAGAAAAGCTTTCCAGAGTTGTAGCTCCCTCCAGATGCAAATCTTTCTCTGGTTAAGAAAATAATGTAAACTCATTTTGTTTAAAATAATGTAGGAGGACAAATGTGTTGGTCTATGGTAGCAAAAAAACAGCTTTGGCTCACTTTATCAGATGCATTGCAGATGAGATTTGTCTCTGGTTAGTTGTGTATGTATGTATGTATGTATGTATGTATGTATGTGTGTATATATTAAAATATATTAAAATAATGATCACCATATATCATATATTAAAATAATGATCACCAAGAGAAATTTAAGAAATAAAAGTTTAATCAACCAAGCTTTCGTCAAATACACTTGACATCATCAGGGTTAAAAGGCAGATGCTTGAAAGAAATCTTACATATAGTTGTTAAATGCCTATCTCTGGTTTACAGAGTGCTTCCTTGGATCCAGTTGGAACCAGAGATAGGCATTTAACAACTATATGTAAGATTTCTTTCAGCATCTGCCTTTTAACCCTGATGATTTCAAGTGTATTTGATGAAAGCTTGGTTGATTAAACTTTTATTTCTTAAATTTCTCTTGGTGATCATTATTTTAATAAAAAATGGAAATTCCCAAGAGTCAAATTTTTACTTGTATTGTTAATATATAACCTCTCTAAGCAGTTTAAACAGTCATCATATTGCCCCCAACAATCTGGGTCCTCATTTTACTGACCTCGGAAGGATGGAAGGCTGAGTCAACTTTGAGCTGCTCAGAATCGAACTCCTGGAGGGAGCAGTGAGTTAGCCTGCAGTACTGCATTCTAACCACTGCGCCACCACAACTCTCTGTGCATATGTATATGTGAATAACAACAATAATAATAATAATAATAATAATAATAATAATAATAATAATAATAATTGGAAGGGATCTTGGAGGTCTTATGTGTATATGTATACGTATATGTATATGTAAATCTTGTTTGTTAGCTGTTAGAAGAAATTCTGGAGCTTAATTGTGTTGTTAAGCTGTTTGTGTTAAACCAGGGGTACAGACTTTGTGAATATGTGAAAGCCCACACCATGGGATGGCAGGAAAACAAGAGAGGCAGTTGGCAATATACCTGCCATGAAGTCAGCACACTCAACTGCAAGTTATGTAATGTGCACATTATATATTTCATGTCACTTGCATGACATCATGACATATTCAGCTAGTCCTACATTTATGACCACAAGTGAGATGAAAATTTCTGTTGCTAAGTACGAACTTGTTAAGTGAGTTTTGACCTTTCTTGCCACAGTTGTTAAGTGAATCACTGCAGTTGTTAAGTTAGTAACACGGCTGTGAAATAAATCTGGTTTCCCCACTGAATTTGCTTGTCAGAAGGTTGCAAAAGGGGATCACGTGACCCTGGGGCATTGCAACCATCATAAACATGAGCCAGTTGCCAAGCATCTAAATTCTAATCACGTGACCATGGGGATGCTGCAAAGGTTGTAAGTCATTTTTAGGAAAAACGGTCATAAGTCATTTTTATTTCAGTGCTGTTGTAACTTTGAAGGGTCCCTAAAGGAACTGTTGTAAGTGGAGGACTACCTGTATGATATCATTGTAGCTTTTAATGGACACTCATGGGTCATGCCCAAAGCTAGTAGAGCTGGGCCAGGACAACAACTGCATTTGATCTGATTTCATCGACATTAAAATGAAATTTACATAATTTCATCTGGAAAGAGCCTGAGGAGTATTGAGGGGGCTGATGATTGGGTCCATATTTTTTGAAAGGGAAAATAGGCACATGAAAAATCTCACGTAACATTGGTCCAACATGTCTCGTGCATTTGCACGGTGGTTCATTTTCAAAGAAGACTTAGCTGCTGCTAATTTATTCTGTGCAGAGAAAACAAAGAGATAAACAAGGCAAAAGAAAATCCATCGGAGATTATTCTCCTCCTCCTCTTCCAGTTCATTTTTCTTCATTAAGCAGAAAAATCAATGTGGGGATCTAACAGAAATGCTACTTTGCCTCTCTGCTATCTATTTTTAACAGCTTGGACCTCTTTTCTGTGACGTTTCTATGAAAGCCAGAGTTCATTTCCATGCTTCCTGAAAGAGAATTACAGTTAGTGCTTCAGTTGCTGTTGTTGCTGTTATTTGGAGAAATTGTAATTAGCAGTTACAACTTCGCCAAAGGGCATCACTGATTTTATAGTCTTGGTTTTTCATATTAAATTCTTACTCCCCCAAACATTTTACATGAGTCAGCGCAGATTGTGGCAGATAGAATTAGCATTCCTTAAGTGGCCTTCCCTTCCTTTTCCTTCCCTTCCCTTCCCTTCCCTTCCCTTCCCACCCCTTCCCTTCCTTTTCTTTCTCTTCTCTTCTCTTCTCTTCCCCCTGCTTTCATACATATTCATTGTGAGTGAAGTGAGTTGTTGTAAAAGTTTGGAGCCTTCCCAATGTTTTTTGAAGACATTAAACCTTGCAGTACGACTATAACTTTCTCTCAAAAATCTTGCCAAGCTCTCCCTGTGAGTTGCCATGAATGCTATATCCCTGCAATTCTTTTTATTTTCCTTTTATTTTATTTTATTTTTTGAAAAAGGAAAAGAAAAGCCTGTTTCAATGTCACTGTTGGTTACCTTATCAAAACAAAAATGAATGACATCAGTATACTAAAGACAAGATTGTGAATCCTGTGGTAATAGAGCTATTGCTGGACTTGGGATCCTAATTAATTATCAGAAATTAACTATCAGATTATCGTCCCAATTAATCATGAGAGAATTATGGTCTAAGAACATCTAGATTAGTGTTTCTTAACCTTGATATCTTTAAGGTGTGTAGATTTGGACTCCCAGAATTATTGACATTGGAGTCCACACATCTCAGCACCATCCAGGTTGAGAAACACTGATCTAGATGGCTGTATGTTTTCTACGTAAATGTGTAGCCATAAACATAAACCAGTTGCCAGGCCTCCAAATGTTGATCACATGACCATGGA
Organism: Crotalus tigris; assembly: GCF_016545835.1. NCBI lineage: Eukaryota > Metazoa > Chordata > Lepidosauria > Squamata > Viperidae > Crotalus > Crotalus tigris. The sequence continues at coordinate 638,409 of NW_024097149.1, read as the reverse complement.
GATGCTGCACAGTCACAGGTGTGAAAAACTGTCATTAAGTCATTTTTTTCAGTGCCATTGTAACTTGGAACTTGATTATAAGTTAAAGACTACCTGGTTTTTTTATAGTTTTTTTATATATCATAACTCTCATTAAAGCTGGCCTGCAGTGTTAAACAGCTTTAATAAATAATAATCAAACCCCAAATAGATATAAACAAAGGATAAATCTAACTACATCAGAAAATGATATAAAACCATAAATTACATCCCAAAATCACAGCATCAAAACTAATACATAATCAAGAAACAATCCATGAGATACAGCATCAGTCTTAAAACCCCAAAAGCAAACTAAGGTGTAGATTCAGTGAAGAAAAAGCTAAGTATAAAATAGGTTTTAAACTTCTCTTAAAACATGCCACAGAAGAAGGAGGTTAACGTGTTAAATAATGAAGTCAAAGTGAGGGTTTTATGCTGGGATAAGCAAGAACATATTTCCAGGAGTAGCTGAAAGAAGTGCCTATCTTTTTCAATTTGATCTTGGCATTTCACATTCCTGGCAAGCTGGCCTTAACAAATAAAGCTGTTACTGATTGGAAAGTGAGCTGATTTATTATTATTATTATTATATATTATTATTATTATTATTATTATTATTATTATTATTATTATTATTATTATATAATAATAATATCAATATTATGTTCAGATGTTCAGACTGTATTTGGCATTTTGTCTACCTATCGAGTTCTTACCAGGACCTAGGATAGGCAGATGTGGATGTTTGATGATATTACAGATATCGTCGCAGGATGGAAGCAGTTCCTAGTAAGGCTGCCTTTTGCAATTGACTAATAGCGAATTTGTCGATGCCAATGGTGTTCAAGTGGTGCTCCAGTTGTTTTGGGATTGCACCCAAGGAGCCTATTTCTATTGGTACTACCCTTGCTTGCTTTTGCCACAGTCTTTCTATTTCTATTTGTAGGTCTTTGTATTTTGTTATCTTCTCCAGTTCTTTCTCGTCTATTCTGCTGTCTCCAGGCACTGCCACGTCCACTATCCAGACTTTTTTGTCTTTCTTATCGACAATTGTTAAGTCTGGGGTGTTGTTACTATTATTATTATTATTATTATTATTATTATTATTATTATTTCCAGTTTTGCATCAATGGTGAAGCATTAGTGGACAAGATAGCTGTTGCCTTGGTGCTTAAAAACAACAGAAAGGATTTTCCCTACAGAATTTACCTGGATTTAGTTTATCCTGGACTTAAATACAAAAGCAATGGATTCCAGTACAGAGAAGTGTTTGAATTATCGTTCCCACTGTTATTCCAAAGTGAAGGACTACAAAGCCTGAGGATGATAGCCCTCTTCCCTCATTGTTAAGATTGCAAGTCTCTGGGAACAAGGTGACAGGGTTGAATCAGAAGGCTGCGTGAGAAGTATTAAGGACTGATGTCAAAGAAATTGTGTGGGTTGACATTTAATGCCAATTTTCCTAAGTACCATTTTCCCAACAAAGTCCAGATTTTCTGAATTTGGTGTTCCCATTTACAATCCTGAAAAAAAAAAAACCACAAAACCCACACACATTAGAGTAGGTGAAAGTGCAATTGCAAATTTCAGTATTTTGGAACATGTTATATTAGAGAAAATTGGGGAAATTGTATAGGTAGTCCTTGACTTACGACTCTAGAAAGAGTACAGAGAAGAGCAACAAAGATGATTAGAGGACTGGAGGCTAAAACATATAAGGAACGGTTGCTAGAATTGGGTATGTCTAGTTTAACGAAGAGAAGGACAAGGGGGGACATGATAGCAGTCTTCCAATATCTCAGGGGCTGCCATAAAGAAGAGGGAATGAAGCTATTTTCCAAAGCACCTGAAGGCAGGACAAGAAGCAACGGGTGGAAACTAATCAAGGAGAGAAGCAACTAGAACTAAGGAGAAACTTCCTGACAGTGAGAACAATTAATCAGTGGAACAGCTTGCCTCCAGAAGCAGTAAGTGCTCCAACACTGGAAGTTTTTAAGAAGAGACTGGACAGCCATTTGTCCGAAATGGTGTAGGGTTTCCTGCCCGAGCAGGGGGTTGGACTAGATGACCTCCAAGGTCCCTTCCAACTTTACTACTACTATTATTATTATTATTTGAAGTTTAACAAATATTTGAAGTCCCCAAAACTACTTACGACCCATTTTCAAAGTTATGACAGCTGCAACCATCCATCCAGATTCTTGTGATCGCATTTTGCCAATTGGCTAGCCTTTATAGTTGTTTACAGCATCCCATGGTCATGTGACCATGGTCTGTAACATTTTTTGCTGATTTCTAGTGTTTATTTCCAGTTTCTGACAAAACAAAATCTCTCACTGGAGAAAATTGATTTTCTTAATAACCATGACTTTCACTTAATGATCAGCATAATAATGTTAAAAAATCAGATCTAGTCACCTGATCCCTCAGTTTATGACTTGCAACTGTAATTCCAGTCTCAATTATAGTTTAAGTCAAAGGCTATCTGTATGCATAGCTTTCATGTTCATAATTACCCGTGTAAAGTTTTATAAAATTATTTTAAAATAATTGCCAGACTGAGAAACGAGCTGGAAACACACTTAGCAGATTGGTTAAGGAAATGTCCAAACCTTTAATGCTGTGTTTTTGAGAAAAGCTGAAATGTACCAATCATATCGAATAAGAATTAAGAAAAATAAGATTGATGAAACTCAATATTCTGAAAGACAGAAATCAAGAATTTTAAGAAGGAAAAATGGGATCTGAAAGAAAACGTTGTGGCATGCACAACTTCTGTTCAGGTTTCCATTTCTTTTGTATCATGTTCTATTTCAATCCTCTCTTTTCTTGGTTTCCAGAATTAGTCAACACTCTCTGGCAACTTCATGGATTCCATTCTGGCTGAGCTGTTTTTGTGGGGATTTTTTTTTAAACAATCGTATTTTTAAAACTATTCATATTATTTCATACTCTTAAAAAGCTTGGAATCTAACTCAACTTTGTGTATATGTATGGTAGTGTTTTGGCCAAGTTCCATCCGTGTCTTAAACTTAAATGATTTAGTTGTGGGAAATGTAACTTAATAGAGGGTAGACATTAATAAAGGGTAATGCTAAGACGGGAGGGAGTTTTAAAAGTTGTTTAAAGATATGACAATAGTTACAGAATTTGCTCAGCTACTTGTCATAATGGCATTTGGCATATTTATACTGGAATAAACTAAAGCTATTTATAGTAAGAGGCAATGCATTGACACATTACAGTTTTGATCACTTGTGCATATCTTTATCGTTTCCTTGAAAGTCACAGTTGCAATGGTCCTAATCTGATTTAAATAAACTTTATTGTTATTGTATGTGTATATACAGTATACACATACATCGAAATTTACATGACACCCAAAGACCAGGTCCCAATCACACTCCCACCCACCACAATTCCCCACCCCTAAAACCACCCAAACATCCACCCAACAGACCAAGTAATACTGTCCAACAGTTCACTGATGGTGGCCCATTATTCTTAAATGATGGTGGCCCATCATTCTTAAATCATCATTTAAGAAGACATTGTGGACATTTTGCTTGGAAGCTTAGAATACCAATACACTTAGACTTATATATGTAAGAACAATTAATCAGTGGAACAGCTTGCCTCCAGAAGCAGTAAATGCTCCAACACTGGAAGTTTTTAAGAAGAGACTGGACAGCCATTTGTCCGAAATGGTGTAGGGTTTCCTGCCCGAGCAGGGGGTTGGACTAGATGACCTCCAAGGTCCCTTCCAACTTTACTACTACTACTATTATTATTATATACCACTTTACAGTGCTTTGCAGCCTTCACTAAGTGGTTTTACAGAGTCAGCATTTTGTCCCCAACAATCTAGGTCCCCATTTTACCAACCTCGGAAGGATGGAAGGCTGAGTCAACCTTGAGCCAGTCAGGATTGAACTGCTGGCAGTGAGCAGTGAGTTAGCCTGCAATACTGCATTCTAACCACTGTGTCAATAAGGCTCTTCTAGAAGCTACTACCAAGATCAATACAGGTCTTATGACCACAACACAAAATTTATGTTGTTAAATGAGACATTTGTTAAGTGAGTTTTGACCCATTTTGCAATCTTTCTTGCCACAGTTGTTAAGTTGATAAGTTAGTAACAAGGTTGTTAAGTGAATCTGGCTTCCCCATTGACTTTGCTTGGCAAAAGGTTGTAAAAAGTGATCACATGACCTTGGGACACAGCAACGATCATAAGTATGAGTCAGTTGCCAAGGATCTGAATTTTGATCACATGATTATGGGGATGTTATAAAGGTCATAGGTCACTTTTTTCAGCGCTGTTGTAACTTTGAACAGCCACTAAATGAATTGTTGTAATTCAAGGATTACCAGTATATGCGTTATGGGGAATGTTAGGATGCTTTCGTTTAGCAAAATTTTGTCTCTGGGTGAGGAACAATAAAGAAATCTGCTTGGAAAAGTCACATATGTTTTTCTTGGTTTTTGAAGCCTGACACAGATGTACATTAATATAATCACACATTCTGTAGTTTCTTTTTAAAAATTATTTCTGCAACATTTCATAACCTCAATGAATGGATTAGTGTTTGGTCCTTCAATGATATTTTACATACATGTCATAACCTATATTAGTATGTACAGTATATATGTACTATATATGGAATCTACTTTTATGTGAATAAAGAGAATCATGTTATGGATGGATTTCCATTCACCGGGCTTTTGTGAGTTATCAATTAAGTAGATAAAACAAAGCAAACCACAGTGAAATAGACTTTTGTTTCCCCACATTCCTGGAAAGGCACACTTAGCAATCCTATTAGTTGCAATTATCTGGCAGTATTGATTGCTCCGTGAATGTTATCTGATGAACAAGGGCCATCTTGAGCCTGTAAGCTAATGCTACCTTCTGTCAGTTTTAATTTGAGCAAGCCCAAAGGGAAAGTGATCTTTATACAACCTTCTGGTCATTTAACAGCCTCTCAAGTTGGCCTTCTGGAAATGAAAGCTTTCTTTCAGGCTGGGCCCTACCTACCATTAGGAAGAAACGATTGAAGATGGTTTGTTCGGAATAAGAAAGAGAGAGGCTAGCAGAGATATATTTGATCTGTGGCCTGACCTGAAACCCAAGAGATATGGGTCTTATGATCAGTAAAGAGCCAGTTCAATTACCACTTTGGATAAATCTAGTCCCATGGGTGTCTGCAGGATATGGTCAAATGATTAAGGTGGTAGCTACTGTGACACACAAGAGCTTCCATTGCACCATTGCAGCTACAGCTAGACTTTTTTGACAACACTCTGGGAGCAGCCCTGCACAATCCAGTTGGATTGGATCTCTATGTGTAACGAGAAATTGATAGCCCGTCCTTCCTTCCTTTTCATTTCTATAGTCAACCATCTCAACCAGGGATTCTGGGCAGTTTACAATTCTCAATAATATTTTGAGTCCAGTTTGGCATGTGTGGTATATCTTGTCCCAAAGGTGCTTTTTCAAAAGGCAACTGGGTTTCCTTTGTTTTTTCTTTGAAGATGTTTTGCTTCTCATCCAAGAAGCTTCTTCAGAATTTGAAAAAGCACCTTTGGGACAACCATGACTGGATGACTGAGAATTTTCACAGATGTTGTATATCTTCTCTTTTAACTCTCCTTATATGCCTCTTCATGCTGTGTTGAAATATTTCCTCCAACATCCTGAAAATGTTCTTCCCTTGCAAAAGAATCTTCCGGTTTTTATATCAGACTCCTCTAGCATTTCTTTGCATATCTTTGAGGTTACTTCATTATGCTGTTACATCCCTTTCCAGATGTTCTTGAAAGTGCCTGCTTCTTAATCTGGAAAAAAATAATCTGACATCAAAAACAGCTGCTATGTCACATGTCTACATTTTATCAAATGCATTACTTCAGTCATCTTCCTTTCCGAAGATAAATTTTATTTTTCCCATGTATTGAGCCTGACAGTCTGGAAACAAAATGTAATAAAATGTTGCCCATGCAAAAGATATGAAAGTTCAGACAATACAGCCAATAACCTCTAGTTATATTGAGAAATAAAAATTGAAAAGTTACTGAGAAAGGGGCCAAATACATTAAGAAATTTAAACAGAATTGAATTGCACCATACATTATTCCCTTAATTCTTACTGTAACTGAGAAATGTTGTGCTTTAAAAATGTTTCACTATTGCTTTAAAGTTTTGGGGAAATTCACAACCTTTGTTCACTAAACATTTTTAAATGTACTAAAGAGCATTTGCAGGACTCTTCTCTCTGCTAGGGAGCTTTTAGCTGTTAGATAAAACATGATCTGTGAGTAGGAAAAAGCTTTTAATATTAGCAAGAGCACTGGCAACACACAACTTCATTCAAAGAAACGACTCTTTCTACATTATACTGGTAGAATATCTAAAGAATGTTTAATTGAATTGGCAACACTGACCTAAAGCTAGTTATATTCTAGTTAGATATGATAAAGCTATCTTTGTACATTTAACTTTGTAAATGTATTTAATAACTTGTATCTTGTAATTTGTTTACAGTGCTCCTTGAATAGGGAACTATCTACAACACAGAGAAGAATTATCATAATATAATTACCCAATACAACAGCTGTTTTAACATTTTTGTGTGTGCTTGTAGAACTGTTTAGATTTTCTTCCCACATAAGAGTTCTCTTATGTTCTTTTCCTGAGGCTTAATTGAATTATGAATTGAATAAGTTCTTGTCAGAGACCTATCACAAGAATATATAGACTCAGATTAATAACAAAATAACAGATTCAGAAAGTCTTTTAGTGTCCAACCCGCTGCTCAAGAAGAAAACCGTATATCATTTCAGATAAATGGTTGTCCATTCTCTTCTTAAAAACCTCCAATGTTGAAATACTCACAACTTCTGGAGGCAAGTCATTCCACTGATTAATTGTTCTAAGTGTTGGGAAATTTCTTCTTAGTTCTAGGTTGGTTCTCACCTTGATTAGTTTCCATCCATTGCTTCTTATCCTGCTTTGGAGAATAGGTTGACTCCCCCCTCTTCTCTGTGGCAGCCCCTGAGCTATTGGAATACTGCTATCATGTTACCCCCAGTCTTTTTTTTTCATTAAACTAGACATACCCAATTCCAGCAACCGTTCTTTGTATGTTTCAGCCTCCAGTCCCATGATCATCTTTGTTGCTTTTCTCTGTACTCTTTCTAGTATCTCAACATCTTATTTTTTATATCGCGGCAATGAATTATTTCATGCAACAACATCCACCACCAATCACTATGTGACATGTTCCCCAAAGAAGTAAATTCCACATTTCAGAGCACCCAATTCTGATAACATTATTTTTCCATCTTCCCTTCCATCACAGTTTTATTTTCTCCAAATTCCCATTTTCAACAGATGTGCCACTTGGTGCTTTGACTTTCCAGAGGAAGAAAGTTCAGACTCAAAGATTGCTTGGTATAATCAAGGCTACAGCAGAAGGGTTTACAGAAGAGAGGCCCTACCAATGAAGACTCCTTTAGAAGTTAACAGTATAAGAAAATAACTGCGTACATGGAGGTTAATTATATTAACTGTATTTAATTAAATGAATGTTTAATTATACTTAAGCTCAAATCACATCTAGTTTTTACCTGATCCCAAAGGCCAAATGTTTCTTTAGACCCAATTTAGGGAAATGAAATGAACAGCTGCCAGGATCATTAGAGAAGTACATGATCTGGGAAGATGAACTGTACCAGGAGGAAACAATAGCCTTAGGACTAGGGTTATCAGATGTCCAGTAAAAGGAGGACATGTCCTCTTTTTTGTCTTCATGCTCTCTGACCAGCAAGCGTAGCCTTAAATTCAATTGTTATCTGTCTTTTGGAGAGGTTTGTTTTTGTTCTGAACTGTTTTCAGAACAATAGTCATTGAAAGTTTGTGCATTGTGACCTTGTAAATTGTCTGCTTTCTTGCCAAGTGTCAAGTGCTCCTATTCAGGGTGGCCTAGATGGGGTGTGAGGGGGTAGAGAATTGTTTCTTTTTTATTCGGAGGTGTGTGATATGACAACAGACTCAGGTTAGGCATTTTAGCATTTTTGACCCGCAGAATCCCAAAAGGTTCACCATCCCTGGCCTAACTGCATTATTACGCATCTGGAAGACAGTTCTACTTTTCCAACGCATGCAGCTCAAACAGGCCACATTGCTTCAGGAAAAAGAGGAAAAGAACCTCAGCTATTTGAGCATTGTTATTGTTCTAAACTCTCTTTGTAACCCAGAAGAAAAATTTAGCCTTTTTTCCCCTTGGCTTTTTGCCATTAAGTCACTTAATTGATTTTTTTTTCCAGGAGTTTCCTATTGCCATGGTAACGCCGATCAAATAACTTCTAACAAACACCTTTGTTTCTTCTCAGTGCCTTGGCAGAAAATATCTCTGCCCTTGTATGGAGTTTCTGAGAAAATGTGAGATTTAAAAATGTGTTTCTTTCCTCTCCATAGTTCCTTCTGCCAGTGCTATAGATGTATTGAGTCTTCCTCTTCTTCCTCTTCCACTTCTTCCTCATCTTCTTCTCCTCCTCACCCCACCCTCCTCCTCACAAATATGATCAAGTAGGAATAAATGTAATGACTACGTCCTATGCCATCTTATAACTTATTTTTACTGTTTCAGTGGGCATAGCTATCAATTTGGTTTTGTTTTTTTATTTTGATTCTCTTAGGTTTGTGTTTCAGTCTTACTGTGGATGTTGTATGTTTTTTTTTCCTTTTTGCATCTTGTATATCACTGAGAGTTGTGAGATTGCAATGGAATATAAATCCAATTGAACAATCAATCAATGAAATACTAAAATTGAAACCCAGTTTATAGATATCTGTGATCTAGAGATTTGTAAATCAATCATATTCCAAGTTCTACTGACATCATAATTTTTATTTATTATTCAGTCCTGTATAATTTTCTATGAACTTGACAATTTACTAGAAACTTGACAAAAAAAAAACCCTTCAGTTTTTCATATACTACTTTCACAGTATGCCTATTAAAAATGTAGCTGTTTTTGATACATGCTGGTTTAATGAAAATACCACAATACAATGTATTGGTATTACATAATCACTTAATTGTGGCATTTTCATGATTATCCTATCAAACACACATTGTCATTTTAATGTCAGTGCTATGGATTCCATAAATCTAAATGTTTACCTTTTTCCTAATATTTAGCTTATGTAAATGAATGCATTATGTTTGCTAGTGAATGCAATACATTATTAGAAATCCCTGTGGCTTCTAATGTATGCTTAACTCCTGTCAAACATAGTTTATGTTAAAACAAATTTACAACAGCTTGAATATGCTTTTGATGACGGTATAGTTGTCAGATTAGATATACAATAAGTACAGGTATTCCTTGACTTACAACCATTTGTTTAAGGACTGATGTTACAACAGCATTGAAAAAAGTGACTTATGACCATTTTTCACACTTATGACCGTTGCAGCATCCTCATGACTATGTGATGAAAATTTGGATGTTTGGCAACTGGTTCAGATTTCAGATGGCTGCAGTGTCCTGGGGTCATATGATCATTTTTTGTGAACTTCTGACAAGGAAAATCAATGGGGAAGCCAGATTTACTTAATAACCGTATTACTAATGAACAACTGAAATGATTCTCTTAACAACTGTGGCAAGAAAGGTCACAAAATGGGGGAAAAAACTCACTTAACCACTGTCTCACTTAGCCACAGAAATTTGGGGCTCAGTTGTGGTCGTAAGTTGAAAACTACCTATACAGCAGTGTTTCTCAACCTTGACAATTTTAAGGCATGTGGACTTCAACTCCCAGAATTCCACAGCCAGCAATGCTGGCTGTGGAATTCTGGGAGTTGAAGTCCACATGCCTTAAAATTGTCAAGGTTGAGAAACACTGCTATACAGAGTCTTCAGATGCCAGATTTGTCTCAGATGTTGTTGTCTTCTTTCTGTCATTTGTGGGCTGCAAAAATTCAGATATTCAGCAAAACTACAGCCTTTTATGTTTCCTTGATGCTATCTAATGATCCTCAGGATTTTGATGGTTTACAGGAAAATATAAATTAAAAATAATATAAATATAAATTAAAACTGGTGATATTACAAATGAAAAAGAAAAACAATTTACCAAAACGTGTTTTAGGGCTTTTTAAATAGAGGTCAGGTTCTACAATTTAAGACCTAATTCCAAGTCACTGTGAGATAAAGTTGTGGAATTGTAAGCAAACCTCGGATGATGTCAGTGAATAGCCTGGAACAAAGATTGATGATTCCTTGCCATCAAGTCACTGATAGAGGAGAATATTTTTGTAGCCCACAATTGAAATGAAGGGTCCTTGGTGCTCTCAGAGCTTGGTTGTTTTCTTGCAGATGTTTTACTCCTAAACTAGGTGACTGCTTGTGCTTGACTAACATTAATGATGTTACCAAGTCTGGTAATGAAATGTCTGCAAGAAAATAACCAAACTCAGAGAATACTAAGGACCCTTCATCAAATCATTGTCAACTCTTAGTGACCACATAGAGAGATTTTCTCCACGTTGATCTGTTCCTGACTCGGTCCTTCCATTCTTCCAAAGGTGGCATTCATCATTTCCACTGTGAAATCCATCCATGTCACTGATCTTCTTATCTTTCCTTCCAACTGTCCCAGTTTCAGAGCCTTCTCCGGGGAATTAGGTCTTCACATGTGTCCTAAATAGGATAAATGAGCCTGATTGCACTTGTGTCAGAAACAACCAGGCTCTTCGGGATTGAAAGGATTAGCCAATCTTATTATCCCCATTGCCAGGAGATGCCCAGCTCCTTTCATGTCCCCAACAGGACCTGAAGTGAAGGATGGGAGCTGAAGCCTGCCCTATGGCAGCACTCGGGTCTCAAATGTGGGTTTGCTTACCTCAAATCCAGTGTCTCAACCACCTGAGCCTGATCATTTGTGCCTTGAGTGAGAACTCTTGTTTAATTTTTTTGACGATCCATTTGTCTGTTTTCTTGGCTGTCGTGGTATTCCCAGAGGTCTTTTCCAGCACCAACGTTCAAAGGTATCAATACTCTTCCTATAGGGTGAAAGGAAGGGATCATATAGAAAGAGCCATTCTCTAAAGTAGCTTGGGCCTATTTTGTTGTGAGCCACCCAGAGTTGTGTTTTAAGACCGAATTAATGAGGGAATGAATGAATGGATAAATGATAAGCTGGGCTTTTAAATAATGCACCGATACTTTGTTTTCCAACAGGAAAGAAACTGGCAATGACTGTAATGCTTTCCACACAGGCAAAATGGAGTCCCTCTGAGTTTTTCCAGAGACAAATTGGGCTCTTGAATTTTGTACTGGTGGGAGTTTCTGAACTGAATGTATCCATTCATTAGCTGGATGAAATACTATAAGCCATTCATCCAATTCTGTAAAGTTATCAGGACGGATTTCTATGCTTGTGTTAATATTTAACAGCGGCTATTTTTCCTTCTCTATCTGAAAAAAAAAGCAGGGGGTGTCTAATATACAGAGTGGCCAGGCTTAAAGTACATAATCCAGTAATTATCTAGTGGCTGTTTTTGTTTATGGATCAGTGACTTGTGTGAACTCAGAAAATGGGTTTGTTAGCAAGTTGTGAGAAAGCATCTCGCACAATATGCCTGTAAGAAAATTGGGAGCTAAATTGGACAATGATTCCAGTTAGGAAAAAGTGTTTATTTTTCAATCCCATCTTTCCCCTTCATTGTTTATCCCATTTTAGACAAAAAGAAGAGCTACACCGTTACATTCCTAAAGACTTAAGGCTGTATTGCAGCCTCAAGATCACATCTCTAAATTTTACTGCTAAAATTTAACCATGCCATTTGCCCCCATTCTGCAGCATAAAATTCAATTGGGACAATTTGCAGAGTGAGATCAAAGAAAATAAAACTGGGGGGGCATGATTGCTTGAAGCACATTTTTATTTACTCCAATCATACAGTCTCAACAGTCACCAATGTTTTGACTCTCCTCCCCAGAGCTTTCCTGGGTACCAGTCCTAAAGTAAGTTGGATTATAGGAAAACATCCCTTTTATCTCCAAAATTAAAAATGTGGAAAACTCCAACTATTTCCCTACACTGGGGCCCTTGTGTCCAACTAACTCTGTAGTGTAGTCCCTGCCTGTTATTCCAAGTTAACCTATTATGTTGTCTGAGTCTTATGTCTACAAATTTGACTCCAGACCACAGGTAGTTCTCTATTTGCATTCATAACTAGGACTGGCAACTCAGTCAATAAATGAAGTGGTGACTAAGTGAAACTACAATTATACTTATGCGAAGGACATATATGCAAGGATTGGTTGAGGAATTCTGGGAGTTGAAGTACACGTGTCTAAAAGTTGCCAAGGTTGAAAAACACTGCTCTCAGGTGCTATTTAAACAAGAATTGATTAAAGATGTCTTGGCTGATAGCTGAAGAAAGCCAATCCTATAAATCCAGGAGAGGGAAGAAAAAGAATGAGCTGAAGGCCACCACCCTGACAGATGGCAACAGAAACTCATTCATGGCTGTGACACAAGCCTTCCTGCTCTTCCGATATAATTAGGTAGTTTCCATGGTAATGCTCTAATTATGGTGTTCTTGGCTTCTAATGTAATCACATTTGTTGTGTTTTGGCATTGGATGATTCCCCTGCCCCCATTATGTTGGATTCTGAGGACTTGGCAGCTCAGTCCTATTCTCTTAAGCTGAATATTGACCATCTTTCTTAAAGACTAACCCATGAAGACTGTTCATGTTTTTCTCTCCATTTCATCTGTAGATAATCTGAGAAACCAGAATTGCAACGTGACCCCTGAAGTGCCCTCCAGTCACAATTGCCAAAAGTCATGGCCCAGCTGAACATTGCTGGGTGAATGCAGCGAAGAGCAACAAAGATTATTAGGAGACTGAAGACTAAAACATATGAAGAATTGGGTCTGTCTTGTTTAATGAAGAGAAGGACTAGGGGTGCCATGATAGCAGTGTTCTAATATCTAAGGGGCTGCCACAAAGAAGAGGGAGTCAAGCTATTCTCCAAAGCACCTGAAAGCATGACAAAAAGCAATGCATGAAAACTAATGAAGGAGAGAACCAACCTAAAAGAATGGAGAAATTTCCTGATAGAACAATTAATCAGTGGGACGACTTGTCTCCAGAAGTTATGGGTGCTCCATCACCAGAGGTTTTTAAGAAGAGATTGGACAGCTGTTTTTTTGAAATGGTGTAGAGTTTCCTGCTTGAGCAGGGGGTTGGATTAGAAGACCTCCACCATCCCTTCCAACTGTGTTATTCTGTTATTGTTAAGCAAAGATGCACAATCTTGGCCCTATCACACCATGAAACTTCCCAAGCTTTGAGACTGATGTTCTGAGATGTCTCAGTGTTCTTACCGAGTTGCAATTCTTAATGTGGCTTTATTCAACTACATTTGAAGATGCGTAGAAATAAAGCACAAATCAAATTGATTTGATTTCTACCTGATTGTATCCACCATTTTTTCAAATGCAGCCCTTGGCTCCAAAAAAGTGATGTATCCCTACTATTGTGTAAATATAACACAGACTCAAGTATTTTCCCTTGGAAATAACCCTATCTGCCTTATTCAGGAAAGTATAAAATCCTGCCTTGTCCATGCATGGGACATATAGATAATCATTGGCATATGACCATAATGGAGCCTACCCATTATGACTGTATATCATGACACAAACAGTTTGTGGTATTTATTGAGCAAATACAGCAGTCATATGTGCAAACACCATGGCTGTTAAGTGAACCAGTGGTTTGCTATGGGTGCAGTTTTGCCAAAAACCAAAAATAAGTGGTTGGGGGGTTTTTTTTGGTTTTTTTGGGGGGGCAAAACCATGGTAAAATATGGTCAAATGAGTGCAGGACACTGCAAATGGTCATAAATACAGCCAAGTTGCCAAGCACCTAAACTTCAGTTGTGTGACTGTGGAACTTTGGAACTTCACAATCATGTCATAACTAAACCCAAGGTAGGTTGCACTGAAACTTCAAATGGTTGTTAAGCAATCTCAAATGTTGAGGACTACCTGCGTTCCCACCCATTTTGCATCATTGCCCTCCTCTGCAGCTTTGGACTTCCCCTTAAATCTAAAGTAGGGGTGTCAAACTTCCGGCCTGTGGGCCGGTTTCATCATACCAAAGCCACGCCCACCCCAATGCTGACAATGCAAAAAGAGTCGCGATACGTCGTGACATGTCATGTGACGTGGCGAGTTTGACACTTGTGATCTAAAGAATACTGAAGCTTTTGTATTTGTGAATGCTCTCAACTGCCTAGTTACAGGAACATGAAACTTATATTTCAAGATTTTCTTTAGGAAATTGAGCAGATAGTTTTTCTGTGACCTTTGTAAAAAAAATCAAGATTTTTTTTTGGGGGGGGGGGCTAATAGTCCCTTACAGCAACATGCACATTTGCCCAAAGAATGTGTACCTCTTGCACACTACCCATGAGTGATACGTGTGATTTTTTTTCCCCTGAAATAACCAGTGAATAATTTTCACCCAGGAAGACAGCACAGATAGATCAAGCTGACTATCCCCTTGGCTATAGCAGTCACAGCTTTTTCAGACACTTCCCTTCCCTGTAGTGGTCACTAGTTTGAGATATAGGTGTATTTTTAGTACAGCAGTGTTGGTTATTTGAAGAAGGAAAAAAGAAAGAAGTAGGGCAGAGAGAGATGTGCCAACCAGAACATTTGCATACAGAGCAAAAGTGGTGAATTTGGGCTGAACTTGCTGACTACACAGAAAAGCTGCAAATGAAGCTTCTGATTGAAATGTGAATTACCCGCTCCCCAAAACGTGTTGCAGTAAAACTGGGCAGTTGATCTCAACCCCACTTAACAATGCATTTTATATCATCTGCTTGCTTCATTTGAAGAGCAGAAGAACTACATTGGCTGGATCAAATTGTATTCCAGTATTCCAATATCTCAATATTCCAATATTGGAATAGCAGTATTCCAATATCTCAGGGGCTGCCATAAAGAAGAGGGAATTAAGCTATTTTCCAAAGCACCTGAAGGGAGGACAAGAAGCAACGGGTGGAAACTAATCAAGGAGAGAAGCAACCTAGAACTAAGGAGAAACTTCCTGACAGTTAGAACAATTAATCAGTGGAACAACCTGCCTCCAGAAGCAGTAAATGCTCCAACACTGGAAGTTTTTAAGAAGAGACTGGACAGCCATTTGTCCGAAACGGTATAGGGGGTTGGACTAGATGACCTCCAAGGTCCCTTCCAACTTTACTACTATTACTATTCCTATTCCTGCTATCACAACATTTGACTTCCATGCCTTTAGAGCAGGGGTCTTCAAACTTGGTCCTTTTATGACTTGTGGACTTCAATTCCCAGAATTCCTCATCCAGGCATACTGGCTGAGGAATTATGGGAGTTGAAGTCCATAAGTCATAAAAGGGCCAACTTTGAAGACCCCTGTTTTAGAGCTCTTCAGGCATACTTGTATGGGCTAATTTAGTACTAGCATGGTAGGTGGGTGGCATGTGGTCATCCCAATACTGGTAATACCAGTACTTAGAATCCTGATTGATTGATTGTATTTCTTCAAGTCTGCCCCATCAGGAAAAATCCTCAGGGCTGCCCATATACTGTACATGTGATAAAACCATTAGTAACTTCAAAACAAAACTATAAAAAAAACTTCATTGGGTTTCACATTTTGTTCATAAGTAGGTTAGATCAGTGGTGGGATTCAGCCGGTTTGCACCACTTCAGCAGAACCGGTAGCTATTTTTTTGTTGCCCAGGCCCAGAATGGACTTCCAGAAGCAGCATCCACACAGAGAACCAGTTGTTCACATATTTGAATCCCACCACTGGGTTAGATTAGCATTTGAGATTTAAAAAAGAACATGAGACAAAGAAGAAGCAGACTAATTTATCTATCTCTACCTCAGGGGTCTTCAAACTTGGCCCTTTGATGACTTGTGGACTTCAACTCCCAGAATTCCTCATTCAGTGTGTCTGGCTGAGGAATTCTGGGAGTTGAAGTCCACAAGTCATCAAAGGGCCAAGTTTGAAGACCCCTGCTCTACCCCATTCCTCTACTCCGTTTATACAAAAAAGGAAAAGCTGAACATAAAGGCAGAAGAAAGTACATAGAGTATTTCAGGTTTATGATGGTCTTCTTGCAAGATACAACATAGAGCATAGAATGTAGAATAATAGGTTTGGAAGTGACTTTGGAGGTCATCTAGTCTAACCCCCTGCTCAAGCAGGAGTCCTTATGTCATCCAGGAGAAATGATTCTTGAAAACCAGTCTGTTCTTGAAAACCCACAGCAATGGAGCACCCACAACTCCAGGGAGAAAGTGGTTCTTCTAACAAACTTGGGTTGTTGTTGTTGTTTTAAGTCAGATCCTGCTCTTGGTGATTACATTCATACAAGGCTTTTACTTATTTAGCTACAAACATGGGAAATGGGTTTGCCTTTGTCTTCAGAAGAAACTTCCCAATATATACAAGAAGCCATCCAAGTATTAACCAGGCCCAGTTTTGCTCAGCTCCAAGAGCCAAGGTTGATTATGTGGTGCCAGCTGCTGAGGCTTCACCCACCTAATGAGGATTTAATTCAGCTTTGTGTTGGCAGACAGAAAAACAAACCCATGTGGCTTAAAACCAAAGCAGATTAATGGATCGTCAGTTCTGTTGACTCCCAGAAATAATCTGCCGTGGCAAAGCTATCACTAGCCCTAACCCTCAATTACTGTAAGGCTGACACACTGAGGGAATAGATAACTGGAGAGAAGGAGATACTGAAGAGCAGAGATTGGCTGAGTTCTATTTAAAGACCACATAGCTACATTCAGGTAGTATGCTAATCTTGGTTATTTTTAACATTAACTAGGTTTTTTATGGCTTAATGCTTACTTACAAACCCCATCTGTTTAATTAACTTATGATTCAGAGTATGATGTGGACTCAGAGAAAAGGTTGATTTAGAGTCAGGTTAAGCATCTTCAGCAACCTCAGGAATTGTATCTACATCAGGGGTGAGCAGCTATGGACCTTTTATGACCTGTGAACTTCATGGCTGGCACAGGAATTCTGGGAGTTGAAGTCCACAGGTCATAAAAGGTCCATAGCTGCTCACCCCTGATGTAGATACAATTCTTGAGGTTGCTGAAGAAGTTTAACTCTAAATCAACCTTTTCTCTGCCCTCCTCTGATCTATATAATATTAAAATTCTTGTGTCTGTTACTTTTAACTGGGAGAAATAATTCATGATAGGACAAAACTTTTTCAGTGGTCAACAGCATCTCTTAGCAATCCCTGGTCATTAACTGAGGACTATGGGTATATATAATTCAAAGTGGCAAAGATACCTAATGCATTTCTCTACTTCCATATATTGGATATACTGATTTTGAGATGATTTGTTTGCCTTTATATTGCAGAAATAAATTTTGTTTATTGTGTCTCAGGTGCTTTAGTCCTCCAATTTGGAGCTGTGTCAATAAAATGCTCTTCTAAGTTGAAACTTAAAGAAGAGGAGAATTGGAGAGGAGTCCACTTTGAAGAATAGCTGGTGAGCATACTTTTGGCAAAGAACTGTCCTGGCACACTTTCCTTTCACAACAACCTTGGCTGTTCCCATTTCCAGCCTGACTTCCAAGCATTAACGCCTCAGTGTCATTTTTGGAAATATGCTTTATATTGATTTTTCTTTTATGCTCTCAGCTGACTGTACATTCTGAAGAAAGCACTGACTTCTAAGTCAAGGTTATGTTCCCTGAATAAACAAAATGATGGAGGAGAGGAAGCCCTTAGACCACAAGATAAACAAGAAATTAGGAAAACAAATCATTGCTCTTCCTTCTCCCTTTTTGACCGACATCATGAAAAACAAAAAATGGATTTCCAGAGAGCCAAATATAACCAGAAACATAACTGTATAGTTAAGATTCATTTAATGCCTTGGCCCCTGAGAAATTTTCATAAAGGCACTGCTAGTGACCTACTTGTCCTAATACAGAACATAGAATATAGAATAATAGAATAGAAGGGACTTTTGAGGTCTTTGAGTTCAACCCTCTGCTTGAGCAGGAAACCCCATATCATTTCAGACAAATGATTGTCCAGTCTCGTTTTTGAACGCCTTCAGAGATGGAGCACCCACAACTTCTGAAGGCAAGCTGTTCCATTGGTTGATTGCTCTCACCGTTAGGAAGTTTCTCCTTAGTTCTAGGTTGCTTCTCTCCTTGATTAGTTTCCATCCATTGTTTCTTGTTTTGCCTTTTGATATTTTGGAAAATGGTTTGACCTTCCTATCTTTGGGACAAGGTTTTTCTTAGGGCCATTTTTGTTACTGCCAAATTTTCCTTCACTAGGAAGAAAAGTTTGCCAGACTTCTGACACCTTTAAAAAGCCATTCATGATGCTTGTAAAAACATTGCCAACGTTTATCACAAAAGAAGCAAGAGTTCTCTATATGTTGCCATTTAGAATCTTTCTCTTTTAAATTTTCTCCTTCTTCCGATAGAAGGGAATTTCTCTTCCGCCTCTTCCTTCTTTTTTACAGATGCAACATTGGGAACAGCTTTTGTGGGAGAGAGTACAAATTATTAGAGAGCCCTCTAATATTGCAGGTAAAGAATATGCTAGGAGCCAATGCTAGAAGAGAATAAATAATATGCATCCATTAATTTATAAGGCATCTATACCATGAAAGAAATTTAACATAGAAATATATATTTGGACCTTACCTGGGAAGAGAGAAAAAAAACAGAATTAAAACAGAAAATACTGGATGAAAATATGAGTTGTATGTCTGAATACACAAAAAAAAGGTGGTATGCTAGGTGGAACAATATTTCGTAGACAAGATAAAAGAATGGAAATGAGTGAATAGAAAATTAGATTGTTAATTAAAAGAGTAAGAAAGCACAATGCTTTAATCATGTGGAAGAAATACAGCTGTCCTGCAGCTGGATGACTTCCTAATATTTGGATGTTGGTCTCAATGGAGAAATAGTCCATTATTTATAGTATGTTTACATTTGATAGCAATGCCTAGCCAAATTTGTCTATTCTTGGCTAATTTAAACATCTCAGCAGGATTAAGAATTAGATGCAAAGTCCTCAGGAAATCCTTTAGGAACATAAGTCTGGGATGTTGAAAAGACACTCCAGAAGAAGACAATGGCAAGCTGTTTCTGTATTGCTGACAAGAAAATTACATAGATATCTGTACTATGTATCTGGAGCCTTGGCTTAGAGGAGGCTTTTCTTAATTCTTATACCTTAAACCAGGAGTGGGGAACCTGTGGACTTCAACTCCCAGAATTTGTGGCTGGCTCAGCATGGCTTGCTCAGGAATTCTGGGAGTTGAAGTCCACAAGTCATAAAAGGGACATAGTTTCCCACCCCTGCCTTAAACAAAGGGAGCCAAGGAAAAGAAGCTGGAGAAGATGAAAAACAGTCAGAAGGAGATGCAGTGCAAATTAAACGTTAAGCTAAACATGAAGTCGAAGTGGCATATGGAAAAGAAATTTGCAAAAACTGACATTTAATTGAATTATTCTAGAGTTTTATGCACATATACAGACACACCGTTATGTTGCATTCCAAAATATATTAAAATAGAAAGGGTGGAATTCTAAACAATCACATTCCTTACTTGTTGCCTCTCTAACTTAATTATTTTTCCTGCCAAAAATCTTCCTTTGATTCATCTCCAGTCTTTTTCTCAAATAAATTTCACTCTATATGTGATTCTTCAAAGCAGAGGGAGAGGGGGGGAAACCTTTAACGGATCTAATTTCTAATCAAGCTTCTTCTTGAACTGTTAGATAAGGTGAGGTCCAACATATATGCAGGACACAAGACTGGAGAAAGCTATCTTAGATTTTATTTATTTATTTATTTATCTATCCATCCATTCATTCATTTTATTAAATTTAGATGGCTGCCCAACTCACACATGATGACTCCAGGCATTCAAAATCCACAATTTAACTGCCTCCCATAATGACAAGAATCAAAGCAGTTTCTAGAAATATATATAAGCTTGAGAATACCCTAATGTGATCTAGAACACTGTTATGCTGACCTCACTGTGTTCTTCACAGCTTCCTTAAGTCATTATGGTGCTTTAGGGATATATCTAAATGACCTTAGGATGCATGTGCATTCACTCATGGAATTAAGAGGGATGATAATGAGGAGGAGGAGGAAGAGCAGCAGCAGCAGCAGGAGGAGGAGGAGGAGGAGGAGGAAAAGAAGAAGAAGAAGAAGAAGAAGAAGAAGAAGAAGAAGAAGAAGAAGAAGAAGAAGAAGAAGAAGAAGAAGAAGAAAGAAGAAGAAGAAGAAGAAGAAGAAGAAGAAGAAGAAGAAGAAGAAGAAGAAGAAGAAGTAGAAGAAGAAGAAGAAGAAGAAGAAGAAGAAGAAGAAGAAGACGAAGAAGAAGAAGAAGAAGAAGAAGAAGAAGAAGAAGAAGAAGAAGAAGGAAGAAGAAGAAGAAGAAGAAGAAGAAGAAGAAGAAGAAGAAGAAGAAGAAGAAGAAGAAGAAGAAGAAGAAGAAGAAGAAGAAGAAGAAGAAGAAGAAGAAGAAGAAGTTGGAAGGGACCTTGGAGGTCATCTAGTCCAATTCCCTGCTCAGGCAGGAAACCCTATACCATTTCAGACAAATGGCTGTCCAATCTCTTCTTAAAGACTTCCAGTGTTGAAGCATTCACAGCTTCTGGAGGCAGGTTGTTCCACTGATTAATTGTTCTGTCAGGAAATGTTTTCTTAGTTCCAGGTTGCTTCTCTCTTTGATTAGTTTCCATCCATTGCTTCTTGTCCTTCCTTCAGGTGCCTTGGAGAATAGCTTGACTCCCTCTTCTTTGTGGCAGCCCCTGAGATATCAATCATGTCCCCCCTCATCCTTCTCTTCATTAAACTAGACATACCCAATTCCAGCAACAGTTCCTTATAAGTTTTAGCCTCCAGTCTAAAACTGGAGGCTAAAACTTGGGGCTCATATATCATAAGCTAATTGGAAAGACAGTCAAATATGAGTTAAATAATAATATAGAATGCATGAAGGTGAATGATACACAGATTTGTTTTTCAGTGAAAATGTTTGTTCTTTACCTGTGTTCCCTCAGGTTAATGGCTTACAAAATTACATTTTTTTCTGTTCCCATTTCAAATTATTGGGAATCTATGACATCAATTGTCTGCTTGTGGTCAGAGGCTACACCAAAGTCTGCAAGAAAGAGTGCTGGATGACCCATAAACCTGTTCCATTTTTTTAGTGCAGAGGAGAGCAACAAAGATGATAAATCCTATGAAAAACAGCTAATAGGTTTAGCCTAAAGAAGAGAAGGCTTAGGGGAGACAGAGAGCAGTCTTCCAATACTTGAAGGACTGCCAAAGGAAAGAAGATGATGATTTATTCTCCACAGCAGGTGAGCGTAGGGCAAGAAATTATGGGTGGAAGCTCAACAGAGGGAGATCCAACATAAAAATAAAGAGGAATTTTCTGACACAGGGAACTATTAAGTGGAACAGCCTGCATCCCATAATTGTGGCTGTTCCATCAATGGAGATTTTCAAGAAAAGATTGGACATCCATTTGTCTGAGATGGAATGAACCTCGGGTAGGGGCTTCGACAGGGGTCTTCAAACTTGGCCCTTTTATGACTTCAACTCTCAGAATTCCTCAGCCAGCGTGCTGAGCAATGTAAGGTTCTACATTTAGGCAAGAAAAACCAAATGTACAGGTATAGTATAGGGGATACCTTGCTCAATAGTAGTAACTGTGAGAGGGATCTCAGAGTCCTAGTGGACAATCATTTAAATATGAGCCAGCAGTGTGCTGCAGCTGCCAAAGAAGCCAACACAGTGCTAGGCTGCATTAACAGAGGGATAGAATCAAGATCACATCAAATATTAATACCACTTTACAATGCCTTGGTAAGGCCACACTTGGAATACTGCATCCAGGTTTGGTCACCATGTTGTAAAAAAGATGTTGAGACTCTAGTCTAGAAAGAATACAGAGAAGAGCAACAAAGATGTTTAGGGGACTGGAGGCTAAAACACATGAGGAACGGTTGCTGGAATTGGGTATGTCTAGTTTAACGAAGAGAAGGACGAGGGGGGACATGATAGCAGTGTTCCAATATCTCAGGGGCTGCCACAAAGAAAAGGGAGTCAAGCTATTTTCTAAAGCACCTGAAGGCAGGACAAGAAGCAACAGGTGAAAACTAACCAAAGAGAGAAGCAACCTAGAACTAAGGAGAAACTTCCTGACAGTTAGAACAATTAACCAGTGGAGCAACCTGCCTCTAGAAGCGGTGAATGCTCCAACACTGGAAGTTTTTAAGAAGAAACTGGACAGCCATTTGTCCAAAATAGTATAGGGTTTCCTGCCTGAGCAGGGGGTTGGACTAGATGACCTCCAAGGTCCCTTCCAACTTTATCATTATTATTATTATTATTAAGTCATAAAAGGGCCAGGTTTGAAGACCCCTGGGCTTGGAAGACAAGGTCCCTTTGATTCTATGATTTTTCTCATTGCCTAATTGTTGGGGGGGGGGGACTGCTTCCTCTAATCTTGTCATGCTAAAATCACACCATTTTCATCTGATTTCATTTATGAAAGCAAGAGATTTAATAACTAGGGCAGATTCATATGAGAATGAAAATTTCCAGAGGGTCCTTTTCCCTCCCCATCTGCTAACCTGGAAGCACAGAAGAAATTCATTATTCAAGGGTGTGATGTGCATTCTTTTTCTGCTCTTGTAACCCCAATCTTGTCAAGGCCCCAGGGTAAAAATAGGATGGAAATTATTCAGGGTTTCATAATTTTCCAGAATAGAACTCTCTTTAGCAGCAATGCATTACTGAGTAATCACAGCTGGTCTAGGCGACCAATATGCCAGAAGCAGCTTTCCGTTCTTACTGTTGAAAATCGATTCAAGCCTGGGATATTAGAAAGAAAAGGAAAAGAGAGAAGAAGCAGGAACAGTTAGCAAGCAATGCTGGTACAGAACTACAGAAAAACTTCAGAGCAGTGGCTAAAGGACTCCCTACCATCCTGATCCCTTTGTCATGAGCTTCATCTTTTTCGCTCATCAGCTCCTGCAAGGTCCCAAAGCTATTATCTGGCTACTCTCTGAAACCGATGCCTAATCAATGTTTGATACTGGTTGAAGTCTCTGAATTTTGCCTACAGGGTTTTTGAGTTTGAGAGGTTCCTCCTTAAGGCAAAATGTCTGACAATATTCAAGAAAGCCCCAAAGAAGAAAATCAAGTATTGCATGCAAATTGAGCTGTTTATTGGGGTGATTGCTATCCATTTTACAAATCTGACTAACCCTTTTTTGACATACTGTACTCTAAAGTTATCACTTATTGCTTCTCTCTCTCTTCCTCCCTCTCTCCCTCCCTTCCTCCCAGCCTCTCTCCCTCTCCCTCCCTCCCTTTCCCCCTCTCTTCCTCCCTCCCTCCTTGCACTCCCTCTCTCTCTCCAGGAGCAGCTAAGAGAACCTAGATCAGGGGTGTCAAACTGCCGGCCCGTGGGCCAATTTCATCATACCAAAGCCGCACCCACCCCATTGCCGGCAATGGCGAAAAAGCTCAGATACGTTGTGCGATGTCACGTGACGTCACGAGTTTGACATGTCTGACCTAGATATTCTCCTTAGCCCATTCAAGTATCCCTAATTATGATTTTCAAGAAAAATTAAAAAGCGTGTTTTAGCCTCATATTTTGAATAACTATGGCAAGCCTATTTTGCTTTTCAGCTAGATATGCTTTTGGCCATTTTATTGTCCATACCAAACAATATATTTTAATGCTGAATTTTGTGCTTGTGAATTTAAGCCTTCTAGTGTACCCATGTTGTGCTCTGCGTAAAGATGTTGTGCTTTTATGTGAAAATCATATGAGCTCAATATCCTTACGAAAGACCAGTCTCCTTCAAGTCTTTTTACTGCTAAGCTCTTTCAGTATCAATCAAAGTCAACTAGTCAACTAAGTATCAATTTGCCATAATAGCAACTTTTTAATGATATTGGAGTGGTTTTATGCTAGAAATGATAAAGAAAGGACGTACATTAAAAAATATTGTCCACCACCAGGTGTTCATAACCTTCAGTAATTTAATCTATACTTATAATAGAACCAATGGATTATATGATGCAATACTCAGAGCAAGGAAGGAGAAAGACGAATGAGGGAAGGAAGAGGAGAGGGGAGGGGAGGGAAGCGGAGGGGAGGGGAGGGGAGGAGAAGGGAAGGGAGGGGAAGGGAGGGGAGGAGAAGGGAAGGGAAGGGAAGGGAAGGGAGAGGAGGGAAAGGGAGGGGAGGAGGGGAGAGGCAAGGAGGAGGGGAGGAGGGGAGGAGAGGAGAAGAGAGCAGAGGAGAGGAAAGGAGGGGAGGGGAGGGGAGGAGGGGAGGGGAGGGGAGGAGAAGAGAGGAGGAGGAGAGGAGAGGAGAGGAGAAATATTTGTAAATTCAAGAAATTCTACTCTAACAGACTGACAGTTATAAAGTACAAGGTGTGTCAATCCCTTCTTTGTTTTTCAATGAACCTGTGAGAAAATATTTCTGGGGTCATTTCACTGGCATATCATACTGTTATAGATTAACCAGTCTATTTAATAAAAAAACTTTAGGGATAACAAACATTTGTAACAAAAAGGATTCAATGCCAGGCATGTCACGGGTCTCTTAGTGGCAGCTGTTTCATGGCAGAAAGGGTAATTTCACCCTTCAGAGGCCATTTTGCATTGCAAGTACAAGGCACACTAGCTTGTTTCAATTTCAGAAATCCAGACTTTTTACTGGAAACGCACTGAAGATTTGGGCTGGGTATGAAGAATGCGATTTTGAATGTGGCAGAAAACCACCTAAGGTGCCCAGTGCTGTTGTTATATTTTTACCTTTTGTAGGGTTTTTTTTTCCTGTTTTTAATAAAATTATTAAAGGAAAAGGTGATAGACATGGGTAGACAGTGGTGTTACAAGTTGCAATTGTCAGAAGAAAAAACTACAGTTCATTCCTTCAAGCCGGGATGATGCGATCGGCGCTGATGAACGAAATGAGAAGCCAGGAAGCAAGCTGCCAGAAAGGAGGCTTTATTCCCGAAGCCAGAAAACTGCAGTGACAACAGCTTTGGGTTCCAGGTCAGCTGACAACTTGGCAGGGTGAATAGAATGGTTTTTTATACCCTCCTGGCCCTTTGTGTTTAAGAGGCCTGGTAATTTAATTAGCTTAATAATATGTTTTTTTTTTTTTTTTTGGTATTCTGATTGCCCTTATTCCATTTTCTGGATGGTGGATGGAGTCAAGTCTAGCCTGGGGGGAGGGGGGAGAAAGTAAATCTGGTGGGTTTTTGTGTTTATCTGGTTTAATCCTGTCAATTCAGCTCACCTCAGTCTAAAGCAGGGGTAGGCCACCTCGGGTCTTCTATGACTCATGGACTTCAACTCCCAGAATTCCTGAGTCAGCTATGCTGACTCAGGAATTCTGGGAGTTGAAGTCCATGAGTCATAAAACAGCCGAGGTGGCCTACCCCTGGTCTAAAGCCTGAAAGCCGCTTCTTCTTACAATCTTGCAGGTTTCGCTTTCCATCAATGGATACAATGTTTTTTTTTTCCTCCTAGCCTTTGCGATTGGTCCTTTTCTTTTTTCTTTTCCTGGGGTCATGAGAAAAGGAGGGGGGTCTCATGAATCTTTCTAAATAACCATAATGGGCCCTACCCATCATGGCGGTAACTTGTGATGGTTGTACATTAAGTCATGTGACCTAATGTATGATGTGACTGACTTGATTTTATTTTTTTATTTTTTGCAGTGGTCATTAGCGAATTCATAGTTCACTAGGGGCCAGTTTCACTGAAAACGGGAAGTAAATGCCGGTTTGGGGCAAAACCTGTTCTGTCCCAGCCTATGTGAGTCCTTGTTACACTCACAAGGAGAAATCCTTCTTCCAAGAAACAGGCAGGAACCGCAAGAAAAAACCAACCCCTTTTATTCTCACAGACCTGAGTCAATGTCCAAGGCAAACAAACACAGTCCACAGAAACTTGATCCTCAACATGAATGGTTGCCTTTGGCAACCAACATCTCTCACACCTTCCCTTTTATAATTCAGCCAAGGCATGGCTTCCTAATGCCTTCTCCTTGCCTTCGGAGCGGCCCCATTGCATTCCTCTGTCCTACTTGCTTCTCTTGCCTGTGCTTTCATGCATCCTGGATTTGTCCCAACTGTTCTTCATCACTGTCCAACTCAGGCTCCCAGCACAGCTGTGTCTCAGCCTGAGCGCGAGTAGAGGGGCCAGGCTCCTCATCCAACTGGAAGTCTTGGAGCTCCTCAGAGCCTTCCTCTGACTCTAATGTCACTCCAGGCCCCTCCTCCTCATCTGATTCCTCAGACTCAGCTGCCGGATCCACTGGCTGGCAAGAAATCACAACAGAACCATCATAAAATGCAATTGTGACCACGGGTTGTTGCAAATGATTGTAAAAGTGGCCCAGATGCCAAGCACCCAAAGTGCATTCACATGACTGGGGGAGAGAGGGCGGTGACTATCAGAATTTTGAATCTGAGTCATAAGTACCCCAGGGGGCTCCATTGTAATTTTAAATAGTCACTAAGCAATTGACCGTAAATCAAGGACTGCCTGTATCACTTGTTGCAAACCATGAAGTTTTCTGAAAACAAAGCCTGTGCCTCTATTTCTCCTTCTGTCTTCTAAGGAAGGATTTCATTTATTTGGGAAAGAATAAAAAATCAAACCAAATAGGGCTTGCTTGTTTTGATTCCCAGCTATTCAAAAATGAACACTCAAAGCAATGTATAATAATAGGATTTCCATATGGGAATTTAATTTGTGTGATTCACAGAGCTAAGGGCTGGATTCTTCTTTGTGGTCGTTTTTCATAGTCACCATTTTATATATTCAAAAGACCTCCCATCCTGGGAGATTCTCCCAGTGGAAGTCTCCCAGGACTTCTCTCCCTCTCCTGTCTCAGCTTTACTTGAATATTTAGGGCACTTCATATTAACAAAGGGAGGAAGGGAGTCAATAATGGTTGCAGAAAAATGGGGGAGGGGTAAAAGGAAACAAGAACAATGATAAAAAATATGAGTAAGCTAAAAAAGAGCTCTACTGAATGTGATTTTAACTTGTTTGAAATTTAGAAACATGAGCAAATCTACATTCCTGCACATCACATAAAATAGTTCACATTGTTTACTCTGCGTCCCTGACCACCACACCACCACCCCCCCCAGCTGTCTCTCAGGGCAGGGGAAATTACAATCTGATTTCACAAATGACACAAGGTAAATGTATTTAATCTATGTGTTGTGAGAAAATCAGAGAAATTGACCAGTAGCAGTTTGGAGAATTTATGTAATGTAGTGATTAAGGTGTTGGACACAGACCAGGGAGAGACAGGTTAAAGTTCCCATTTAACTACAGATCTTAGTAGATGGCAAAGCATCGGGTTTTTTTTTTTTCTAAACCAGACTTATTTAGTTTTGTAGGAATAAATTGTAGGATCTTCAGGTTTTAGGAAAAAGTTTTTGGGTATTCAGATTTTAAGAAAAAGAGAAGATATAAGTGCAACGGATAGATCGATAGATGGATGCAGTGGTGGGATTCAGTCAGTTCGCACCACTTCGGCAGAACAGGTAGCTAATTTTTTGTTGTCCAGACCCAGAATGGACTTCAGGAAGCAACATCCACACAGAGAACTGGTTGTTCATAAATTTGAATCCCACCACTGGATGGATGAATGGATCGATAGAGATAGAGATAGAGATATAGAAGGGGGGGCAGGCAAATAGACAGACAGACATGGAATGTCTTTGTTCTATCCATGACCTTCCATTTCTAATTAATCAGATCTCTCCAAGGACTGGATAACCTTGCCCTATGATTGATTGAGTCAGTAACATTGATTATTATAAAGATATATTCCTTTCGAGGTTTTGACCGGTTAAACAAGAAGTGAAAACTACTCCTGGCACTCCACAATCCTACTATTCCATAATATAAAAACAGCTCATATCCCATCAGCCAAGGGCCCTGCTTCTAAGACATTGACTGGGTTTACACACAATGCCACTGAATTTGGTTACTGAATTAACACATTTTTTTTTTAGTTTGGACAATAAATTGAATCACAAATTAAACAGGCTGGATTTATACAACTTGCTAAGCCACCGCCAAATGAACCACATTTAAAACTAACCAAGTTTAATCAGTTATGTAAATGTACCATCAGTCTTCAAGTGACCTGGATAATATGTTGAATGAATTTAGACATGGGGAGCATGTGAAGATTTGAGTAAAGGAGAAAAAGTCTTCTCAGCAAGTCACAAGGGATTGTCAATATGATTAATATGGAAATAAGGCCCTTTTAGAACTTCAAGCATTATAAATTATTCCACCTATTAGCTACTCATGCCGAATAATGAATTACTCTCATAACACTGATTATTCTGTGTAGTGTAGTGGTGTTTAGAAAGTAATTGCTGTTAGAAACCCACTCTGTTTGCAAAAAAAGTTCATTTTTATTTATTTTTACATAAATGAGATGTATAAAGCTTCATGCATATTCAGGTTATCTCCAGTGTGGAAAAGTTTTCTTTGTATTCTTAAACCTAGTGCTACTATATATGTCCTAGAGTCAAATGGTGTAGAAGGGTAAAGACCAGCTAGTCCAGAAGAACGCAACTATGGCCCCTTTACAACCTGTGGATTTCAACTCCCAGAATTCCTGAGCCAGCATGGAATTCTGGAACTCAGGAATTCTGGGAGTTGAAGTCTATAGGTCATAAAGAGGCCTGTGGCTGCACTTTTAGCTCAAATTGATCTAGTCCAAGTTGAGCACCAAAAATTGGAAATGCAGACAAGCGGTGAGCTGCCCAAGTTGCTTAAGGTGGGTGACGATACAGGTAGTTCTTGATTTATGATTTGTTGAAATTATGATGGACCTCCCTTGGGTACTTACAACCCAGAGGAGTTTAAATGGCCACTCACCCCACCCCCATGGTCACATCCCATTTTTGGCACCAACCTGCATTTAGACCCACTTGCAACATCTTGTTGTGGCATTACCATGTTTTATGACAATTTTGCTGAATGCCTATATTTACTTCTGGTTTTTAGCAAAACTGGCCCCTGGCAAACCATTGGTTCACTTAATAACCACTGCAAAAAAAAAAAAAGATTGCAACATTGGGTCAGTTACATGAGTGACCTAATTAATCATTGTCACGGCTTGTGACCATGATCAACAGGCTCCATTACAATCATAACTGAGGACTATCATATAATTTTTTGAAATAAATAAATATGTGGTGCTATACTGCTCCTTAAAAGTCTGGCTTGCATTTGTTACACTATTGGAATGCTTTAATAAGTTGAACTTTTTAAATACTGCTGTATCGGTGGCAATCAGAACAGAACAGAATAACAGAGTTGGTAGGGACCTTAAAGATCTTCTAGTTCAACCCCCTGCTCAGTCAGGAGACCCAGTACCATTTCAGACAAATGGTTATCCAGTCTCTTCTTAAAAACTTTCAGTGTTGGAATATTCACAACTTCTGGAGTCAAGTTGTTCCTTACTGTCTGATCCTCTGAACCTTTCTACAGATAGTGGCTATTTCCCTTAGTGCCTCAATCTTTTAATTTTGCTATAACTGACATATGCTGATCTATTATTTCATGATCCATATTGTGGAATGAAAGAGGGCAAGTCTTGATTTTTTAGCATTTCTCTTGAAATGATGTAGTATCTAATCCTTCATCAAACCCATTATCCTGAATCTATTTGTGTACCCCTGAACCCTTATTAGAATATAGTGCCCCAAACTGAACATCATATTTGTGGTAGGAGTGACCCAAAAGGTACATAGGTAGACCTCAACTTACAACCATTCATTTAGTGACTATTTCGAGTTACAATAGCACTGAAAAAAGTGACTTGTGACCCTTTTTCACACTTAACATTGCAACATCCCCTTAGTCAAGTGATCAAAATTCAGATGCTGAGCAACTGGTTTATATTATGATGGTGGCACGGTCCCGAGGTCATGTGATCCTCTTGTGTGACCTTCTGACAAGCAGACTCAATGGACAAGCCAAAGTCACTTCACAACCGTGTTACTAAGTTAACACCTACATCTAATTCACTTAATAACCGTGGCAAGAAAGATTGGAAAAGGGTCAAAACTCACTAACAACTCCCTCGCTTAGAAATAGAAATTTGAGTACTACCTGTACAATTGTGAATAAATGTCACACTTTGTAAGGATCTGCCCCAGCTGGTCCCTCAGGAAAGCAAAACTCTTGACTCCATTGGGGTTAATCAAAAGAACTTTTACTGAGAAAAAGTGGTTGCAAAAAAGTCAGATTTTGAAAGTCCTGTGTGAAGCACAAAGCAATTCTTTCACGTCCCCAAATCCAAACCCCCTAACCAGTCCATCTGCAGCCAATGTGATGCTGCAAGGTTATTTTGAGAATGCAGGAGTGCTGTGTAGATAACCAATCACTCTCGGGGAATGATGGCCTTGGAACCAGGCTGGAACCGGTTGGGAAGGAATCTGCTTCATCTCCGAAGACAATCCCCCTCCCTAATTCCCAAGCAGTTACAGCAAAAGCAAAAGCATACAAAGAATGCCAGCAACCTTCCTCCCCGCCCACCCCTGACCAAATGGCAAGACACCAGCATGGTGGACCTGACACACTTACTGTCGTTGTGTCCATATGCCTGAAGGATATAGACCAGTGGTTCTCAACCTTTTTAATGCCGTGACCCCCCAACTGGTCGTAAGTCGAGGACTAAACCGGTCGTAAGTCGAGGACTAAACTGATCGTAAGTCGAGGACTACCTAACCGGTCGTACGTCAAGGACTTTCCCTGCCCAGGAGCACCGCGCATGCGTGGTGCCACTCCCTGCGCCAGCCGAGGCATAGCTGGCAAACGGCAGAGACGGAGCAGGCTGACC
This sequence comes from Crotalus tigris, assembly GCF_016545835.1. NCBI lineage: Eukaryota > Metazoa > Chordata > Lepidosauria > Squamata > Viperidae > Crotalus > Crotalus tigris. The sequence continues at coordinate 607,353 of NW_024097149.1, read as the reverse complement.
ACTGGCTGGGCCACCAGCTGGCCCAGCCCAAGGGAGGTAAGGCATCCACTGGAAAAGGGGAAAAAAATGGTGGACAGCCGTGCTTGGTGGCCCCCCTGAAATGGTCAATCGCCCCCAAATGTGGTCACGACCCATAGGTTGAGAACCGCTGATATAGACATTGTTCTCTTCCCAAAACCAATGCTACAGCAATAGTAGTAGTTCTTTATACTCTTTGTTGCTTTGATCTCAAATTATCGTCTATATTACACAGTTTATAAAACTGCAGACAGAAGGAATAATTCTCCAGCCTCACAGACACCCATGGACTGGTTCAATAAACACCTTAGAATTCAATAGGCAACAACATCTAGCACTTTTACTCATTTCTGAATAATTGATCATCAAGCAATTCTTCTTGAACCTGATCGTCTAAGATAGCCTTACTGATGTTCCTTTCTCAGTTTTTTTTCCATTTAGGTTACAGACTGAATGCTGGGTCAACCCATGACCTCATCTGATAACTTGATATGAGCATATATGAATTGCCAGTAAAATAACCTCTCTTTCCCCCCCCCCCCGGTTTTTCTCCCCCTCCAAACCGTTCTTCCTTGTGGCAAATGATTCTGTGAGCAGAGAACAATGCAGGTGACTAACCTCATAAAATGTAGTAAATGATTAATAAAAAAAATCTCAAATAACAACAGCTCAATAGAAGCATTAGCAGGGTAGACTGCCAAAATTGATTCTTCTAAGCAGTTTAAGCTTTAAGATGACACCAGTCAATGGCTGTAAGGGAAAAACCAGGAGGAAATCAAAAGAAACTCAACAAAGCAACTCATCACAGACATACAACAGTGTATAGGAGACGAAATGAAGTCTTAAAAAATATTAGAAAGCTGATGGTCATCCAAAACATCCTCTCATTATTATTGCCTAAAGAATGAGCAGCCTATGAATTAGAGGATGCATGTGCACTCTTTTTATGGATCTCTTGTAATGTGATGTTGAAATTTGGTAACAAACCACTGAAAACTAAAGCAGGATTTCATGTTGATTACTGGGAGAAATCAAAAGAGATGTATTCACCAAAACCAAATTAACGCAACCGTTCTCTTCAAAATGCCTAACCACTTCCCTAGAAACCAGGCTACACTAATGTCCATGATATTATTGCATCCTGATTATGCTATCACTGTGGCCATTGCTACCCTTTAAAATTATCCAGAAATATATCCTGTAACTGAAAGGTTGTCTGCCCTCATTTTATAACAATTACTTTTAAAGCTGTTTTCATAGAACCATAGAATCATAGAGCTAGAAGGGACCTTGGAGGTCTTCTAGTCCAATCCCCTGCCCAAGACACTATACCAGGGGTAGGCAACCTTGGCTCTTTTATGACTCGTGGACTTCAATTCCCAGAAGTCCACGAGTCATAAAAGAGCCAAGGTTGCCTACCCTTGCACTATACCATCCCAGGTAAATGGTTGTCCAATCTTTTCTTGAAAACCTCCAGTGATGGAGCACCTAGAACTTCAGTAGGCACACTGTTCCACTGATTAACTGTTCTCAATTTATTTTATTGGAAAATGTTATCTTGCTGTATTCTTGGCTGGAACTCATGGAAAGTGGGATACCCACATATAGCAATGGACAAGCTTTTGGTAGTTTGGTATCCTACTACAGCGGAAAGATGTGGCAGGGATTTTCATTTTTCTTTTCCAGAGTTCAGACAGTCTTTTTAAAAAAACCTGTTTTGGAGTTTCATGATAGTCATCTTATGTTTCCTACTTCAGAGTGGTAGGAAAACCATATTCCTGATTTTCAGCCATTAAAGATAAGGATGTCCTCAAGCTGAGCTTGACTTCTGGTGACTTCATGGAAATGTCTATGTAGTTTTCTTGACAGCAGTAACTCCCTTTTTTACAACTTTGTAATCCCCTAATTCAAGGTAGAGTCAGAACAACTGGATGGAGCTGAGCATTTACTGGCTGGATGCCCTTCCTGATGCCACATGGAGTTCACAGCAGATATTTTACTTTGCGGCCTAGGAGAGAAATGTCTGCCACTACCTAGGATTGAACTGTCAACCTTCCAAGTGGGAGCCGGGGTTCTTCATTAACAGGCAACCACACCACTCAATTTTTTCTTGACAGCAGTATGAAAGTAATTTATCATTTACTTCTGAGATATTTTTTTTTAATTTCCCATTCTAGCCTCCAGCTGTTGGATTTTTGTGGTAATCTCTTATCCAATTTCTATCTACCTCCATTGGCTTTCGGAAATTATATAATTGAAATTAAGGCTATTATTAAGAAAGTTTGACATATTATGAACAAATTTTAGATACCCAGGTTGCCCTCTAGCTCTATGATGGTGATTATATGATGGCTGAAAACTTGGTTTTCAGATTCTTACCCAGTTTTCGTGGAACCAGGCAGCAAGGCATATAATACATGAGGTAAGGGCTAAGAGCCTTGAATGATTATGTTTCTGCTTCATTAACTGTTCTCTCACTTATTCTAGAGTCTTTGACTCGCACCTCAGATATTTAATGGGTTTTGTAAAATTACCAAGAAGGAGGAAACTCTATTATGGAATGTAACATCAACACAAGACTTGCAAGGCTCATTTCTCCATGTGTGACTTAATGATAAATAAATATTCTAATAATGTCCAAGCAATTGTTGAGGTATAAGAAGTGCATCCCCTCATAAGCAATCTAAGCAATTTATTGAAAGCTGGCAACATGTAAACATCAATTAACAAAGCAACTATGGAAAAATTAATTAAAACATGAGAAGATAAAAATTTCTGGAGAGCTTGCTATGAAACAAAGGGGGGGGGAATCATAAACAGAGGCTGTCACAGCACAGGGAAAAAAAATCTCCATTTCCTAAGTTGGTAAAATAAAATTTAAAATTCAGCTGGTTGGGTGGTACAGTTATCACCTAGGATCCTTTTATAAAAATATAAGAGTTCCCTTATAGATGGGTTGCATAAAAAAATACTAAATGAATAAATAAGAATTCAGTCAACACACATAAAAGTTGAAAGGTTGGCGATATATACAATTGTTTCCAGAATCTCTTCTGTGACCAAATGCATTTGGTTAAACAAGCTTAGAATCCCTTATACAATTGGGAGGTCTAGTACTGTGTTTTCCTGAAAATAAGACCTGCCCCAAAAATAAGCCTTAGCTTGATTTTTGGGGTGGGCCTAATATAAACCCTACCCTAAAAATAAGCCCCAAATAGTTTTGGGGCGAGGCACATGCCTAAAAATCAAGCTAGAGAGGGGTTGGGGAGGTGGAGCTACCCCACATGCCCTGCACCCAATTACCCTTGCAGCCAGGCCTCACATGCCCCGACATCTGCTTCGCCTCATTGGCTCACTTCTTCTGTGGCTGTTTGCCGCCATTCGTACACATATGTGGCCCCGGGCCTCCATTTTGCCATCAGAGGCCTTCAGGAAAGCTCCGGATTGGCATGCTTGACAGTTAGTGGGATTCCGTTGTTTTAAATCTTATTTTGATTTTTATGGACTTTTAATATACTTCCTTGTCTTAAAAAAGGGTGTATTAAAAATGTATTACTGATTTTTTAGTAGTAGGCCTCCAAGTTTTTGGAACTAGCAGAACAAGAATATTCCTGATTGTTCACCCCTGATTTAACAGCTGCATGATTGAACAAGAATGCAGCATATTTTTTTACATTTTATCTATTACATTATTTTATTCATTATACTATTACATTTTGTAAATGCTATTCATCCAATCTTTCTCCATTACATCATCTGAGCTAACATTAAAAAAAGAACCTTATTAAATTCATCAGTTCTGATCATAAATCAAAGCGAGAACAACCTTTTTACCTGTAAAGGCTGGGTTTGTTGAAAGTAATGCTTAATGATACATCATTGATGTCAGTTGCAGAACTAAGTTAAACTGATGCAATATGTATGTATTATATTTCTCCTGGCCTTTCTACTCAATTGTTGAATCCATTGGATTCTGAGAGGACCGAAACAATCATTGAAGATCCATTATTCAACATGGAATGCCTCAGTTGTTTAACTTTTTTAAGAATGGGAATCATGAGATGTCTAATCTCAGTAAACTACTGATAAAAAAAATCAATATAAATTGAAGCATCACTTCCTCCCTTGCATAGTTCAGTGCCTTATCTTCAGCAGCCCTGTAAGGTAGGTTTTGCACCATCCTTGCTTAGAAAGCTGCAGTGGCTCATAGTTAAGACACTGGGCTTGTCGGCTGGAAAGCCAACAGTCCAGGTTTGAGACCCAAGTGTCATGGGACAGGTAAGCGCCTGTCCTCGCCCCAGCTCCAGCTCACCTAGCAGTACAAAAGCAAGCAAATGCAAATAGATAAATAGGTACCACTTTAGTGGGAAGGTAACAGTGGCCACTTGACTATGGAAGTGTCTTCAGACAGTGCTGGCTCAATGCCCTTGAAATAGAGATGAGCACTGTCTCTACAGTGGGCAACGACAATAGGGATAAAATCTGCAGGGTTTTAATTTTTAATCTTTTTTTTTTAACCTCTTGCCTTAGAACAGTGGGACACATATTGTTGTGCTTTTCATTTCACAAAGGACAGGGATTAGAGTTAACCGTAGCCCTTTACAAAGATGATCATTCTATTTAAGTAATACATTTTTAGCTAATATGAAGAGCTCTGTTATTTGCCTGTTTGTCTGTTATTTGCCTGTTTCTATACCACCCTTTGCTTAAGGTGTATGAATATTCAAGAAATAACACAGCAGTATTGTGATCTGAGCTCTCCTAGATTTACATTATGAGAGTCTTGCTCTGCTGCTAATCATGGATTATAATAAACTCTTACCAGCAGAGAGAGGCAGGTTGTGTGAAAAGGCATGTGACTAAACATCTGTGGACATATACAAATAATGCTCAAATTACAACTACAATTGGGAGCAGAATTTCTCTTGCTAAGCAAGGCAGTTGTGAAGTGAATCATGTCTAAGGTTACAGCCTTTATTTGCCATAGCTGTTAAGTGAATCATGCAATCATTAAGCAAATGAAAGCTCCCCTCATTAATTTTGTTTGTCAGAAGCTGGCTGGGAAGGTAGCAAATGGCAGTCATACGACCCCAGAATACTACAACCATTGTAAATGCAATCTGATGGCCAAGTGACTGGATTTTGATCACATGATTGTGGGGATGGTGCAGTGCTCATAAGTTGTACGTTACTTTTTTCTTCGAATAGTTGCTAAACAAATAGTTATAAATTGAGGAGTACCTCTAATACAAGGGTTTCCAACCTGGGATGCTCGCACCCACTAGGGGTGCGAGATGATATTCTAGGCGGTAAAAAAACCTTGGGTTTTCAAAATTATGGTGTATATGCATAATTCGTTGCCATTAGTTTGAACTTTTGTAAGGGATGTGAGAATATATCAGAAGCATTCTAGGGGTGCGGGATGTAGAAAAGGTTGGGAACCACTGCTCTAATAGCTTCAAAGCCCTAACACAAGTCCTTGCTTTCTCTATCCATGATCATCACCAGCTCAAGATTGACTCAACCTTCCGTCCTTCTGAGGTCGGTAAAATGAGGGTCCAGATTGTTGGAGGCAATAGGCTGACTCTGTAAACTGCTTAGAGAGGGCTGTGAAGCACTGTGAAGTGGTATAGAAATCTAAGTGCTATTGCTATTGCCATTATTCGGATGACAAATCATATCAAAGCTTCTATCCACAATAAAAAGCACTAGCCAGGCAGCAAGATCTTGATCCCAATATATGCATGAGCTCAGGCACTAGAACAAAATGGATTGTCAAGCTGACTTTTTCCTCCATCAGTACTTGTTTAATTTTCCCCTTTTATCATTTGCCACATTATCAGAGGCAAATTACTGGTATTGATAACCTATTAGGAAATGAAATAAAAAGGCAGGGTTATTGACACCTGAATGAAGATCTGCTCAGTCTGCTTTGGTTCTTGCTGATTAGACTCAGAGTGTCCATTAAGCAGCAGACCCTGCAAGTGATGCTTATTTTGTAAATGTTGTTATAAGCAGCAGGAGACTCACTGTTTTGACTATGTTTACTCAGAAGGCTGATTGTGCTGATGCTCTGTGGAGGAGGCAGCTTAATTTCAAAGTCATGGGATCCAATTTGATAGTACATCATATTGTGAAAATAATCAGTGATAAAGAGAGGCTTGCTGGGCAAGGCTGATTGCACATGCAGCTTAATGGTTGAGGACACATAATCTATACCGAGAAGGTCTCAGTTCAAGTCCTGGTATCTCCAGGCAGAGCTGATAAAACCTTAGAAATTGTGAGGGTGAAGGTTTGTTCTCCGAGCTTGTGGGTTGGTTTCTGCATGTTGTGTTACCAGGCTAGGTAACCTCTTCAGCCGTGTTTAACGGGATGTCTGTGTCAGTGCTTTTCTGCTTATAAGGGCTTCAGGTTGGGTATGTCAAGTGAAGGTCTTGTGAGGAGTCATCAGAGAATGGATTGTGATGGGTCTTGTATTAGGAGGATACTTCAGGTCAGTATCATTGAATGGTGTGAAGTATCAGTGGGTCTGTTGTGTAGGATCTGAGGTGTTGCTTGATAAAGAAATATAGGAAACCAGAAGTTGCCCTTAAGCTTTACGTTTTTATTCAGCTGAACAAAGACGGACCCTTCTAAAAAAGAGAAGACCCGAATGGCAAGAAATCTTTGCATTTATACTTTTTGATTGCATAAGCAATTCACCCAGCAAAGCTGGCAGACATAAGATAAAGACTTCACCCAGAAAGGCTGGCTCACCATAGATAAGAAAGCAGATAGCAGAAGTAACTAAAAATGTTCCTTTTGGGTGTTTCCCTAAAGACACTAATGTTCTCAGATGACTTGGGACACTGGGTGTTTTCCTTGCTGACCTTCCAAGATTCTGCGCCCATGACTCTGCAAGTACCCAAAGATAGTGGGGCCATCTGCACATATTCACAATTTATGCTTCCTATGCTTTCCCCTGATTTCAGGTCAACAGGTCAGGGGTGAGTTCATCAGTGAGAGGCTGGTGATGGGTCTTGTGATGGAGAGGCTACATCATATCAGGGTCATTGGGAGGTGAACTGCTGGTGAGGGGAGAGGCCTTGAGGGTTGGTGCTGTCTCCAGATGGCTTTTATAAATAGAAAAGCATTGACACAGACAATCCCTAAATGTCTTTGAAGATGTTACCTAGCTGGTAACAAAACATTTGGAAACAAACTCCCAAGCTCCCAGAATCTTCAACCTCATCCTACACCCGAGCTACAGATATTCGCCACTATTGTAAACCTAGAAATTGTGTCAGACTAAAAGGAACAATGGATTGATTCTATTTTTTTCAGCTTCCTGCATCCCAAGAGGTCCCATCCATAGAAGACAGGGGGTAGGCCTTTTCTGCTGTGACCCCAATGCCCACAGAGGTTCACAAAGCCCTTCCTTTTTCATATGTCATAAAGCCATTCAAACAATGCTATTTTACCAGACTTTTGATTCAAATTGCATGTTTGATAGTGACCTGGGCTGGGAGGAGTGTTGTTAATAAGCCCGGGTAGCACAGTGGTTAAAGTGCAGTATTGCAAGCAAACTCTGTCCACAGCCTGGAGTTCGATCCTGACAAGGCTCAAAGTGGATTCAGCCTTCCATCCTTCCAAGGTCAATTAAATGAAGACCCAGATTGTTGGGGGCAATATGCCAATAATGCTTCTATATTGTAAAAAGGCCAGAGAGCATTATAAAGTGCTATGTAAGTGGTGTATAAACCTAAATGCTATTGCTATTAATGTTATTTTTTTCTCCCTGTTACATTTTACTTTGTTCCATACACGCATAGTCTGCAGATTCAGGCTGGTTATAAAATCAATCAAACGATCAGTCAGTCAGTCAATAATCCCAAACTGACTCAGCCACTATGTTATATTTCAGAAACAGAGCATGATATGTCAGAAACCTAATTTTCCCAAAGTGCTTGTGCTAAGCTGGATCAAACTTGAATTCTAGCTACCAAGACAGCTAGCAATGAATATATTTCAGTGCTCATGAGTATCAATTGTGATGCATCTACAATTACCTCAGGGTGTTTGGCCTTCTCCTGGGTTACTCCCAGGCTGTGAGGAGAGATGGATGGTTTCTAAAATTGATAAATAAATAAATATACTTTGTTTGCAGATGCTTTCACCTTCACTCTATCTGCTTTTAGAACAGGAGACAAAAACACTTCTCTTTCCCTTGGTGTTTACATAGATTATAATTTGTTCTTTAAACATTAATTTTGTGTAAACTGGCATTTATTGATTGCAAAGATGTCCACAAGGTGTGGTCAAAAAAAGATCAAGATGGCAACCAAAATGTGCTGTTTTTAACGTGTGACTCATATAAGGAATGGGCAGCATTTTGATTATACCACTGTGGCTATCATCTTGACCTTTTTTGACCATTCCCTGTGGATACTCATGATTTATTGTTTGCTACTTTGACTGCTTGAATTCAAGTGAAGTATCCATTATGTCGACAATATAGAATGTCCACATTGTACCCTAAAATTAGAACCAATCTTCAGTTGTGGGAGCTCAATAGATGACTTTAGATCATTCATCCTCTCTTAGCCCATAATAATGTATCTTTGTCTTGTTGAATGTATCTTTGTCTTGTTGAACAGAGTCAGGATGAACTTTAGCCTAAGGCCGAGTAAGAATTGATCTAGGACACCAAAGCTTTGGGGCACCAATCCTGCCCTTCCTTCTTCTAAAAATTCAAATCTTCATATTGGTAGAGTTGGTATCATTACTCAATGTTTTCTACAAATGCCATGTACTGCCAACTCTGGGCAGTGTAAATGGGAGGTAAAAATCTTTTGAAACAAATAATAATGCTAAACCTTAAATATCCATCCATCCATCCCTGGAACCAACTGCAGATGCAAGAAGCTGACCTTGAAACAATTAGCACAATCTCTTTCTAGGTTATGTTGTTTTTATTCTTAATGTTTGTCCCACTTGGTTTCAAGATCCCCTTGTTTTACATTGCATTCAGTTTGGTACACATAACAAAGCTATAATGTCTGATGTTGCCAAGGGTTTAGTTTTTTTTTATCTAGTGGTTTGTAGAGCTTGATGCTAGCAGGGACCAACTGATCTTAAGATCACCTAACTCAGGTTGACTCCTAAGGAAAGTGAACAACACGATCTCTACTCTCCTAAACCAGCATCTTCTCCACCACATCACACTGAATCCCTGTCTCCAGGCCATGTGAATTTTACATATACACAAATATAAGCCTAATCAATTATCTTCCACTACTGATAAGTTACAAATTGCTTTGTATCTTTACCTGCAGAAACACACAAAAACTATGTATATATATATATATATATTGTGTCTCTCTGTGTGTAAATATATGTCAATAAACATGAATACATATGGAAATAAAATTAAAATATAGAAATATATATATTTAAACAAGTCTTTCCAAGTATACATGTTCTTTAAAAGTCTCCCCTCCCCCCCTCCCCCGGGATATTAATCTATAAAGAGCATAGATCAGATCATTTCACACTGGAATTCACTAAAATGGAATTCTCTCAAATGTTCCTATTTGAAGCCAGTGGAGTGGGTAGAAATATTACCTTCAGGCAAGGAGTACAAAAGTGTTTCTAAATCAGAAGAGAATCTCCTCCATTCCTTTTCAGTTTCTTGAAATACTCCAAATGATTTAAATCTGTATTCACGGACATTTGGGCTAATAGAGTCTTCTTGCAAGGGCTACTTTTGTGGACCTATTTCCTTCCTCTTCTTCCAGCCAAAAAAGATGCTACGGTATTAATCTTTGTATCCAAGATATTATTACCAGTGAAATCTATCATAATGGGTATAGAGGGATGGTGGGGGGGTAAATCTTCTCAAAGAAGCAGAGACTGTGGAAAAGACGAAACAATTCTTGTAATTAGGAGTGAGTTTCAGGAATGAAACGAGGCTTGGAAGAAAACACCATCTGTCAGTGGCTGAAACTGTAAATTTTAATCTGATTATGAATTCCCAATTTAGGCATGGCAATAAAAGTCAGAGTCATCACCAGTCTGCCATGCAAAAAGAAAAGGATTGATTTTTCTGCTAAATACCTGACTCTCAGGACATGTGGTGTTGTTCGCACTACTAAAATAAAATCAGAGAAATCTGCAAGAGCTGAATTTAGATATCTCCGGAGAGCTGCAAAACGGCTCCTTCAGATGGTCTTTTCCTGAACAGCAGTGGAAACAGCATACTTAGCCATTGGACACGTTCGGAAGGAAGCTGAAATTGTTATAGGGTAACATATCTGCCACTGTTGGTTCCTGGCACAATTTTCATGGTTTGTAGGCAACTTTTCTGTTGCATTTCCTTAAGAATAATCTGGTGCTACAAATCAATGATGAAGCCAGCACAGCTTCCTTTTTTCTTGCTTGTTTGTTTGGAAACCTCTCTTTTTTGTTGTTTGATATTCCTGTTTTCCCTGGGTGACACCAGCAAATCACTCTTCCCAAAGAATTAAACAGCTTGCTTGTAGACAGCTTTTGAATTAGGCTCAGCACCATGTACAGTTCCCCCCATCCGTCTAAAATGTCATTGGCAATGCTTGATGATTCTATCTCTTTGGACAGTTGGCAGAGATAAAGATAAAATTAAATAGGTTATTTAATTTTTATTTAATTATATTCCACCTTTTTTTTTTAGGGGCACGATGTCTCAGAGGTTAAAGACACTGAGCTTGTCAGCTGTAAAGCTGACAGCCTGGGTTTGAGACCTGAGCGCAATGTGAGGGGATGAGCTCCCATTACTTACCTCAGCTTCTGCCCTTCTGCGCAGTTTGAAAGCACACCATCTGTAAGTATATAAATAGGTACCACTTTGGTGGGAAGGTAACAGCGTTTCATGCACCTCGGCCTATAGTATGCTGGCCACATGATCATGGAAATGTCTTCAGATGATGCTGGCTCCTTCAGTTAAGATGAGCATGGAAGGGGGAAAACTCTACCTATTATTTGTACAAATAACTCAAGGCAACAAACATATACAAAACACCTTCCACCTTTCCCCACAATAAGCATCCTGTGAGGTGAGTTGGGGTAAGAGAGAATGAGTGTCCCAAAGTCACCCAGCTGGCTTTTAAGGCTAAGGTGGGATTTGAACTCACTGTTTCCTGTTTTCTAGCCTGGTGCCTTAACAACTAGCCCGGAGAGTGATGAATTGCAACAAATGATGTCATGATTAAAATCTTGTTATACAAATAGTCCTCAACTTGTGACTGGCTGCTTAGTGACTATTTGAAGTCACAACAGACTCTGAAAAAGGGATTTACAGCCCGGATTTGAAGTTCTGGCATCTGCCTCCCATGGTCATACGACTACATTTTGGACACTCGGCAACCAGCCTGCATTTATGGCTATTTGCAGTGCCTGGTAGTCATAGGACTGCAATTTATGACTTTTTTGCTGGAAACTGGCATTGATTTATTTATTGGATTTTCTTAAAGACCACAGTATTTGCTTTATGACTGCCACATTCACTTAACAACCACTACAAAAAAAGATTATAAATTGGGTGTGGACACATAGTGACCTGCTGTATGACTGTCATGACTTATGACTAAAATTGTGGACTCAATTATGGTCATATGTTTAGGACCACCTGCATAACTACTTGGGTTAGATCCTGGAACACAAGTGAATAAAGATGAGTTTTGTTTCTTATTAAATTTATTTGTCATCCATCTCATTTAGGGCGGCTTACAGCATAATAGAAGAGCAGGAGACCCTATACAATTTGAATAAGTCCAGTCCAGTCTTTTCTTAAAAACCTCCAGTGATGAAGCAGAGAAGAGCAACAAAGATGATTAGGGGACTGGAGGCTAAAACATATAAGGAACGGTTGCTAGAATTGGGTATGTCTAGTTTAACGAAGAGAAGGACAAGGGGGGACATGATAGCAGTATTCCAATATCTCAGGGGCTGCCATAAAGAAGAGGGAATTAAGCTATTTTCCAAAGCACCTGAAGGCAGGACAAGAAGCAACGGGTGGAAACTAATCAAGGAGAGAAGGAACCTAGAACTAAGGAGAAACTTCCTGACAGTTAGAACAATTAATCAGTGGAACAGCTTGCCTCCAGAAGCAGTAAATGCTCCAACACTGGAAGTTTTAAAGAAGAGACTGGACAGCCATTTGTCTGAAATGGTGTAGGGTTTCCTGCCCGAGCAGGGGGTTGGACTAGATGACCTCCAAGGTCCCTTCCAACTTTACTATTAATAATATTAATTGCTTGCTGTTAGGAAGTTTCTCCTTAATTCCAGGTTGCTTCTCTCCTTGATTAGTTTCCATTCATTGTTTCTTGTCACAGAAAACACAAACATTGGGAATTATAATTATTGAAGAGACTCACTCTCTGTGAATCTGGCTAATCCATGGGCACCCCTTGTACAAACCAGCATTCCTCTTCCCTTTTCTGATGCTTCCGGAGTTTAGCTGGAACTCCAATCTTGATTTCCCAGCCAGCATGATCCATTGGCTGAGGATTATGCCCATTTGTCTTGCACCTTTTCTTTTTTGTTACACTTTGTGCATACACATAGACTCAAAGCTTAATCAAATTAATATGCAGAAGCACAGAATTGGAAGCTTTGTACAATTGAGTGGCTTAAACTTCTCCTGAGATTTCCGAGTTCTTAAAAATGGGAACTTTTTGCTGAGTGGTTGAGGTGGTTCAGCTTGGGTAATGTTTGAGAAAAATCTGTAAGCAGAGAAAGGCCCACAGGACATTTGCATGTGTGCTTGCATTCTCTTGAGATAGAACTGAGGGGAATAAAACTGAAGTCAATGAAAGAAAAAAAACATTTTTCTTTTTTCTTTTCCTCCAGTCCTTTTCATCTGAGATCAAAGAGTAAGACTTAATTCCTGCTTAAAGGGCTAGAATCTGACTCTAGATGAATCTTTTGTGAACTAGTTTCTTTCAAGAGGCAGTCATCCTGTGTGCCTCCTGACCTTGTTCAATAGAAAAATAGATATGGATATGCAAGATTTGAGTTCTTCCTTAACTGGGTTATCTTTAAAAATATGGAAGAACAAAAGTGCTAAATATGGAAGAACAAAAGAGCTAAGATTCATTCCATCTAGTTTCGGAGAACAAACAGGTCTCTCAGATGACAATTATACTGTGTTGACAGTTCCCAGATTAATTGTTGGGAGTGCAGTGGAGCTTTCCAGGCTGTTGTAGACCACGGAAGAGCACTTGGTTAAACCTGTATGCTCAAGGGAAATTGTGTTAGATCTGTTTCTGTAAAAGAAAGTATTTTACAACAGAGAATATATGTAACTCAGGGTTGAACTGTTGGGTTCTTGGGTTCTCTAAACTCGCTCGTTTTCCTGAAGATCTGCTGTGACCAGGCTAGGTAATATGAGTACATGGGAAAGTGACATTTTCTGGTTGTTCATATGTCTAGTAACAAAAGGTGTGCAGGAAAACAATCGAGCTCAGAGAACACCAATCATCAACCACAAGTAATCTGATTTCTTCAGAAGGAACTATAGGCAGTCCTTGACTTGTGACCAGTCGCTTAGCGACTGTTCACAGTTAAAGCAGACCCTCCTCCCCAAAGCTACTTATGACTCAGTTTGGAAGTTATGGCCATTGCAATGTTTCCCTCACTTATTCCCCTTCAGACCATCCTGCTAAGCCCCTGCAAACCTTGGGCCTGCTACCCAAACACCTGGGCCCCACACCCTTCTTCCTACTTCCTGTCACCGATCACGAATTTATTTTTGGAAAATCTCTGGAACTCGTGTTGGGCAAGGAGAGCAGGCCACTCACCTCTCTGCATCCTGAGGCTACATGGCTCTGTCCTGGAAGTGGGCACCATTTTCAGAGCAGCCACAATGAACTCCAGAGCTTGTGTTGGGGAACTTCACCCCTCAGCATCCCTGCAGGCTGCATGACTTCATCCCAGAAGCAGGAGCAATTTTTGAAGAGGCCAATAGCAAAAAAGGTGCATGCTTCCAGGATGAAACCCCACATTCTGCAGAACCCGAGGAATGGAGCAGCCCAGACACTTTCCCCAATTTGAGTTTCAGAGCTCTAGATATTTCCCAAAAGTAGGTGCATGATCAGTGATGGGGGTGGGAAGGAGGGAGTAGGACCCAGTGCGTGGGAAGCAAGCTGAAGATCTGTGAGGAAGGAAGGGGCAGGAAGCAGAGCATGGGGTACTTTAGGGAATGGAAAGAACTTAGGAAGTCTGGGATGGACAAACCTGGGCCTGTGCTAGGCTCCCAGAGCCACCCCAAACACTGAGACACCTTATGCTTTGCTTAACAACCATATCTGGGACAGCAAGGGTGAGGTCATTAAGCAAGATGATCATGCGATTGTCTGACTTAATAACTATCATGATATGTTGTGATGTGTCAAGGGCTACCTGTATCTTTTGTGCCTTTAAGACTATGATCCCCTAGGATCTTTGTTCATCTATAAAGGGAGGGTGATCTATTCATAACGTTCTGTTGCTTGCTCTCCGTTTGCTGGATGTGTGCATTGCATTTGAAACAGTATGAAATATTTGATAAATAATATTCTAGCTTTGATGACCTTATGCATACAATGAAGTCAACATACTTGTTAGTGTGATGCAGTGCAAAATCCATGAATGGTGTCAAGCTATATTCAATAAACAAGGAGATTATGCCATTAATACTGGCTGTCTTCACTGAATTTTGCTTCTGTTGGGCACTTTTGGCGGCATTTTGACCTGTGAGAAAACAATATGTGCAGGGACCGGAGGAATATCACCCTTCTAAGACAAGCTGGCATTTCCTACAGCTAGAAAAATAGAGGTTTTCAATAAAAAAAATTGTAGAAGGTAGGTAAGATGAAGATAATCTATCAGGATGGATTTGTTCAACATGACTGGCAGCAGGTGTTTCTCTGTGGCTGCCCTTAAGTTAACTACTCAGTGCCACTGCAGTTGTTCTATACATCTTAATAAGTGGCAGAGAGACTTCCCGCCTCTTTGACCAGCACATCACCCAAACCAAATGACTGTCATACACTGTAGCCTTCAGTGAGCCTATGGGAAAGATAACGATACATCTCCCATCTGCTTGGAGAAAAAAGTGCCAGTGTTAGTCAGGCTAAAATCACAACAGATTTGTCAGCAGATCTTATAGAAAAGTCACCTTGGCTGACCTTTCTATAAATCGTCTTCCTGGTTCTTTCCCATGTATGGCTGCAGCTAATGAGTTTATAAGAAATAAAGGCGATAGGAATGCATACGTTTATCATTTGTTTGCTTGTTAAACTTATATTTAATCTTTCTGTTAGAACAGGTATGTCCAACCTGTGGCTTGCAGGCCATATGTGGCCATAGACAGTTAGTAATATGGCCCCACAAGATTGTAATAAATAAGGGAAGATTATTATTTACATACATTAACTATATTCTTCATTACATATACATACATGATATATATATTTTATGCCACCCAAGACAATGTGGCAAATCAAAAGGTTGGACACCCATGCTCTAGAAGTTTGAAATAACTTATCTAGATCTTCACCCTCCAGTTTTCCCCCCAGTTAAAATTATTGGACTAAGAAAGATGAATTGGTCCCAAGTTATTGTGTTACCTTCCACGGCTCTTACTTCTAATACCTGGAGTTTTCTAGATAGCTCAGAAATGTAATAAAATGTTTAATGAGAAACATACTACCATAAAATGCACTTATATAGGGTATGAAATATATGATGAAACATGGAAGCATTTTTAATTGTGTGGGGACCTAATATGTTTTTAGCAAAACCTATACAGTCTGTTTAAAGTTTTCAGGAAGATAGCATCAAGCACTGCATTTGTTTGAAAGCAAACAATTAAGCAAAGCAAAAGTTAGATTGCAATAAGACAAAATCCAACCAACTATGAGTTCTAATAATGCTTTGACCACAAGCAAATGTCATCTGCTTCCTAAAGAGATCAGCTGTTTTCTTTGGAGGATTAGTGTCATTTAATACAGAGATGGATAACATGTTTTGTGGGTCCCCTGTGGTGTCCCCTGGAGCCGCTCAAGCTCGATATCAATAGTCTACAGAAAATCTTCAAATGATGGGGATGAAGTTAATAATGATGATGATAAAGTTGGAAGGGACCTTGGAGGTCATCTAGTCCAACCCCCTGCTCAGGCAGGAAACCCTATACCATTTCAGACAAATGGCTATCCAGTCTCTTCTTAAAAACTTCCAGTGTTGGAGCACTCACCACTTCTGGAGGCAGGTTGTTCCACTGGTTAATTGTTCTAACTGTCAGGGAGTTTCTCCTTAGTTCTAGGTTGCTTCTCTCCTTGATTAGTTTCCATCCGTTGCTTCTTGTCCTGCCTTCAGGCACTTTGGAAAATAGCTTGACTCCTTCTTTGGGGCAGTCCCTGAGATATTGGAACACTGCTATCCTGTCACCCTTCATCCTTCTCTTCATTAAACTAGACATAGCCAATTGCATCAACTGTTCCTGATATGTTTTAGCCTCCAGTCCCCTGATCACCTTTGTTGCTCTTCATTGCTTGCTTTCATTCTTTCTGGCAACATCACAGGATTGCCAGGTCTGTTGTGGTCTCAACATTTGAAAAGTAAGTATGGCTGCAAAGACATTACCCAACCAAAGGCCTAAGAGGTAAGCAAGTAAAAAGATAGGGATTTGTTAAACTACGGTCCAGAGTCTCTTCAGATTGGCTCTGGTGGTTTGTCTGTTCCTCCTCCTCCTCCTCCTCCTCCTCCTCCTCCTCCTCCTCCTCCTCCTCCTCCTCCTCCTCCTCCTCCTCTGCAAGGTGGACATGCTCCAGGTCCCCTCAGTGAGGCAATAGCATAGGGCCATAGGCGATGCTGGCACAGTGGTTAGAATATAGTACTGCAGGCTAATTCTGCTGACTGCCAGCTGCCAGCAATTTGGCAGTTCAAGTCTCACCAGCTCAAGGTTGACTCAGACTTCTATCTTTCTGATGTTGGTAAAATGAGGACCCAGATTGTTGGGGGCAATATGCTGACTCTGTAAACCGCTTACAGAGGGCTGTAAAGCACTGTGAAGCGGTAGATAAGTCTAAGTGCTATTGCTATTGCTATCTGCTGAATCCTAGGAAGAATGCCAAAACGCCTACCCCTTTAAACAGCCTCCCCCTAAAGATATGGATGATCCCATCTCTACTGGCATTTCACAAGACTCTGTAGACTTGACTGTTCACCCAGACTTTGGGGTTAGTTACTGAAGTTCTGCCATGGATGTACAGCATAGGAATCTTCTGATATTTTTAATGAAAGGGCTTCATTTGTTTATAGATTTGTGTATCTATATCTTTTACAATTCTTAATTTCATACTTGTTCACTGCCTAGAGCTTCACTAGATAAATAGGCAGTCCTATAAATATGTGAATTAATGTCCCTCTACAGAAGCATCTTTCCTGTTCTGTAAAAAAAATGTCTTTTTTTCCCATTAATGTTACGATATCATTTCCTGGAGCTGATAAATCAAGGCCATTTAATCTATCTACTTTAATCACAGCAGTTCTCCCAAAGAATAAAATCTATATCCATCACTGTTCACCAGTTTGATCCATGTCGAAAATATTTTTTTAAAAAATCTCAATTTACATCTTCAACTTACACCAACTTGTAAATGAGGAAGTGCTTCCCACACCCACTTGCCATAGGTTTAGCATTTTATGAAGCTAAGCATTTGCATGTCTTCTTAGTAATAACAGTCCCTTAATCATGTTAATTTGACTTATATTTCTTTTCAAACTGTTGGTGTTTTTCCTCCCACTTTCAGGAAATTTTGTTAGCTCTAATTAATCTTGCATTATGTAATGCTTTGAGCAATTGTATTATTAGTTATCATAAGCTCATGAGAAGCTAAGAATTATATTATGTAAACCCTCAGAGTATTTCTTGGAAGGATTTTTGTGCAAAGCATGGAGAACAGAATGATTATCTGCTCAGATAATTTTGCTGATTTTGTGGGTGCATTTTTGTTTGTTTCTTAGAAGGTGGATACTGAATTGATAGGGTTTTTTCCCCTTATGTAAACAAAAATGGAATCATTTCTTTCACTACTGGAACAGCTATTTGTCTCCAAAAGAAAAATCAATGTTTCCAAGGCATTTCAGTGTGATACAAAAGTCCCTTAAGAAAGGTTTTCAAAAATAGCTCTATATAAACTTTTGCATTTCATGGAAGTAGATATTTATTTATTGAGAAAATAAAGGATTACATATTGTGAAAATAAGGGAGAATACATACTTACATACATACAAACATACATACATACACACACACACACACACACACACACACAGAGAGAGAGAGAGAGAGAGAGAGAGAGAGAGAGAGAGAGAGAGAGAGAGAGAGAGAGAGAGAGAGAGAGAGAGAATACTGTTAAGCATCCCGGGATAATTTGATACATCCTGAGCTAGCTTCCTATACTTTATTTTTAAAAAGGGGTGGGGTATTAAAAGACACCATTGGTTTACAAAAAAAAAATGTATATGGACTGTTTGATATATATAGACCCACATGGCTTATGAATATGACTGATATACTATAGAAATATAGTGTATCAGGTCTTAGTAGCAAAGACTGACCAGAATACAATCTAGTCTGAAGACCCTACTGTCTCTAATTCAGCAAATTAGTCAATGGGTTACGTCCCAGATATTTAGACTACCCCCCCCAAAAAAAAAACATAAACGCAAATATATTTAGAAATTCAACAATATGTGAACACATAGATACAAGAGGGAATCTTATTGTTTCCTGGGGCATTCTACAAATCCTTCAGGCAAGATATTCATGAGTTTGTAATATAATGAGGTCTAATGAGAGATACCTTGATCAACAACAGGCTATTTAATTGTTTTGTTAGGTGAGAATGGAAGGCTGGTGGAAGCAGTGATATGATACCTAAACAGCAGATGGCTGATGTTGTGAAGCCTCCTTCAAGTAGGGTTCAGTTCCTGTTGATTTCATGACAATGATGAGATCAAGGAAATCGTTTGTCTTCTTGCCAGAGTGGAGTGCAGGACTTAATTCTTGGTCCATCATCAGTAGCTGTCGATTCTGCATAATAGATAACAGTTGAAGTGGCATTCAAAGCACAATCTGTTCTGCAGGTAGCCACTTTGTAAAGTCAACCAGAAAAATAAATCATCCATGGTCAATTATCTCTCTCTCTTTCTCTTTGAATATAGACAGCCAAAATATCTCACAATGCATATACAGCCCAAAGATCCATCCAGCAGGGGTCCCTTTATATTCTTGTTACGTAATAGATACTGCTTAAAAATTATTAACCAATTTTTATATTGCCCTTTTTGTATAAAAAAGACATACAAAATAATATATTGAGCAGAAAACTGATTTGGCATTCAATAAAATGCATCAATATAAAATTAAACTAAAATTAAGCTTATACGTTCAGCTTATCATAAACACTCTTGCCACAAAGTCAAGAAGAGGAGTAAGACCATAGCAAAGGCCTCTGGGAAATATGGTTTTCACTTCCTTTCTGAAGAACAGCAACCTTGGAGCAGCTTGAAACTGCTGGAGGAAGACTATTTCAAGGTATGAGGCCATGATGTAGGCCTGCCTCTGCCTTCTCTCATGGACCTATTAAAGTAGAAGATCCTTCCTGGGTTGAATGCACAGGGTGCACAGATTCAGTATGGAGATGTACTTCCAAACATCTAGCTGGAATGAAATCATGTAGGACTTTATATGTAACACTAGTATTACATGGTTATACTGGCTATCATTCATCAAAAATTAAAACTGCTGCCTTCTGGGTTGTCATTGGTACTGTCCAGTGGTGGGATTCAGCTGGTTCGCATTGGTTTGGCAGAACCAGTAGCTAAATTTTGCTGCATTTGGAGAACCGGCTGGCTTCCAGAAATCCAGTCTAGGCCTCGGAGTCTTGGAGGAGGTCTCCCAGGCCTGGAAAGGCCTGCTGGAAGTGCATGGATGCCACTTACGGAAGTCTGTTCTAGGCCTGGGAGGACTGGAGGAGGCCTCCCAGGCCTAGAACGGCCCGCTGGAAGTGCATGGATGCCACTTCTGGAAGTCCATTATAGGCCTTGGAGACCCAGGCCTACATCGAATAAGAGAACTAGTTGTTCAGGTATTTGAATTCCACCACTGGTACTGTCATCCTGAACTGATTCCACAGTGAATGGCCAGCAGGTTGACCACTTGTTCCCTAAACTATGTTTGGGAACCACCCTCTCTGGAAGGAGTGGATCTACTGTAAAAGAGTCAGCCTTTACAGACAATCTAGAAAAATGTCATGATTGCTAATCTAATGGGACCAGGAGAACCATGTTCCCAAAGCAGGTTATTCCCTAAAGCAGCCCAGCCAATGCAATTTCCACCTGATTGCTAGGCCTTCATCGTGACTGTAAGGCAGTGGTTCTCAACCTTTTTAATGTCGCGACCCCCAACCAGTTGTAAGTCAAGGACTACTCAACCGGTCATAAGTCGAGGACTACTCAACTGGTCGTAAGTCGAGGACTACTCAACTGGTGCAGCACCGTTTGCAGAATGGGACTTTTGGCGGGCTCAGCAGGGCAGAGACAGCCTGGACAATTCCTATTGGCTTTTGAAAGCCAATAGAATTAGACTCTATTCAAGAGAGTCTATTCTATTGGCTTTCAAAAGCCAATAGAATAAAAGGGAGTAGCACAGCTAAGGAAAAGGGGGAAAAATGGCGGACTGCGTTGTTTGGCAACTCCCGTGAAATGGTCGTTCGACCCCAAATGGGGTCCCGACCCACAGGTTGAGAACCACTGCTGTAAGGGGTTCCCAATTTAACCAACCAGGACGATTAGATTGACATAATCATTTTAGCACCAGTCATTTTTTTCACTAATTTTGCTGTAGGCTTGCATGTTGGACATTTAGTACTTTGATGAAAAATCATCAAGTGATCTTAGGACTACAAGAACAAGAAATAAAGTAATAATAAACACCCTGGAAGAAAATGATGTTAAACCACTTTATATTTCTTCTTCTTTGATGAGAAGAAAACAACCAAGCTTAGGAAGCATGAAGGACCCCACAGTCCTTCTCTTTGATTCTATCTTCTATCAATCTTCTCTTCTTGATGAGCTAAAAAGATGGCTGAAAGAACTTGGCAGCGAGAGCCCTTCAGGATTAAATTTTGCTTGGACACATTGAAATGCTTACACTGCAGAGTTGCTCAGGATGATTGTTGAAGCTGTCTCTTTTTAAAAAACAACAACAACAACCACACATCTTGTTGAGAAGAGGACTTTGAATAGGTTACCTCAGTATCTGTTGTGATTTTAATTCTGACATTTTACTCCTGGTACTAAAGAAATTAAGAAGTGAACAACGGAGAAAAACTTCAGTGTGAAATCTCTCGGGAAGGACGAACTCTTAATATTTAGCTAAAACTTAATTTCCAGCCTGGCACTCACTTTTAGGCCCAGGCTGCCTTCCTAAATAATAAGTTAGAAAATTGTTTCAGCTCTGCTGTGAAATTCTAAAACAACTAAAGGTTATAAACTAAAGATTATAATAAAAAGAATGAGAATTATTAAGAAGGGTTGGGATTTCTTCTGATATACAACCCATTAAAATTTAATTTCTGTCTTTCCCTCAGCTTCCCCTGTGTCCCATTTAATTTAGTGGGTAAGCCCTTCAGGAGTAGAGGCCCATCTTTTAATGTCCAATTTCTGTCACCTGTCCCAACCAAAGTGCAAGGAATGGCCCCCATTGGCCTATAAATCAAAGCAAAATAAATAAAGCTTTTACAGTTGTCATTGTCTGAACTCAGATAATAATTCTTTTGTGCCTTCAAAGCTGGGAGAACACCAGTGTATCCAGTGCTAATAGTTTATAAAACTCAGAACAAATTAGGTTGGGTGGTCAACTTATGGCACAAGGCTGCTCAAGGATCTTGACCTAATTTCATGAGATTTTCATCTTAATTTTTAAAGCCCTCTGGAAGGGAAGAGAAGAGAAGAGAAGAGAAGAGAAAGGGAAGGGAAAGAGGAGAGGAGAGAGGAGAGGAGAGGAGAGGAGAGGAGAGAAGAGAAGAGAAGAGAAGAGAAGAGAAGAGAAGAGAAGAGAAGAGAAGAGAAGAGAAGAGAAGAGAAGAGAAGAGAAGAGAAGAGAAGAGAAAAAACTGCTACTGTTTTCTTAACTTTAATCCTCTCTCAGATTATTTGTAAGGGACTGTCTCTGTCAAATATGTCTTTTTTTTTTTTTTTTTAAAGTGCATCGGAACCATGGTGGTGCAGTGGCTAGAATGCTGTATTTCAGGCTGACTCTGTTCACATAAAAAAAAACAAGTAGAGCTTCAATTGCAATGTCACAGCCACCATCTTGACTGTTTTGCCTCTACCAAGCTGAAACTCCTGGTTCTTGTCATGTCCAACAATTTAAGAAAAAAAAATATTAATCTCTCTTCCTAGGTCTCTTCTATAATTATGCCTCTAGCCACAGGGGAATAATATTCCTGCATTTGCGAAAGCAGATTGCAGAGTGCAAAGGTTAACATCATTAAAAATGGGTAATGTTTAAGGTGCTGTAAATGTGGATTTGTATATAAAATGAAAACATACACTAAAGACATGAACTGAGAAGAAAAATGAATGTGAATGTGGTTTAAAAATTCATCTAAAGAAGAAATAAAAAGAATGTAGTGTCCTTGCCTTAAATATGACCAAGAATTTTGCAAATGATGACAGCATTGACTTATGACTAGAGACCTAGGGACCATTTGAAATTATGAACAGGGGGACTTATGCTTCAGGTCCAAAGTTCCAATGGCCAGGGCCCCTCCCCCTTGGTCACATGACCTAGCTTCAGGTATTTAGCAACAAGGTGCATTTATAAGCTGTACAGCATCCCTTAGTTATGGGCGATAGAAGAACAATACTCATAGTAAACAAAGGGTTCATACTTATGACCACCGCAATCGTTTTAACAATCATGGAGTCTCATTTACGACTGTGACTTTATCTTAATGACTCCCACAAAAAACATTGAAAATTGGGTCTATCACATGACCGATTCATATTATGACCATCATGACATACAAATGTAATAGATAGGCTCTATTACAGCCATTTGTTGAGGACTACTTGTATATCTTGTGTTTCACTATCTTGGGGGCCCTGATTTCCATTATAACCCAAGAAAAGACATTTAATTCATTTATTTATTAGATTTTTATCCTACCCCTATTTTTAGTCAACCTAAAGTGCAATACATACCTAATAAGTCTGTCTTTTATTTAATATTATTAATATGAATTATTTACATTATGAAATGTTATTTAACTCTGTATGTGTGTACGTGTGCATGTGCACATGTGTATGTATGCTTGTGTACACACAGGTGCATTTTCAAGTCAATGCTAGACTAATCAACTTCAGAACTAGTCCCTGGAATTTTCTTGGGAAGATTTTTTGGGAACTGATTTCCCATTACCTACTTCTTATTATTGTGAAAGAGAGACTGGCCCAGAGTCATCCAGTTGGCTTTGCAGCTAAGGCTACCCTAGAACTCATGCTCTTCCAGTTTTTAGTCTGCTGTTTTAACTATTGTACCAAACTGGCTCTCTATTCAATATCCACAGGAAATCGTTGGGAAAGGTTACCCATCAGTTTGAAGTGAGGTGTGATCAGTACCTCCCAAATAGATCAGAGATTCAGCAGAGTTTCTTACTCAGTGACTGAAGGATGTGAGGAGCTGAATGTGACACAATAAGCCTAAAAATAAATCCTTAGAAATTGAGGTATTGTTTGTACATCAACAATATTAGCTTAACCAATAAAGGGGACTATTTATAGCTCAGGGTTGAAATGAGGGGTCCTTGGTGATATCTGAGCTCAGTTGTTTTCTTGCAGACTACCCAAACTAGGTCAAAGGAGCCCTTGGCCATGGCTTCTACCTGCTGTTCCAGCCAGAAGGAGCTGAGAACAGCAGGTATGTTGCCTATCTTTGGCAGGTGTTACCTGTTGTAACTTGGAACACCCTTATAAGAGTGACTCACACCCATGTGAGCAATGATGTTAGCTAGTCCAGTAATAAAATGTCTGCAACCAAATAACCATGCTCAGAGAGCACAAAGACTTCTAAAATTCACCCCGAGCTCTTCTATTGGTATTTAATTAGTGAAAATCAGTCCAGATTTCCTGATATTGTCAGGTAGGAAACCCATTACTATAACGTAAACCAATGAACAGCGATTGCATGGATGTGCCCATGTAAATAACCAGCACTTTGACTTTGCTTTGAAGTCAACAATTTTCATGGTGTCTTCTGAGGCATTGATTGCATGCGTCTGCCCAGATATGATGGCTGATGGGTTGCAGGATGAAAGAGAATCTAATACTGGCATTCTAGTAACAACTAATCTTGTTTCAGCAACACCACCTAGCTATTCTTCTATGATGATGTCCATAGTATCGACAAAGAACAATTTTATTTATTTTCCTTTATATCCTGCCTTTATTATTTTTATAAATAACTCGAGATGGCAATCATACTTAATATTCCTTTCTCCACCTATAGTCCTCACAACAGCACTGTGAGGTGGGGTAGGCGGAGAGAGAGTGAATTGCTCAAAGTCATGTAGCCTTAGTCATACCTAAATGGGAAATAGAACTCTCAGTTTTCTGGTGATTGGTCCAAAGCTGGCTTTCGTATCTAAAGTGGGATTTGAACCCTGTAGTCTCCTGGTTTCTAACCTGGTGCCTTAACCACTAGACCAGGGGTCTTCAAATTTGGCCCTTTTATGACTTGTGGACTTCAGCTTGCCTGGCTGAGGAATTCTGGGAGTTGAAGTCCACAAGTCATAAAAGGGCCAAGTTTGAAGACCCCTGCACTAGATAAACCTAGCTCTCAATAGTAAAATGATAGAACAATAGACAAAGACACATCTTGGTTGGGAAATGGATTTTTCAGACCCTCTCCAAGGACTATAAGGCCAATGTTTTACCCTCTAGCAACAACATCAGGATGAAGCTGTCACAGCAAAATGACTCTTGTTTTATACTTTTGGTACTTTTTCCCAGTCTTGTCCTTCTAATCAATCATCCCTCAGGTATTTTACCCGGCAGACGCATCTTACTTAATGTTATGCAGCATCCTAAAAAAAACCTCTGCAAATTTATTTCTGTTGCTGGCTACATCTAATCTCTCCTGCTTTTTAAAAGTGATAACAGCTAAGTGTTAAGATTTGCCTTGCAGCTGGGATGCAAATAAGAAGGGTAATAATACACCTGACTTATGAGTATTCTTGCAGAAAAAACTGAAAATCCCTGATCCCTAGAAATAGGGGGACATTAAATAGCCCCTATATTCTGTCACGTTCTAGAGGTAGTCCTTGACTTACAATCATTCATTTAGTGACTGTTCAAAATGACAATGGCACTGAAAAAAGTGACTTATGACTGGTTTTACTTATAACCATTGCAGCCTCCCCTTGTTCATGTGATCAAAATTTGGTCACTTGGCAACTGACATGTGTTTATGATAGTTGTACTGTCCTGGGTTATGTGATCCCCATTTGTAATCTTCCCAGGCAACTTCTGACAAGCAAAGTCAATGAGGAAAACCAGATTCGCTTAATGACTGAATGATTCACTTTACAACTGCAGTGGTTCACTTAACAACTATGGGAAGAAGGGTCATAAAATGGGGCAAAGCTCACTTAACAACTTAGTTGTCTTGCTTAGCAACTCAGTTGTGGTCGTAGGTTGAGGACTACCTGTATTACTCTGCCTGGTAAATAGGACAAGCCTCTTTAATCATCATCTCAGAAACAAAATCCTTATCTTTGAACATATGGGGATTGTTTTTTTTTTATGCTTATAACTCTCATGACTGTGATTAATTTGTTTTTATTTGTCCTCTATTTTCCTCTCCCCCCCCCCAAGAAACAAACAGTATGTCCTTTGCATTTAAAACAGTTGATAATCTAATAAGATAAAACAATTTCAGCCTGGTTGGCTTCATCTTACAAACTTTCTTTCATTGTGGTAGCAGACAAATATTTATCAAGCCAGAGTAAAGAAGCTGGCATTCTATTTCCTGCTCTAATCATGATCAAAGATGATGGACAAGATATAATAGTAAGAGTAAAGTAAAGTTGGAAGGGACCTTGGAGGTCATCTAGTCCAACCCCCTGCTCAGGCAGGAAACCCTATACCATTTTGGACAAATGGCTGTCCAGTCTCTTCTTAAAAACTTCTAGTGTTGAGCATTCACCGCTTCTGGAGGCAGGTTGTTCCACTGGTTAATTGTTCTAACTGTCAGGAAGTTTCTCCTTAGTTCTAGGTTGCTTCTCTCCTTGATTAGTTTCCACCCATTGCTTCTTGTCCTGTCTTCAGGCACTTTGGAAAATAGCTTGACTCCCTCTTCTTTCTGGCAGCCCCTAAGATATTGGAACACTGCTATCATATCCCTCCTCGTCCTTCTCTTCATTAAACTAGACATACCCAATTCCAGCAACCGTTTCTTATATGCTTTAGCCTCCAGTCCCCTAATCATCTTTGTTGCTCTTCTCTGTACTCTTTCTAGAGTCTCAACATCTTTTTTACATTGTGGTGACCAAAACTGGATGCAGTATTCCAAGTGTGGCCTTACCAAGGCATTGTAAAGTGGTATTAACACTTCCCGTGATCTTGATTCTATCCCTCTGTTAATGCAACCTAGCACTGTGTTGGCCTTTTTGGCAGCTGCAGCACACTGCTGGCTCATATTTAGGTGACTGTCCACTAGATATTGTTAAATACGTCTCTGTATTCCCCTACTGAGCATAATAATCATTTTTAAAGTTAACAGTGCAAAACATCTCAGGGCAGGTGAGCAGTGCTTGAAGAGTAGCGAAACAACAACCCACCTTGCCAAATGAAGATCAAGTAAAACTAGTTTTGAAAATGAGGAATCTAACCTGTACTATAAGGGAAAATACTACATGTGCCCATTGATGAAACTGGTGACTAGCCAGACTTGCAATGGGAAAGATGGTCTATTTGTGCAATAGTATGTGGGAATGATTTTGGCGGACAGGAGGAAGAGCTGCAGACTAGATAATGGCCAGGTACATGGCAGCTGGGTCTACAGAAGGAATGTGGGTATGGCAAATGTCTCAGAAGGGACCCTCCCTAGTTTCCTACATGGAGGAAGGGAGAGACATACTTTCAGATTGGTCAGATTCTATTAACAATAAAGTTAGAGTTAGTACTTCTGGGTGAGCTTCTTGTCTGGATTTAATTTGTAAGGCTGACAATATGGAATCCTGGTCCCACATGTGTGTGTGTGTGTGTATGTAGTAAGTCTTCGCAAATTTTCTTTGCAAGATTTGGGAAGTGATATGTCCTTGCCTCCTTCCTAGGGCTGACAGAGAATGACTGGCCCAAGCTCACCCAGCTAAGGTGGGTCTAGAACAGTGGTTCTCAACCTTTTTAATGCTGTGACCCCCCAACCGGTCGTAGGTCGAGGACTAAACCGGTTGTAAGTCAAGGACTAAACCGGTCATAAGTCGAGGACTGCCCAACCAGTCATAAGTCGAGGACTTTCCCTGCCCAGGAGCCCCGCGCATGCATGGTACCGCCCCCTGCGCCAGCCAAGGCGTAGCTGGCAAGCGGCAGAGATGGAGCAGGCCGACCACCGGCTGGGCCACCAGCTGGCCCAGCCCAAGGGAGGTAAGGCCAGAAAAGGGGGAAAAAATGGTGGACAGCCTTGCTTGGTGACCCCTGTGAAATGGTCGATTGGCCCCAAATGGGGTCGCGACCCATAGATTGAGAACCACTGGTCTAGAACTCACGGTTTCCTAGTTTCTAGCCTGGTGCCCTGACCACTACACCAAACTGGCTTCCTCTGTGAGAATAACAAAAACTTAAAACTAATTTGGCAGCTAAATGGCAGCTAGGGTATTTGCTGCAACCGAAGGGAAACACAGTCACGAGAGGTACTTCATTCAGCAATTGGATTCCTGCATTTTACATCAAATGCAGTTTCCATAAAAACTAAGTTTAATCGTGCTCTCCTAAACTCTTGTCTACATAACAGGAGCCCTGCATTGCACCAATGAAATGGTAATACCCCTCAATTGTAGGAGATTGGAGGTGGTGGTAATATTGTATGTCAATGAGGCAACTAGCACAGCCAGAGAAGAACCAAGGTATTTGGCTCAGTGCTAGAACATCTGCTTTGTATGTAGAGTAGGGTTGAATAGATATTAACTATTAACACCAGGTGGTGTTTCAAAAGTGCTTTGGAACTTACAGAATAACAGAGTTGGAAGGTCTTCTAGTCCAATCCCCTGATCAAGCAGGAAACCCTATACGATTTCAGACAGATGGTTGTCCAATCTGTCTGTTGGTTGTTAAATCTCCATTGTTGGAGCATCCACAACATCTGGAGGCAAGTCATTCCACTGATGAATTGGTTTAACTATCAGAAAATTTCTTCTTAGTTCTAGGTTGGTTCTCTCCTTGATTAGTCTCCATCCATTGCTTCATGTTCTTGTTTCTTCAGATGCTTTGGAGAATAGGTTAACCTCCTCTTCTTTGTGGCAGCCCCTTAGATATTGGAACATTGCTATCACGTCTCCCCTAGTACTCCTTTTCATTAAACTAGATGTATCCAATCCCTGCAACCATTCTTCATATGTTTTAGCCTCCACTCCCTTTGTAGGGATAGAAGCATAGCAGCAATCTTTAATTCATTAGAAAGAGCTGTGTCATAATTTGCATAATTGTACTGCTCCTGTGGGCTGGCCATACCATGTTTGGAAAATGTTTGGCTCCTTTAATGGGTTGTGGACAAGAGCTTAATTTGCATTTCTGCATATTGTAGCACCTTTTCGGAGCATGCAGAGGCCTAAGGAATCTGTCTATTTGGGATTTTTTTCTTAGTTTCTCATTTTGGTCGATCTGTCAAGTTCCATTTGTCAGCCGTGCACATTTTTTAAACTTTTCCTATTAATATATTTATATGTGCTTTGATGTATGCATCCCCAGATGTACTCGTTTTGTGCCCAGCCTGCACAAATGTCAGAAATTGCTTTCCCTAGCATAATTCATTTTTCTTTGTTCTTTTCACAAAGGGGTTACAATTGCGCAACCTTTCCCCAATATACATATCTTTTCAAGAGATGCGACTTGCATACCAAGCATCCACAAAGGGGGAGTTTTAAAATAGTTTTTGTGCAGGTTGCATAATACAGATCTGCATCCAAATGGGGACAAAACCATTCTCCCCCCCCCCATCTCCAATGCAAAGGTGCTCCTTCCACAGACTTTGGCATCTTCAGTTAAAAGGGTCAGGCAGAAAATGACTGCAAGGCCTCTTCTGTTTTCAAGTTCCTTGAAAACTGCTTTGAGTCAAAATACATAACAAAACCAGATGGAGAAATGTTCTGAATTTGCATACATTTCCAACATTCCGTGTGCTTGATGCATCACAACATGAGATCATCCTCCCACCTTATACCTGATGACTGATTCATTGGAGGACTGGAATTTTTTATCACCACTTCACTGCATCTGTGACCTTTCTAGATAAAATTTTAGCATATCACAAGGTTACTTAGGAACGAGATGCATAATTTACAGTTCTAGGCCATGTGACTTTACAAAGCATGAATTATGAAGAAGCCTTTTAAAAGTTGCCACTAAAGTGTAGTTTGTAAACACCCAGGCAACAATGAAATTATCTGTATTAACTCTCCCTCCCACGGTCTGTAAATGTTGAGGATCATTTTATCTGTTTTACTTTGTTGTTGTTGTTGTTAATTGTGAAGTCATGTCCGACCCATCGCGAGCAACCCCATGGACAACGTTCCTCCAGGTCTTCCTGTCCTCTACCATCTTCTGGAGTCCATTTACGTTCACACCTACTGCTTCAGTTACTCCATCCAGCCATCTCATTCTCTGTCGTCCCGTTCTTCTATTGCCCTCAATCTTTCCCAGCATCAGGCCCTTCTCCAGTGAGTCCTTCCTTCTCATTAGGGGGCCAAAGTATTTGAGTTTCAACTTCAGGATCTGGCCTTCTAAAGAGCAGTCGGGGTTGATCTCTTCTAGGATTGACCAGTTTGAACGCCTTGCAGTCCAAGGGACTCGCAGGAGTCTTTGCCTTTTAGTACTGTCCATGGGGTTTTCATGGCAAAGATACTGGAGTGGTTTGCCATTTCCTTCTCCAGTGGATCACATTTTGTCAGAACTCTCTGCTATGACCTGTCCGTCTTGGGTGGCCCTGCAAGGCATAGCTTATAGCTTCATTGAGTTACGCAAGCCCCTTTGCCACGACAAGGCAGTAATCCATAAAGGGGTCTGTTTTACTAGCTAACATAAATCCAAACGGAAAGAATATAGTACATAGAATCAGAGTGCTGGAAGGAAGCTCAAGGATCTTCTACTCCAATCCTCTACTCAAGGCAGGAGACCTTATTATATCATCCTGGTCAAAAGGTTCTCCAGTCAAAAAAAAATTCCGAAATGGTATAGGGTCTCCTGCTTGTTCCGGAGGTTGGACTAGAAGACCTCCAAGATCCCTTCCACCTCTATTCTGAATTGAAATAGAAATTTCTCCTTACTTCTAAACTGGATCTCTCTTTAATAAGCTTCCACCCATTACTTCTTGTCCTACTTTGAAGAGCAAGTCAATCCTCTCCTCTCTCTGACAGCCCCTTGAGTACTAGAATGCAAGACGTGTTTGATTCAAATTTCAAGATCCATATCCAACTCTTAAAACATTTCCATGACAAAAATCCAGCAAAGGTAAGCTTCAGTTTAATCTTAGTAAAAAAAAAAAATTCTTTGCAGCTCGTAAATAGTTAAAAAGCTATAATGCTTCCCAACAGCACATTTCTCTGTATCCCTTTATAATCAGAGTTGCACACAGCAATATCTGAGGGGGGGAGGGGAAGGGACCGTGAAAGTAATTTTATGAAAATGAATTAATATCACACTTCACAGATTCCAGAGCTGAGGGCTGGGACTGAGAGTAGCTCTCGAGGATGGCACAAAGCTGCAGAAATCTACATGTTCTTTTTATTTTAATTCTACACATCTTCAACAGAACATTCAAGCTCCCTTTTTTTCCCACTCAGTTTTGCAACAATAATACTGGTTCCTTTGTCCTGCTGCCTTCAATCTGTTTCTACAGCCAGCCTTTGATCTCTAATATTCTCTTTGGTATAGATAATCTTGTCCAAGCTTGAAGAAATGTAATGATTTAAAACTTGAATTAAGCCTGGGGGGGGGGTCTGTGGCCATAGTCTGTGGCCACAAAAGGTATTTAAAGATGGTCCATGGTGAAGAAAAGTTTGAGAACCACTGATCTTCTCCATAATACACTAGGCTCTCATCAAAATCCCCAGCAAAACCATTGCCTTGGCCATAAGCAATTCACCTTGACCAAAATCAGCATTCTTTGCAGATTTGCAACCAAAGGTCAAAATGATCCTCAACAATAGCATGGATCGGAATCAGACATATAAAAAGACAATTGACAAATATTCAGCATGATTTTGTTGAGAAATGGAACATCTTCCATACAGTCATTCAATTTTTTTGATATGGGCTTTGCTTCTAAAATCCTTAAAACCAATTATTTCTACCATTAGCAATGGTTACAACAATTCAAGCTAGAAACAAAATAAATACAATGGCTACTTTTGTCCCTGTAAATATAAATTAAAACCATTTTCATCAGCATTCCTTCTCACCATCATTTTTCCCTGTGTTTCTTAATAGAATAACAGAGTTGGAAGGGACATTGGAGGTCTTCTAGTCCAGCCCCCTGATCAAGCAGGAGACCCTATACCAGTGATGGCAAACCTTTTAGCGACCGAGTGCCCAAACTGCAACCCAAACCCCACTTATGCATCGTCAAGGGCCAGGTGGGTGTGGCCCATTGGCTGGGTGTGGCCCATTGAATGGGTGTGGCTGCAATGATAATGGCAGACTGGGTGGGACTAAAAAGTTCAATCAATCAATTCCAACTTTGCAAGATCTTTTTTTTTCCCATGAGAAGTTGAAATTGACTGATTGATTGAAACTTTTTTTTTTTTTTGCACACGGCCGGAGAGGCCTAAAGCGAAAAGGTTTTATAAAACCCAGCTGAAGGCCTAGGACTGGGGTGACGGCGCGCATGGCCACAGAGAGGGCTCTGAGTGCCGTCTCTGGCACCCGTGCCATAGGTTCGCCACCACTGCCCTATAACATTTCAGACAAGTTGCTGTCCAGTCTCTTCTTAAAAACCTCCAGTGTTGGAGCACTCACAACTTCTGGAGGCAAGTCATTCCACAGATTAACTGTTCCAACTGTCAGGAAATTTCTCCTTAGTTCTAAGTTGATAAGTTTCCATCCATTGCTTTTTGTTCTGCCTTCAGGTGCTTTGGAGAAGAGATTGATTCCATCTTCTTTGTGGCAACCCCTGAGATATTGGAACACTGCTACCACATCTCTCCTAGTTCTTCTTTTCATTAAACTAGATGTACCCAATTCCTGCAACCGTTCTTCATATGTTTTAGCCTCCAATACCCTAATCCTTTGAGCTCTTTCTGATGTTTTGTTCCAGCTAGATCTTCTAATACAATGTTTCTTAAAGTTGAGTCAAGGACCCCAAGACCTTCTCAGGAGTCCATGAAACATAAATTATTTGCCAAGTATTAAAGATACTTTCAAAAGTTTAAAACAATGTCACGCTTATGTTTGGGTTTTTTTAATTTGTTTATTTTTTAAATATTTTTATGTTAATATCTAACAAGTTTAATACTGTTACTTTTACATGATTCAATAAATAATTATTCTACAAATGAATTTTGAATATAGTGTATATTGATAAATATTGTCTATACAAATACAGATAATCCTCGACTTACAACAGTTCACTCAGTGATTGTTCAGTTACAAAGGCTCTGAAAAAAGTGATCTTATGACCATTTTTCACACTTATGACCATTGCAGCATCCCCATGATCACATGATCAAAATTTGGGCCCTTGGCAACTGATTCGTATTTCTGACAGTTGCACTGTCCCAGGGTCATGTGATCCCTTTTTGCGACCTTTGGACAAGCAAAGTCAATGTGGAAGCCAGATTCATTTAACAACCATGTTACTAACTTAACAACTGCAGTCATTCACTAACAACCATGGCAAGAAAGGTCGTAAAAGGGAACAGGGTTCATTTAACAAATGTGTCCCTTAGCAGCAGAAATTTTGGACTCAATTTTGGTCGTAAGTCAAGGACTACCTGTAAAAGCTTCTTGGGGTTCTCCATAATTTTTGCAAGTGGGAAGGAATCTTGGGAGCCACAAGTTTAAGGAACACCCTCCTCATGTCTCTCAGATCTCTGCTCTGAATAAGTTTCTGTCATGGTTCCGATAGATGAGACCAATAGAAATAAGAATTCTGAGGCAATTGTTTTCCTCAAAGAACATGTTTAATGGCTACATAGTATCGGCACGTATAAAGGTGAAACCAAGACTGAAAGTTCCCTCCCTCAAGGTTACAAAGTAAAAAGTTGAACTTCCCACCCCTGCAGTATGTCATAAATCACATTCCCCAGTTAACTACTTTGGCAGGCTTTCTAACGGAAGCGTCATCCCGCCAAAACTTAGGTAACTTGACCTTGATTCCCACAGAACAGTTATTGTTATGTCTAAACTAAGCGAATATATCTCCCCCCTCCCATCACTGTGGCAATTGAAAATGAAGTGAAGATGGCTGCAGCCAAATTTGTTTGAAGGTTGACAGTTTCTATGACTATGGAAAGGAGACAAATACAAGGCTCAGTTGAAAGGTTGAGTATTTCAAGATCCAAGAACGAAACTAGCAGTCAAGAGGTTTTCTCAGTTGATTTGGCAGGTCCATAGTTATCATTGACTGACTCAGTTATATTTATGTTGCCTGAATCTTTTTTCCTCATAAAGGGAAATAGGTTAATCAGAAGCAATGAGGGCAGGCATTAAAGAGCAAAGTTGAGGATGCCAAGTGATCAAAAGAGGTGAGCTTGGACAGTGGAGGAGCAGAAGGCCTACAGAACCTCATTAAAACAGTCCTAAATTGTCCACCTTCTATCTGACTTCTACAAATAAAGTGAACTGCATTGCACATTACAAACTGATATTTTCTTGTTTTATTTTTAGCCGAAGCTGACATTGTTTATGATTGATTGCATACAGTGATCAGTCAGCATAGATTTTTCTCCATGGTGATCTGTCCCTAACTTGGTCCTTGAGGTCTTCCAATGCTGACATAAAAGTAAATATTTTCTGAACTGCAATGATATTCATGGATGCCTTGGTTTTTCTCATATTTTGGGCTATTACCCTTTAGTCTTGCTACAAATGCACAGTCCAAAATATATTCACAATTCACTTTCCTTCTCTACTCATGTCAGAATCAAATTATTAGATAAATTCAGTTCAAGGTTGTGCTAGTCACCCTGGAGTGATCTATGCAGTTTTACTTGATGAAAGATTGAAGATGTTTTTTTAAAAAATAATATTAAAAGCAAAAAACCATATAATAAATGAAAATACAAAAAAATGTGATGAGTGTTTTAGGAAATGAAATGACATCTACTGAACTGTGCAAGAAGATTGAGCCTCCCTACTTATTTTGTGAACATGTATTTTTGAACTTTTATATGGATATATATTGCCAGTTGACAGTGAGCCTTTTAAGTCTTTTTCAATTATGTTTTTAAGTTTCTTTTTAACATGGAAGTATAAATTACAATATCAGGTTTATGGAATGAAAGAAGCAACTTCTATTTGGAGCAACCAAATGTGGTGAAGTTACCAAATAGTGGTGAACATGTATATATTTGCCTGAAATTGACTCAGACTCCTGGACTATGTATTCTAACTAAAGCAAGGTGTCAAGCAGAGTGCTTTTCTATTATTATGATTTTGACATCTGAGATAATTGAAACTAGGAAACAGGATCACAAGGAATAGATCTGGGGGCACGTCTTACTCTTTATAAATGAGTGTCTCTATAAAAATGACATGCATCTGGTCACATAGGCTATATACCAAAGCATATTTAGAATGTATCAGTATAATAAGAATAATTGTAAGAATAATAATTCAAGCATGGGATGTAACAAACAGTTATTGAAATAATTATGAAGGTTGACTCCTAATGACTTC
Organism: Crotalus tigris; assembly: GCF_016545835.1. Taxonomy (NCBI): domain Eukaryota; kingdom Metazoa; phylum Chordata; class Lepidosauria; order Squamata; family Viperidae; genus Crotalus; species Crotalus tigris. The sequence continues at coordinate 572,160 of NW_024097149.1, read as the reverse complement.
ACAGACACATGCATATGTCTGAACATTGATACATGTGATGTACAGGCTATTCCACTGATACATGTAATCAATGGAATCGCTCACCTGCTGGAGTTGTACGTGCTCCATCACTGGAAGCTTTCAAAAATAGATGGACAATCATTTGACTGGAATGGTATGAGGCTGCTGCCATGAGCAGGGAGTTGGGCTAGAAGATCTCTGAGGTCCTACCAACTCTATGATTCCATGTTGTACCTGGATTGTTGTTGTTGGTTTGGGAACAATACTAAGGTCATTTACTTTTGCTTGTTGAATGATGTGCTCTACTTCCCTATCTAGTCTATTGCTTCAAGATATCTAATGGTCTTTTGCCCAAATATTAGCTTAGTTCAATCCTCCTTTTTTTGTGATCAATCCAAGGACTGATTAATGCAGCTGTTATTCAGCAATGGAAGGACAACTCTTTTACAGTCTTGGATAATTGAAATGTATTTTCTGTCAATATTTGACTCAGCTCTTTTTCAATGGAAATGCAAGGAACAAGACTTTCAAGTAGTTTGATTTAATTTCATGGAGTGGAATGTGCAGATCCTTTGGGCTTATAAATGAAAATATACTCTGAAGTGCCTACTTGCACTTAAGTAATTCCTAGCTATTTCTCTCTTCCTGAGGAATTTCAATAATAGTTTTTCTTAATCTTCATGTTTTTAGTAACATTGTTCAGGTCTTTCTTGGGATGGAATGGACCAACTCATCATGGCGAACTTGCCATGGTCAATTTGCACAGGACAACTCACCCTCCCACAGCAAGTTGTCCTACAGCAAGTTGGCGGGTTGACCGTGGCAAGTTATCCTAGATACTTCTTGGGAAGAGAGGGAGAAACTTTACTGACAATATTCACTCCACAGACTTGTAGTTTATCAATTTCTAGGTTTTCATGACACATTGAATTATAAATTAAATAATGGGCTGCACCTAAATGCAGGGGACCCAAATCTTAATGAAGATTAATACTATTCAAGTTTAGCATGTTATGCAAATGCAGTTATTAATATAGCTAACAGGAATATCTGTTATACTATGGTACTTAGTCATCTATGCAAAAATTGTTCTGATCACAATGATCTTCATTCTATGATTCTATAAGTAATCAATACTTTTCTTTTCAACCTCAGCAACTTCCAGATGTATGGAACTGAATGTACACAATGTCAGTTCTTTCTGGCATTTCTGGGAATTGAAATCCATACATCTAGAAGATATCCCTTCTAGGAAAATCTTCCTCAAGATAGCTTACTCCAATTTCCCTGTAAAGTTATCCATGAAATATTAAATATTCTTGTCCCTAAAGGTCACTTCCTCCCTAATTCTGGTACAGTATTGAATCATCAATATTCTTTAAAACCAGTTTTCATGTTTTAAAAACAAACAAAAGCAAAAATCAGACATTTGGAAATATTAAGATAACCCCCCAAAAGAGAAAAAGACATTGAGGGATAACGTGTCACCTAAAATGATGACTTCTAGAAGGGGAACAAAGGGGACAATATTTCTTGTTTAGGAAAAAAATATGTGTTTTTTATAAAGAATTGTAATAAATTTACTACTGAACATAAGCTAAATACAGCAAAGACATATGATAATGACATTTATTAGCTTGAGGTTGAAAGAGAAAATAACTAAGTGCTTGTAGAATGAAAATAGTTTATAATTAAATGAAGAGTACATCAAGGTGTTGTCAAGTTGACAACAATCTTTTAAAAGATGTCGGAGAGAGTTCAGATTTCTGGCAGTTACATTTGGAAAAGAAAACACATACTCTGGCTGAGCTATTCATTTCAAATTAGTTCTATATTATGAATAAGAAATAATTGAGGTTAACTTCCCCTCACTGTTAAAGAAGCAAGAGGCAAAATAGACAGTGTAAAGGAATGCATTTGTCCAACATTGCTTTCAAATAATGTTTTCTAATTGCTTATATTACAAGCCTATTTTTTGTTGTCTTGATGGATGAGATGCATACAAAAGGAAATATTGGTTAGTGGACTGAATAGCTCCAGAAGGAAAACAGTGCTTCCTTTTATATACATTGGTTAATGTAGATATAATTTTGTAAAACATAATGATATGCATTTTTAAGAAAAACATAACAAGAACAAAATATTTTATATATCATCCAATTACAAAAACTCAGGTGTCTTAATTGTTAGTACAGAACAAACTGGAAAGACATAATGCTAAATGAGGATATTTGGCAGCTCTTGTTTTAATCAAATTTTGCAAAACAAAATGTCACCTAATACAGTTTGGAATTTCTAAATGTCTCCAATAGTTATCTCATGCAAATTGATTGAAATTCTAGAACTCCTTCTAGAAGAAGAATATGGAATCACCATGGGAAGTAGTGGTCTTCACGGTCCTGCCAAACTACAGCTCCAAACATTGTGACACTGGCTAAGATTGTTGGGAGTTTTGGTTCAACAATATCTGAAGGCAACAGATTCTTCACCCCACAAGTAAAAGGTGGTACCAATGAAGTCCTTCACAAAGAAATGGAAATCGGGATACCTGAACATTTCACCATTGTTGGCTGGCCTTGTTGAATATCAATCTTAAAAATCATAGATGTAGCCCGACTGGATGGTATAGTTCACAAGTAAAATAAAACTACAAGATCATCTGTATAGTAGGTTAGAGAGAAAAAAGATGCAATAATTGTTACTGTTCTGGATCAACTGGTGTATTTAGAACATTGAAAAAAGTTGCTGCTGCTGTATGTAAATAACCACCTTTAAGAATAGATATTATCAGGCCATGTAGCCACTGGTGGCACAGGGGTTAGAATGCAATATTGCAGGCAAACTTCCCAAGTCAGGAGTTCAATCCTGACTAGCTCAAGGTGGACTCAGCCTTCCACCCTTCTGAGATCAGTAAAATGAGGAGCCAGATTGTTGGGGACAATATGCTGACATTTGTAAACCTCTCAGAGAGTGGTGTAAAGCACTATGGAATGGTATATAAGTAAGTGCGGTTGATATTTCTATTGTATACCTTTGGGGTAATTTAATTAATGTGAATCCCACTCCCCAAAATATTCCCCAAAGTGACAACCAACAGCACAAGGTAGATGATGGCATGGGAGGCTGTATTACTAGGTCAAGCCTACTAGCAGACGATCATATTGCTCAAGGGAGTGCCATCTCACATCTTTTTGGATGCAATTATTCTTCCCTCCTGGCACCATAGTAAGAACCTTCATATTCACTGGAACAGATTCTGGAATATTATTTTATTCCATAAGATGCCCCTCTTATATGAAAACTTTGCCATGCAGTCTTTCTCGTTTCTATCCACTTCTTTTTTCTTCAGATTCTCAAACTCACAGATGTCCCTTTTGATTTCAACCAACTCTACTTCTTACTTTCCCACCTCATTTTTCTTTCTTTGCTCCATCACATACTTTCATGCAATGCTCTTAACTAGTTACCAAATTAATTCATTTTTCTCTGTTTACCCAATACCTCAAACTACAGATTTACCATGTGGGTTGGTTTCCTATAGTAGTCTAAACCACACAAATCTAAGTGAGCATAACATATGGTAGAAATGTGTCTACTAGGTCTTTAATTGACCTGGTTAAGTGTATTGTAGGCTCAGAGAATACAATGAACCCTAAACCTGAGATAACAAAGAAAACTTGTTCTTTTTTCATAGCATGTTAGCTCCAAAGAAATATATTATAGTGTGACCTAACGATTTGTTTTTCATAGTGTGTTAAGACAATGGCCAAGTTCTCACAACATACTGAAGTCAAACTACCCAACTCCATTTTAGCCTAATTACCACCAATTACCCACTCTTACCAACCTAAAGGTCATCATTAGCAACAGCTGAGGTGAACTCATCCTTGCTAAGTAGTGTTTCTGGACCTCTAGCTGCCCTCTTAAAATGCAAATAAGAGCCCAGAGAGTCTCTCATAGTGCCAATAAAATGTGCCCACAAGACAGTTGAGAGAATGGGGACTTTGTGTGTTGTATAAATACAGTGCTCTCACTGTATTTACACAACACACGAAGTCAAACAATCTGCATTATGCCTCAGTGAAATGTAAAGGACTGAGCCACTGTCGTTCTTAAATAATAGTTCTGGCGAGAGTCTGATGATCTCACAAGATTTAGACTGATGTTTAAAATGGGAAAATACTTATATCGTTATCATATAATAATAATGAACTTATGTATGGCAGATGAACCCAGTATTTTATTCACAGAAAAGGAAAAAAAAAACCGTACCAAGGTCAGTTAAACCTAATCTTCAACAATGGTAGAAGCAGCCCACGACATTGTGAGAAGACTAATGAGGAAACACATACTTTGACCTATTTATTTATGCTGCTTGGTAAGGTGAAACACTAAAGCAAGAGATTTGGGGTCTAATACAGACAAATAAAAATAATCTGCCTGTACCCCCAGTCCAACAGGATGGGAACACCCCAGGACCTCTTTCTTAAAAAGTGTCATCTTTTGGGACCAAGGCAGTATCACTTCTCTGTTGCATAGCCTGCCCTATGGAAGACCTTCCTTGAAAATTGGATGGTCCCAAACCTCTTGGCCTTTCAGAAAAAAGCTGTTAAATCATGCAAATATTAGGGCCAAAATGCTTGTGTGTGATTTATGGATTGTTTTTTGACAGCTTGGTATTGGCGGGTTTTGTCTTGTACTATATTAATGGAATTAGGTGTTATGTTCTAAACAAAAATGAAATGAAATTGAGTTGAAAATTGCTTTTATTATTAATACCAGGGCTTTTTTTGTCATAGAACACCCAGAACAGAGTTCTGGCACCTTTTTTGGATGGAACCTTGTAGGGTAGGCAGAACAGAGTTCTGGCACCTTTTTTGGATGGAACCTTGTAGGGTAGGCAAGATGGGTTGTATGACGTGTGTGAGTTCCGGCATTTTTTTTTTTCCAAAAAAAGCACTGACTAATACTATGCCTACAAATGTGAGCTGCTTATTTCGGTGAAAAGGAGAAGATCTGATTCTGCTACAGATATTGTGAGGTTCCTAGTGCTCTCTGAGCTTGGTTTTCTTGCAGACATTTCTTACCCAGCTAGGTAACAGCATCAGTTCTAGATGGGAATAGCATTTGGTCTCTGTTTATATACAAGTGGTTTGCCCTACCAGTATTTGTGGGAGTGTTCTTGGTGGTTCCTTGATTAAGCTGTCATTTACTGTTTGTTTGTCTGTGTTTGTATTCTTTGATTGCGGTATTGTTTACAGCTTGATTGTTAGTCTAGTATGATGTTAATCTCTGCTTATCCAGCTATTGATTGTAGGTGAGGAGATGTTTTGGTCTTTTGTTTCCATATTAAAAGGGACAGGACAACCTTAATAGAAAGGGGAAGATGGTGCATTTCATTCTATTTTTCACTGTCATGTATCCTGACTGATTAACAGGGCTTTGTGCAAGTCTAGAACAGAGGTCTTGGCTCTTTTATGATTCATGCTGGCTCAGGAATTCTGGGAGTTGAAGTCCACGAGTCATAAAAGAGCCAAGGTTGACTACCCCTGATCTAGAGTGTTTTGTCAAAAGGATAAAAGCAGTGGTGCACTGATGCAACTTTAGGGAACTTAAACATCCATACCACATTGTGTACCTTAAAAAAGGTACACACATTTACCATGAGGGCATGACACTGCTTCTCTCATTTGCCAATTCTTATCTCTTCCTCCCTTCACCATTTCTGCCACTTAGGCATATACAATGCAATAGAGGATAAACAGAGGGTTAGTTTTTTTTTTTCCTTTTTTAATTTAATATGTAAACATTGCATAGGATTTTCTGGGAAAAAATTTCCATTCTTGATGTTAAGCTAGTTGGACCAACAGTGTTCTCTCTACCATATCCCAACTGAATATTACATGATCTGTTGCTGTAAGCAAAGGGCAAACATCTCTGCTGTCCTTTTGCAGTTATGGGTATGTTAGGTTTTATTGCTTTTCTTCTGATTTCAAACTGAAGAGTGCTCATTGCACCTTTCATATAGAGAACTCTGGGGAAAGGCGGTGATGTGGGCTGTTGAAAAGGGGTGAAAGAATTCTGTGGTTAGGAAATGAGATAAAACTAGCAGAAAGAAGAGGGGGGTAAAGCTAAATTTTGGCTGAGAGTTCATTAATTCTTTCTCTAACTAGAGGTGCTTCAGAAAATGCCTTATCTGAGTGAGATTTGTAGTCATCCCAACCTGGTAAATGGTCTAAGCCACATTCTCCAGATGTTGTTAAACCACAGTTACCAACAATCATTCCCATCCAGACCAGTGGTAAGGAAGACTCAGAGTTGTAATCCAAGAAATTCAAATATCTTTCCTTCTGTGGTTCTCAACCTGTGGGTCGGGACCCCATTTGGGGTCAAACGACCATTTCACGGGATCGCCAAACAACGCAATTCGCCATTTTTTTCCCCCTTTTCCTTAGCTGTGCTTGAATAGAGTCTAATTCTATTGGCTTTCAAAAGCCAATAGGAATTGTCCAGGCTGTCTCTGCCCTGCTGAGCCTGCCAAAAATCTCATTCTGCAAACGGTGCTGCACCAGTTGAGTAGTCCTCGACTTACGACCGGTTGAGTAGTCCTCGACTTACAACCAGTTGGGGGTCACGGCATTAAAAAGGTTGAGAACCACTGCCTTACAGTAAAAAAAGAGAATTTTTTTTTAAAAAAACTGGACAATCATTTCTCTGAAATGGTATAGGGTCTCCTGCTTAAGCGAGGGTTGGACAAGAAGATCTCCAAGGTCCCTTCCAATTCTGCTATTCCGGTACCCTGACAAAATTAATTTGTTATTAGGAAAGGGGAAGAAAGTTGCATAATATTTGACCACCTGGTATGTGAATATGGGATGAACACCCCTTAAAAAATAATAAAAATAAAATTTATGAGTGTGGCCCTTGGATTTGGAAATGATTGGAGGGATCAGAACATGTCTTGGGGCATCATAAAAAGGACACTGTATGAGGACATAAATGAGAGTTTCTACCTCCCCTGGTTATACAAGGCAAAGTCTCTGCAAATTAAGAAGTCCCCTTGCCAGTAATGCTGATGGGAGAGCATGAAAACAGGCATTGGGAAATGAATCTATGCTTGCTTAGGGTTAGATTGTTAGTTACCTGTGGTAGATATGTTTGGTAATAGAATTCAAGTGCACTGGTGATGTTTTGATGATCTATATCCCCGATTCTCTCCTTTAGTATTGATTTGGCCTTCTCCAGAGTTAATTGGCTTTTTTTCTTCTTTTTACAACCTTGTAATCCTTTTTATTGGGGTGGAGTCAGAGCAACTGAATAGAGCTGAGCATTTACTGACCAGACATCCTTCCTGATGCCTATGCAGAGTGTGCAGCAGGATGCAATGAGAAAATATCTGCTGCGAACTCCACATAAGCATCAGGAAGGGCATCCACCCAGTAAATGCTCAGCTACATTCAGGCCCTGACTCCACCCTGATAAAAGGGATTACAGGGTCATAAAAAGAAGGGGAAAAAGTTCATAAAAAGAAGGAAAAAAAGTTCAAGGAAAAAAAGCCCATTCAGGCCCTGACTCCACCCTGATAAAAGGGATTACAGGGTCATAAAAAGAAGGAAAAAAAGATTGGTAGTTCAACAACATTTGCTACACTATACACTGTCTATTCCTGGTCTATAGAATTGCACCACGACCTGCTATTTTCTCTTTGCAGACATGCATGGAACTCAGATCCTTTATATGTACTCTCATGATTTTGGATACATTCAAACAACAGTCCAGCTCAAACTGGGCTTGAGAACATCTTGATGGGAAATGTTGGAATAGACACCTTGTGCTGCTCAATACAACATCTAAGCAAACCTAAAAGGGATTCAGTGTTTAGAAAGCAACCCTGAAGTTCTTCTCTGGGGACTGGCATAAGACAGAATTTCTACCTTTGGCATTGCTCTAAAATTCTCTCAGCTGCATTATGAAAAGGCTGGGAGGCATATCTTTTTTCAGGGAGACTACAGATAGAGAAGTCTTGAGCTCTTCAAATGTAGCTGAGTATGGAAGTCATGCTGGGAGAGAAGTATCAGTCAGGGCTTTTTGGAAGGCTGCTAAAAATCACAGCAGTGACAATGATCCAAACACACCACAGTGGCAATAGATTGATTAAACTGGCACTGTTGCACTTTATTCTCTATGGGGAACCATCAGCCATTTCTCCAGTGCCATCCCATCATGAGGCCCCCATTTGAACTGATAAACTGGATCACTGATTTTCATTTAAGAAATTAAATTCTCATCTCAAAAATAAAATTGGAGTTTGGGTTTGCTGAACCTTTACCTTTAATGGACAAGACACAACAGAGCAAAACACTTTGAAACCAAACGTGGAAGGCCTGGTAAAGAATTTGATTATCCCCCCCCCTCTCTCTTCTCTTTTTTTTGGTTTGTTTTGTTTTTTTCTCTCTTACTTAGAAAGCGGATTGATTCTTAAATGAACATTCAGTTTCCAGGCCTCTCAGATTTTTTTTTTTTAAGACATAAGTAAAAGGAAGCCACACAGAATTAAGTAGAGGCTGCCCTGTGGACACATGTGGGATAGCTGTAGAAACAGGAAGTGGGGAGAGGAATGAAGATTTGAGAATTTATTTATTTATTATTTATTTGTTTATCCAATTTGTATAGCCTCCCATCTCTCATGCATGTAAGGTGACCAACCGTCCTCCTTTAGGGAGGACAGTCCTCCTTTTGTAAGTTCTGTCCTCTCTCGAAAAGTGTCCTCCTACATGTCCTCCTTTTCGATATTTGAAGACTAATTTGTAAATCTCCGTATTTGTTCGATGCCAAGCTGATCCGTTGCGTGTGATATGACGTATTTGTATTTGACATGACGATTGATTAAGGCTCAGTACAGTGCAGCGAGACGCGATTATGAGAGGCATGCGCTCCACACAGGAGAATTGTTTTGAGAGAGTGCGCTGCACGCAAGAGTGCACCACATGCAAGTGGCTTTGTTTACTTCTTACCGAAACACAACACTGCACACACACACACGGATTAGACTCACTTTTTTTTCTTCAATTTATTTCTGTCCTCCTTCTCATTGTAAAAAAGTTGGTCACCTTAATGCATGGGATAAAAAGTTACAGATAACCCAAAGCAAAACACATACAAATAACTAAAACAATAACAACAAACCATTAAAAGCAAAAATAAAGTACTGAAAATAATTAAACATAAAACATAAAAAGTGGGAGGGTGCAATCCGTAGCTCATAAACAATACAATATAAACATTGCAGAACATCAGAGTAGGAAGGGTCCTGGAGGTTCTCTAGTCCAACCAGCTGCTCAAGCAGTAGACCCTATACCATTCCAGACAAATGGCCATCCAGATTCTTCTTAAAAGCCTCCAGTGATGGAACACCCACAACTTCTGGAGGCAAGTTGTTCCTTTTATGTATTCGGGATTCAGGCATTACACGAAGGCACATTGTGAACAACAAGCTTCTTTGTTGATCTTCTCCTTACAACCAGCAAAGCAAAAATGGCATGCAGGCCTTTTATAGTGTCCAGACCCCGGACAACAACAACCAATAGGAATTTGGCTATTTCGCGCCTTGCGCATGTGCACAAGGCTGGCGCCAGCCAGTCTGGTCCCAGGCAGCTTTTGATTTGCCCTGGACCGTTTGCAACATTTCTGAACCTGCTGAATACTTCAGCAGGCTCAGGACACAACAGTTCCACTGATTAATTGTTCTGTCAGGAATTTTCTCCTTAGTTCTAAATTGGAATTTCTTTGACAAGCTTCCACCCATTACTTCTTGTCCTGCCCTCAGGTACTTTGAAGAACAGGTCAATCCTCTCCTCTCTGTGACAATCCCTCAAATATGGCTTCATATCTCCAATGGGCTCCAGGCCTGATAGAAAAGCTTTGTCTTCAGGACAATAGAAAGGTGGGGTTCTTTAGGTTTGAACACAGCCGTGGGAGAAATCATTCATAAATTGTTTTCATATGTTTGAATTTGCAAGGCATGGAAGAAAGACAAGGGTGCCCCTATACCATCCAGGCCCAGCCAGCTGAGGACCAAAACATACCAAGGGTTGCACACTAAATTTAGGTTTTGGGTTGGGAGTGGTTGTAACATGATCTGGAAGTGGAGGACATTAGCACCAGTCCTTTGCCATGGTCAGATCACACTCTGATTGCTTGTTGGTTTGCCAATCATAGAAATAGGGCTTGTTAATGAGATTCCAGGAGGCTTTTTGGACCAAGGTCATAGCTGCATCCCAGAATAGGCAGAGGATGAGGGTCTTGGGTTGGATTGTTTCTATGCAGCCTCTGTTCTGTCAATCCTAGAGAATGCATAGGTGATCTGAGAAGCTCCAAGAAGGGCCCCTTGGAGAAAGATGAAGAGTAAATCTGACAAAGTACAAGTACCATTACATTGTGGTGATAAGAGTGATGAAATATAATTATTTCTCTGCTCTTATCTTGTTCACAGGGAGTCACCTAGCAACCCTGTTCAAGTTGACTCATTCCTTGCTGGGAAAGAACAAGCTGCAGGTTCATTTGTAGGGCTGCTATAAAGACATGCACCTATCTGACAGTCCCTTTTTCTAAGAGTCTCTACCCATCCAACCAGGTTGAGCAGAATGGGCATGCTGCAAATCCTGTCCATCAAAGAATGTCTGCTGAGGGGGAACAGAAGACGAACTTTTTCCACAGTGGCCCCTTACTCTATGGAACATCCTCCTTTTAGAGATTAAAATGGTTCTGATCCTGTGAGCCTTTTGAAGGCCCTAAAAACCTGACCATGTTTTAGAGCCTAGGGTGCTGAATGTGTTAATGGCCCCATTTCCTGGCTATATGGCTAACTGGCCAAGTATCTCAGCTGCAAAATATATTTATGTTGGATGTTTTTATTGTTTTAAAATGGCTTCAATATTTTGAGTGTATTTTTTTTTTAATTGTAAGCCACCCAGAGTCATTAATTAATACACCCACATCTATTTAGAGAGCGAGCTCCCATCATTTGTTAAGCTCCTGCCAATCTAGCAGTTCCAAAGCATGTAAATGCGAGTAGATAAATAGGTACTACTTGGTGGGAAAGTTCTGTGTTTCACCATATACTCTTACACTGCAGTTGATGTCATGCTGGCCAAATGACCGCTGAAATGTTTTTGGACAGTGCTGGCTCAATAGCTTAAAGAAACGGAGATGAGCACCACCTCTAAAGTCAACTGCAACTAGCAGAGTAAAACTCACAGGGACATCTTTACCTTTTAGCTTTAATCTATTTAGAACTGGACTCCAGCTGGGCAAGTCCTGCCAAGTACCTGAGGAACAATCTTGCAAGTTTAAATAGGATGAGTTTGAGTCCATGACCCCTGAGGAACTAGATTGAATTCCTGAGATGGTGGCCACCTGTTTATTGGATCCATGTTCCTCGTGGCTTTTGAAGGGTGGTCAGAAAGTGACATGTGGTTGGGTCCACATCTAGTGTTATATTCTTTGAGGGACAAGGTACTTCCACTGTCCCTGAAGGAGGCAGTGGTGTGCCCCTTCCCCAAGAAAGCATCCTGGACAATTTCCTTGTTTCTCGTGAAACAAAGGGGGAAAACAAATGACCCAATCTACTGTTGGCATACCGCCTTCAGCAGATAACCTGTGAAAGAAAGCAGCTATTAGTAATTTATTTTTTTTTTAAAAAAAAAATGATTCCTGGATGACAGAGCTATCATTAGTAATACTAAAGCTAAATGGAACTTTGTTTCAGAAGACCAATTGCCAAAAACATGAGGACATTTAATGCTTTCAATTCTTTCATATATAATTCCATCTGTGCTTCCATCAAAGTCTTTCTTTCATGCTTTCTTATACTGTACGCTTCCGTAAAAGCATGCAGCTGAGCAGATTAAATAAAATCTAGAATTATCTGGGTGTTTTGGCTTCATGTGGTGGATTTTTTTTTCCCCTTAAGTGTTCATGAAGATCAAAACTTCACTTAGATTTATGCAACTTCTCATAAAAAAAATACTTGATCTTAATTTTCTTTTGATCGCTGCTGCATGAATTGAGCTTTGACAATGGGTACTGCCAAACAGAACATTTATTTTAACTGAAATCATTGCTTACATTGAAAGCAATAGGCCAGAATAGGTCAATCAATGCTCATCTTTTCAATTGCCACTTGAAACTATCTGAAGCAAGAATGGAGGGTGGTAAAAAACACAATTGCCTGCTGGAAGAAAATAATATGACAGAGGAGATGTTCTATAACTATGGAGTTAAACATCAGTATTTGTTGTGCAATTAAAAAGTTCAGATCTCCTGAACTAAAGATGTCACTATGAAATTTCTTAATAGAAGAAATGATCTAAAACCGAGCAAGCAAGCAGAAGTATTAAAAAGCTATTAGAGTCACATAAGGACTTAATAAAAGATAGGTGTTTAGTTGGTCCTGGATCATAAGACAAGTGTAGCATCCCAAATTAAGGGAATCAACCCCAAAGTTAAGTTCCTTTGTCTTCTGTTTTTAACATTTTATATGTACACCACACAGAGTCCCTCTTTGAAGAAGATGGATGGGTTCTGAATGTGACAGATAGATAGATAGATAGATAGATAGATAGATAGATAGATAGATAGATAGATAGATAGATAGATAGATAGATGGATGGATGGATGGATGGATGGATGGATGGATGGATGGATGGATGGATGGATAAGAGAGGGACAGACAGAGAGGGGGGTAAGGCAGAATTGTGGAATATGATATTTTGATTTTTACAAGGCAATTCTTATTGTAAAGGTCCATTTGATATATGAAGTCCAGAGTTGCTGTGCTTGAGAAAATTGTTCCAAAAGATAAGCCACACAAAAGAATGGAGATTTGAATGTGTTGCAGAGAATCACAGAAATCATTTTTGAAAGTGACGCATATAAACCTGATCTGCTGGGGTAAAAAATGTTCCCTGGCAAAATGGAAGCATTGCTGGCCATGAGCAATGTAAGCAGCTTAGAGCAGATGATCTGTTGACAGAGATGATCTTTGATCACCTCCTTTGATCTGCTCTGTAGCATGAAGGAAAGGTGGTCAGGAGATAACCATTCAAAATCTTTCTTTAAACACTTCTCATTTATATGCAGCAACTCCTGGGTTTCAAGTTCAGCTCCTTGAGTCAAGTTCAAGTCCTGAATATTACATGGGCATGTCTGCGTAGTTTTCTTGACAACATTGAAATGGTTCTATCATCAACTTCTTCCAGGATTTTCTTTTAATGTTTATATTTAGTCTGCAAGACTGGAATTTCCTGGTAGTCTCTCATCCAAGTCTTAACCAAGATTGACTCTGCTTAGTTTTCTTTGGTGAAGAACCAAGAGCAACTTAGTTTGGTTATTTACTACAATCCATATCTAGAGAACAAGGTTTCATAGACCTCATACATAAGTAATATGAACACTCAAATATGGCAGTATGTGTTTACGTCCTTCATTTTGTTTTTATTTTTCTGAAAACATATTACCTTGGAGAATTTGTTGATTGGGAACTAATGTTGGGGGTTATTCAATTCATTCCAACTTTTATAAATGCAATGCTATTGAGCTGGATTAATTTTCCTCCTTCCTTCTCAGGAACAATGCTCTCTTTTTATATATATGCATGCATATAGAACAAAGTTGGTGGGTTATTATGTTATTGGGTTTTTTTATTTCCTGCTTTATAGGGAAAAACAGACCTTTGAAATGTTTACAGGAAGGATAACAGCCTTATAATTATCAGGTGAGTTGCAGCCCCATGCAAGATTACCGCCGTGACTTCAAGAGCTTGGCTGGTTCTCTTCTCAGAGTTCAGCAAGTAAACCCTGATGAGTGAAGATCTATCAGAAACTTCCTCTGTACTCAAAGTCCTTCAGCCTTGTATGGAGTGTCTTGTCTGCCATTTCCAAGGAGCACCTGGAACTACTCCAGTCACTTTTCATTCATTAAGCCTCATGTGGAGGCTGTTTTGCATCATTCATCTAACTCTTTCAAACAAACAGCGTCTGGAGCTTGCCTCAAGCACAGCATAAACTCAAAGGATTATACTGCCAAGCCAACCGACAGCTTCAAGCCTTGTTTACATCTTCCTTGTTATGCCGAAAAAGAAGAGACATTTCTAAAAAAGAATTCAAGGATGATATCAGGATGATGTGTTTTTAAGCCAGGAGATGGATGAAACATTCCTGGTGGGTACAGCCAAAATTCTTGTATCGAGCTAATGTTCTCAGTGATGCAAACCACCCAGATTTCACATATCCCAATGCAGTTGCTTTCAGGCAGGTAACAGTTCTGGGAATGGCCATTCCCATTTGTTTAAGATAGCACAGACTGGGAAAAGCAGATCTAGTAAGACTTGACCTTTTTCCTATGCATCTTCAGAGAAACCTATGAATGTGTTCTCTCCCATCACTGTCAGATGATCTGGAGGCTTGAGATGAATATCATCAGTAAATTGTTCACACATGAGATGTTGAGAGTCAAATCATTTGTATTCTTCAGACAGTTTAGCATTATTTGGAAAGCAGGCTGTCTGTACATCAGTGTCCAGTAGAGGCAATGATGCTATAATGATGCCAGATAATGTAGATTAGACCATTTGCATTGGGACATCAGGACATCATGAGGCAGAGGGCATTTGGGACATCATTCCTGTCGTTTGCACAATGATGTCATGACACAGGGTATTTGTATCTTGGGTCCAGAATTTCTGTTGCTAAGCCAGGCTGTTATTAAGTCAGTCATGCTTGATTTTAGGAGCTTTTTGTCACAGTTGCTACATGAATCACTGCAGTTGTTAAGTGACTCATGCAGTCGTTAAGCGAATCCAGTTTCCCTCATTGACTTTGCTTATCAGAAACTGGTTGGGAAGTTTGCCAATAGCCATCACATAATCTCGGGACCCTGCAACCATTATAAATGGATGCCAGTTGCCAAGGTTGCCCAAATTCAGAGCACATGACTGTGGGGATATTATGTCAGTCATAATAAAAATAGCAATAGCACTTAGATTTATATACCACTTCACAGTGCTTTACAGCCCTCTCTAAGCAGGTTTACAGTGTCAGCATATTGCCCCCGACAATCTGGGTCTTCATTTTACCAACCTTTCAAGGATGGAAGGCTGTGTCAACCTTCAACCAATGAGAATCGAACTGCCAAACTGCCGAACTGCAGTCAGCAGAAGTAGCCTGCAATACTAACCACTGAGCCACCACAGCTCTTAAGTGTGGATGTAAATCACATTTTTCAGTGCCATTGTAGCTTCAAATGGTTGTTAAACAAATGGTTGTAAGTTGAGGATTATGTATATCAGTAGATTGCAGCCGGGGAATACATAATTCCTAACCCTTTGCCGTCGGGAGTTGTCTAATCCAGATCTTAGGTCAATGGAGTAATCATGAGTAGAACTGCAGAAAAGATAGCAAGATTCAGTGGATAATGCATCTTCAATGCACCACATTCAAAGAAATCACATCTTTAACTGAGCCATCTGCAATTTCAATCCTATGATAAAATCATAGTCCCTAGCCAGCAAAAGGAAAAAGAAACCAGACCTTTCCAAATCGATTATTTGGAAAACCACGGTGGTGCAGTGGTTAGAATGCAGTATTGCAGGATAATTCTGCTGACTGCCAGGAGTTCGATCCTGACCAGCTCAAGGTTGACTCAGCTTTCCATCCTTTCAAGGTGGGTGAAATAAGGACCCAGTTTGTTGGGGGCAATATCTTGACTCTGTAAACCGCTTAGAGAGGTCTGTAAGTCAATATGAAGCAGTATATAAGTTTAAGCGCTGTTGCTGTTATTTCTCCCCGAGTTTCCCTTTTCTTTTTCTTTTTAGCCTTTTCCTAATGATAGCTCTACATAGCATTTGATTTCACGCATTTGCAAAACGTGGCTGTCTTTTGCAGCCATTCTATTGTCGATTAAAATCAGAAGAGGCAGCTTTGATTTATATTTCTTCCCTTCTTACATTAGCACTCAGTCCCTTGTTTACCCAAAGATAGTAGCAAGGAACTAAATGTCTGTAATTCCACTGAGGCCCTTTCCGAAAAACCCCTTCAAATGTCTTTTCAAATCAAAATTGTACTTGGTTTAATTAGGGACACAACAAAGGTGTGATTAAGCACAGAGAAATAACACATGGATATTATTCCTTTAAAATGTTGGTGTGTCACCCAAAGCAACTGCAACACTGGAGGAAAGAGACAGCCAGTATGAACCCTGGTTCTTCCCAAAATAGTCTTATGAATAAGTGGGGGGAGGAAGGAACAATCAAATGGCCCCCACAGCATAAAGTTTAAAGGTCAGGAAATGCGACATGAGGTCTGTGAGGAATTTGCATTTGCAAAATTAATTTTCCAATCCGTCACCGAACAACTCTGGAAAAACAAATTCATTTTAAAACCTAAGATGGGGAGAAGACACATACGACAGCAGGCAACAAATACCAAGGACCATTTGCTGGCCGTTTATATGATTCATTTTTATAGATCCATTTAGCAAAGTGCTGTGTGGATTTCATTGTAAATGAAATGAATCGGTGATATTGCTTCCATGGCAACATGTCTGATGGTGATTGGCTGAGTGGTATCCAGGCAGTTGAACAATACCTCTAAAAGAAAACGTCCCATTAATATTTAACACAGTGAAGAGAGATGTGGCAAAGCCCACAACCTCACAGCACTTGTTATGCAATTCATCAAAAATAGCTAAAAGGGGTAGAGAATCATCTCAATTCTTTGATTCATCTGCTTTTCGCTGCTTTTCTCCCTCCCTCCCTCCCTCCCTCCCTCCCTCTCTCTCTCTCTCTCTCTCTCTCTCTCTCTCTCTCTCTCTCTCTCTCTCAATCTATCACGTTGCAGCAGCATTGCAAAAAAGGCAGGGTTTTAGGAATATTGCATGTTTTTTAGCATTCTAACAGCATACTAAGAATGGTTAACATTAAGCGTGCCTTAAACTCTAATATGTTGTGGTAACCCCCTCTCCCCACCCTTCCACTGTTATTTTGTGGTTCAGTGTACTGTGAAAAACCCAAAAATGGGTTAATTCAGTAAACGGGTTAGTAAGTGTGTTGTGTAAGTGCAACATAACCCTCTTTTTTCTCTCTCTCTCTCTGCTTCTTTTAGACTAATAATTCCTGGAGATTTCAGTTGTAGTAATCATATCCTACTAAACCATATTTTTTTAGCCATAGCATTAGGATAATGGGAAGAATTATCCTAATTATCCTAAATCATATGGCTTTCAAGATTCCCCACTTTACTCCAAAGGGTTGGAGATCTTGAAAGCCATATGATTAAGAATACTGGGCTTTTATTTTTGTTTTTTTTTTATCCTAGATTAAATACATGAGGAATCATGATGATCAGGAGGGGGGGTCACAATAGCAATAGTAATAACCAGTGCTTTTTTTGTAAAAAGAAAAGGTGCCGGAACTCACACACGTCATACAACCCGCCTTGCCTACCCTACAAGGTTCCATCCAAAAAAGGTGTTGGAACCCCATTCTATGACAAAAAAAACCCCTGGTAATAGCACTTAGACTTATATACCACTTTGTGGTGCTTTACAGCCCTCTCTAAGTGGTTTACAGAGTCAGCATATTACCCCCAACAACCTGGATCCTCATTTTACCGACCTCGGAAGGATCAAAGGCTGAGTCAACCTTGAGGCAGTCAGGATTGAATTCTAGGCTGTGGGCAGAATTCACCTGCAATACTGCATTCTAACCACTGCACCATCACGGCTCCTCTCAACCAAGCCCTCTGTTGACCTGTAGGATGATATCAGTGCAGTGAAAAGGAAAGCAATGTTTTATAGATCAATGCAGTCATTGACCTTGGCCAATCAGAGTTCCTGTGACAGATGAGAAATATAGCCAGAGATGCATGGTAAATCACTGAGGAAAGAAGAGACCATCTAAGATAAATGAGGACATTATAAATGAATGGAGGGAAATTGCTGGAATTGGGTATGTCTAGTTTAAGGAAGAGAAGAACTAGGGGTGACATGATAGCAGTCTTCCCAATATCTCAGGAGTTGCCACAAAGAAGAGGGAGTCAAGTTATTCTCCAAAGCACCTGAGGGCAGGACAAGAAGCTACGGATGGAAACTAATCAAGGAGAGAAGCAAAGTAGAACTAAGGAGAAATGTCCTGACAGTTAGAACAATTAATCAGTGGAACAACCTGCCTCCAGAAGTTATCAATGCTCCAACATTGGAAATTTTTAAGAAGAGACTGGACAGCCATTTGTCTGAAATGGTATAGATCAGGGGTGTCAAACTCAATTTCATTGAGGGCCACATCAGCATTGTGGTTGCCCTCGGGGGTCCAGGTGGGTGTGGCCAGAGTGGGTGCGGCCTAATGGGTGGGCATGGATGGAATGGGTGTGGCCTACTGGGTGGGCATGGATGGAGTGGGTGTGGCCTACTGGGTGGGCATGGCCAACTCTACATCATTCGCATCAAGGGTGCCTGTGGGTGCCTGGGCAGGAGTAGGACAGATCTGAGGGTCTCTGGCAGAAGGGGGTGGGACCCAGGCAAGCGCCAAGGCATGGTCCATTTCTTCATTCCTCATAAAGGGTGACATCTTCCCAGCATGCACCCAGAGGGCGGGGCCAACACAGTAGGGGCTGGTTCCTCGCTGTGGAGCTAAGACTGAATGCGTTTCAGCATAGATGGCCACCACAAAATTGTACATTGGCCCCCGGCCGGCCTGGGCCAGGGCCAGGGCCAAGGCAACGGGGGCCGTTCCCTCACTGTTTCCAGAATGGCTTCGCAGGCGGCATGAAACCACTTTGCAGGCTGCATCCGGCCTCCGGGCTTTTTGTTTGACATGTCTGGTATAGGTTCTCCTGCTTGAGCAGGGAGCTAGACTAGAAGACTTTCAAGGTCCCTTCCAGCTCTCTTCTATTCTAGTATGAAATCTGAAAACAATGATCAATCCTAAAATATCTTGACACATATTGAGTGATGGAAACTCAGCTTCTTTTGTGAAAAGATATCCTGGTAATACTGATGCAAGTGGTCTTATTTATTTATTTATTTATTTATTTATTTATTTATTTATTTTACATTCTGCTTTTATTATTACATTTTTCCTCTTGTTTTCCTGACAACAACAAGCCTTTGAAGTGGGTTGGGCTGAGCGAGAGTGATTGGCCAAAGGTTACCCAGCTGGCTTTCATGCCTGAGTTGGGACTAGAACTCACCTTCTTTTGGTGATTGGTCCAAAGTCAGCCAACTAGCTTTCATGGCTAAGGCAGGACTAGAACTCATAGTCTCCTTGTTTCTAGCCTGGTGCCTTAACCACTTATTCATCATCTTCTGAGTTTGAAGGCATCTTTAGCCAGGCTACCAACCCTAAACTATTAATCACTTCTTTCACTTGTAGAGGTGAATGTTGTTGCTACTAATAAGTCTCAAGAGACGCATATTTCTGTGAAGGCATTGAAGGTGTGGATTAAAGAAGGTCCAGTATAATACCTGTAATGCATCCCTAATTATACTGCATCTTCAGAATGTCAGAGAAGCAATAATTATACTTCGCGTTTATCCACTTGGAAATCAGGAATTCAATCCTAGGTAGGGGAAAATATTTTTCTCCTAGGGCTCAAAGAAAAAAAATATCTGCTGTGCACTCCCCATGACATCAGAAAGGGCATCAGGCTAGTAAATGCTCAGCTCCATCAAGTCGCCTGACTCTACCCTGAATTAAGGAATTACAGGGTTGTAAAATGATAACTCACCCTAGGAACCCAAGTGATTGTCTGGAAAAATCAAGTTGCTCAGCCTCTTGCCTCGATTGCCAGCTAAGAAAATTTTGGGTCCCCTTTGATGTTTCACTTGCTGTTGAAATTGTCAAACTTCAGGGAAAAATAGTTTCTCTTATGGTTGAGAAGAAATCTGATTACTTCATTTTTGAACATAAATTTGACTATTTTGCAGTTTGGCCACCCACCCACAAAAAAGGAGAAAATTTAAAGTAGCATTCAGGACTTATTTCTTACAGGGCAGTTTGCTAAGATATAGACCTTGACTTATGACTATTTGTTTAACGGCCATTTGAAGTTACAATCGCACTGAAAATATTGACTTATCACTCTCCTGATGGTTATGTGATCAAAAGTCAGTTGCTTGGCAACTGGTATGCATTTACAACAGTTGCCGCATCACAGGGTCACGTGATTACACCATATGCAACTTTCCCAGGGGGCTTCTAACAAGCAATGTCAATAGGCGAAGCAGATTTGCTTATGGACCACAACAAAAAGGCAATAAAACTGAGTGTGATCCATTTAATGACCACATTGCTTTCCAGTCCCAATTGTAGCTGTAAATTGGGGCTACTTGTATAGATCTTCAAAAGTGTTTCACATCAAAGACAAATTGTACAGATGTGTTTAAATGTGGGGGTTGAGCATGGGGGGAGGGGAGAAAATCAACCATAACACCATTATGATTGCCATTTTGACTATATAACCACCCTGTGTGCACCCCGACTTGATCAACATTGCAGACAATAAAGAAAAAAGAATATATTTGGAGAACGTGTGCACTGAATCACATAGACATTTTAGTGTGAGCATCACTTTTTTTTAAAAAAATATGTCAGGTTAGAGAAATCCAAACTTAAGAGACTGCAACCAAAACAGAAACTGCAAAGAAAACATCATCTGGAAGGGCTCCAAATTTTGCAATATACATCTAGCATCTTAAACAGTATAACATGGAATAATTTACAAGCCTTCATTGGAATGCCTGATAAAGGATAATGTATTTCATTTGCTTCTAAGTGATCTCAGCAAGTCAGATTGGAAGCTGAAGACTTAAAATCCTCAGAAGTCTTTCTGAATATTATTTTTACATCTCTTTCATTCATGAGAGCACCTTCGGAGCCCATGGAAGCAGGGACAAGCTTTGACAACTGAGCTCCTCAAAGAATTGCAAATTACCCTTTCAAAATGATTAAAAAGAGGAAGCTATTAAAGACACTGGGAGTAGTTGTTAAATAATGAATTAATTTTTACGAAAATTCAATCTGCTCTTTGTCCCATTCTGTCCAAAAAGCACACCACTAAAAGATAGCCTTGATCTTCAGAAAAAAATCAATGCCTTAGATTATCTCTTTGTAAAAAATAATAATCTTCATCAGTCATCTTATAAAAATAAGTCATAAACCAAACACATGCCTGGTTGTTAAAGTTGCCTAATTCAAAAGCAGGCATAAACCCAGGAATGTAATCTGTTTTTCACTAAAGCAATAGGATTGTTGTTGTTTATAAAAAAACATTTTGACTTGTTCTTGTTTGACATTGCTGTCAGGAATTTCAGACATATAACTTTTCTACAAAATGTTCCTGGAGTAATAGAAATAATTCATTGTTGTTTTTTTATTATTCTTGTCAAATCACCTTGCTCATCCCTGCAGTAGCACCAGACAGCTTTTCTGCCAACATTAGAAGAGAGCATTATATTTGAATGCAGTGCACAGAGTGAAAAATATTGTCATACCTGCAAATGGAGCACAATTAGTTCTTTTAGCTCAAGCCAATGAAGCGCAAGATTTGTTTGAGGACTTCATGACATTTTCATGGCCACAATTCAAAAATGGGCAAAGCTAAGGCCCAAACTAAGGATAGTGGAGATGGGTAATTTTTCAGGGATGATATGAAGGCCTGTAGCGTTTGAATTTGTAAGACATCCATTCATTTTCTGCCAGACTACTCCAAAAAAATTAAGGAAAAAAGGTTGAACATTTTTTTACTTCATCTGTTCAGCAGAGAATACTGGCAAGTTCACACTTTTTGTACCTCTGTGCTATTTGAACAAATCATTAGCCAATTAGTTGATTCATAGAAGATGATATTTATAGCTCAGGGTTGAACTGTGGGTCCTTGGTGATCAATGAGCTTGGTTGGTCTCTTTGTAGACATTTTATCACCAAACTTGGTAATATCATCAGTGCTAGTACAATATTTGATTCATCTCCAACAATAATAACATACAGGTAGGCCTTGACCTATGACCACAATTGAGCCCAAAATTTATGTTGCTAAGTGAGACACTTGTTAACTGAGTTTTGCCCCATTTTACGACTGTTCTTGCCACAGTTGTTCAGTGAATCGCTGCAGTTGTTAATTTAGAAATATGGTTGTTAAGAGAATCTGACTTCCCCATTGATTTTGCTTGTCAGAAAGTCACAAAAGGTGATCACGTGGCCTCATATGTGCATAAATATGATTCAGTTGCCAAGCATCTCTATTTTGATAATGCTGACTGTGGACATGTTGCAACGGTTGTGTGGAAAAAATGTCACTTTTTTCAGTGCTGTTGTATCTTGAATGATCACTAAATGAACTATTGTAAGTCAAGGACTACCTGTAATTGGGGGGAGGGGTTAAGTACCTCATGAGCTATCTGCTATTCTTTCATCAGTATATCATCATCCAAACATTTGTGTAGCAGGAAGAATGTGAGTTCTACCATTTGGGCAAAAGCGAAGATAGCTTTTTAACATTCTTGCTTTTGATCCATCTGAGTGCAAGGGAGCATGATCCATGATAAACAGCTACCTTTGGAAATAAACAATGATCCTTGGATCCTTTTCAGCTGATGACAAGCATTGCATGACTTTCCACCATTGTTATCAAAGCTCCATATTAATCACAGGGAAGAAACCTATAATCCAGTTTCTAGAAAGATGGCATGATGGAAGTAGATGTGACTTCAACTACAGAGATGAACACTTTGGGTATCAATGATTCTGAAATGGATATGTATGCATATCTCTTGAAGGGAGAGAATGAATATCAACCTTCATAGAAGCAGCTTAGCAAGTCATCAATGAACGAGATCTGCCCAGTTTCCAAAATATTGCTGAGACCATTCCTATCTCTGCTGATTGCCTGGAACATATTTAGAATGAAAAATAAGGAAAATAAATGTCCAATGTACAGGATTCTGATGTATAATATACAAACCAGGGAAGAAGCAGAGCATTATTTAGATCTGTTCAATTTACTGTCTGTATAAAACTACATATGCCTATTATTGTCAGTTAGCAATAGTGATCCGTGCCCTTGATCATTTTGAGGATAGACTGCTTAACTGTATTGTATTTGGGTCTGCCTTTGAAAATGATCCTCAAGCTACATTGTGTGGCTGTCTGTTTGCTAATGGGTAAAAAGTGCTTTTAGCAATGCAACACCAGTTTGGGATGTTGCATTTATGAATGTCTAATGCAGAGTGTGCATTGCTTGGAAGTGATGTTCTCAGAGGACATTATTGATTTACTTATTTATTATTATGTTCCTGCAGGAGTGTAAGCAGCCCACATCCTGCACAGACATCAGCAAAGGCTGAAAAGGAGGCAAATGACATCATGCACAGCATTACATCATTATGGAAATTCTGCATATGATATCATTCACATCTGCATAGAAACAGATGCAAATTAGGCAATTTTGTATAATTTGTATAATAATGTTATTAAATATGTAATGTCATCAGGGCTTTTATTGGAGACCAGAATCCCACTATTTTTATGTTTGAACAACAAACTTACAAACAGATTGGGTTGAGAGATAGAAAAATTAAAAAAAACATTACAAAGAGTTGTACACACCCCATTCACTCTGGATTTTAATAGCAGTATGAATATTTGCACCAAAATAATTCTAGCTTTTCATTTTTTCTTAATCAAAAATCCACACACACCACAAATTTGTATCTGAAAAGAAAGTCTACCCCAAAAGTTATCAACAAACAGCAGCATAGTTCCATTACTCTAAAAAGCTTACATAGCAAAAATTCATGTTAAAAAAGTCTATAGTGAAATGTTATTTTTTTAAAAAAAAAATATCCTGCACAATTTGCATTCATTGCCATACAAATGAGTTTAATATTATACTGTGGCTTTATTTCTTAGGAGAAACTGAACATGTGTGTGTTTATTAAAAGCGTACTTTAGCATGATATATCTAGAACATTGTACACTACACTTAAGCCCCTCCCACTATTTTCATAACTCAGTTAGCATCTTTCTTTTTTATGTATTTGTACTTCATGTTTCTAGACCACCTTTCTCCCTCAAAGAGGGGCTCTGGGCGATGATGATGGTTTGCTGATGTTTGCATGTAGCCCATAGTCTAGCTTTTTTTTGGAAGGAAAATGATCCAACCTGTTTATTGTTTTCACTTATCCCTTTTCAGATGATATAACAGAACTGAGTGTAGCATCGTATATTTTGCAATTGATTCCAGGATTTGTCTTAGAAATGCAACTTCAAGACAAATGACCTATTTGAATGGGAGGAAAACTCTAAGGAGGTAGACTCGGAGATAAAGAAGTCTTCAAAACTCTTCCAGGACAAATGATAGGCCAATCAGAAGAAAGGTCTAACACAGTTCAAGGCCTGATGAAGTTGACCAGATTTATTTATTTATTCATTCATTTTTGGAAAAAGAAAGCCCAGGCAGTTAAACAATAGTGCCAAATGGTTTGCACAGAGCCATCTTCTTCATATGTTGCTTTCTTGGACTAATTATCCAACATGAACAGTTCACAGGACTTTTCAAAAGATAAGACAAGACTAAGTAAAACCATTGGGCAATCCATAAGCTGTGTAAAGCAGGCACAATTTTAATCAAACCTGGTTTGTTTGTCTGTTTTAGTCCTTCCCCTCATCCCCGGTGCCCAAGTAAGACAGTAACTGCCAAAGTGAGCAGCACACACAACACACACACACACACACACACACACACACAGATTGTTAAGATCTGCGTGTCTCTAACTTTATAACGGAGATCTTTTTACAAAGGAAATATTTGATGCCTTTGCTAAGAATCTATTTTAGGAAGTGTTTTCATTTTTGATTATGATGACATTCTGTGATAGATTTGTTCCTAAATCTGTCACTAGCTTTGTACCTCATTCTGTGTTTGCGTGCTTGAGCCTGTACTTTATTTTCTTCTTTTGGACAATCAAAATGTTACACAACAAAGAAGGTGGTATCAGTAAGTGGGTTTTGATTTCAGCTCAATTTCCTGTTACTTTCCATATTTGCTCCGGGAAAAGTCCCATTGTGCTTGTGATAATGAAACTCAGCAGGAAGACGAATATCTCCACCTATAACAGTGGTTCTCAACCTTTTTAATGCCACGACCCCCAACCGGTCGTAAGTTGAGGACTACTCAACCGGTCGTAAGTCGAGGACTACTCAACTGGTGCAGCACCATTTGCAGAATGGGACTTTTGGCGAGCTCAGCAGGGCAGAGACAGCCTGGACAATTCCTATTGGCTTTTGAAAGCCAATAGAATTAGACTCTATTCAAGAGAGTCTATTCTATTGGCTTTCAAAAGCCAATAGAATAAAAGGGAGTAGCACAGCTAAGGAAAAGAGGAATAAAAATGGCGGACTGCATTGTTTGGCGACCCCCATGAAATGGTCATTTGACCCCAAATGGGGTCCCAACCCACAGGTTGAGAACCACTGACCTATAAGGAGCAGGGAAAGAGAGAAAGTTATAGATAAAAAAAGAAAAGAAAAGTGAAATCAGAGAATATATGCGATAGGTAGTCCTTCATTTACAACCATTCATTTAGCAACTGTTTAAAGTTACATCAGTGGAAAAAAGTGACTTACACTGTTTTGATAAAAAAAAAAGAATATAAGTACTTTTGTTTCTATTTGGAAACCGCCTCTGGACTTTGTGCTTGAGGGGGGAAAAAATAACACTTTGATTTTGGGTTTTACTGATTAGATTGATTTGTTGATATAGAAATGGCTAGCTCGTACTACTATAGAAATATGAAAAGTTAATACCTTATTTTACTGCAACAGAGGGAGTCGGAAGTCAATGCCTTTTTTCTCCTCCCCCCCCCTTTTCCACATTTCTCTTTTTCCCCTTCCCTTTCCTTTGTTCTCTGTTATTTGCTTTTGTATTTTCGTATTTTATATTATAAGTGAAAATAAAAAATACTTTAATTCAAAAAAATCAGAAAAAGAAAAAAGGAAAAAAAGAAAAAAAGTGACTTGCAGCCGGTCCTCACACTTAACTATCACAGTACCTCCACAGTAACCAGTAAAGATCAAAATTTAGGCACTTTGCAACCAGAATATATTTATGAACATTGCAGTGTCCAGGGGTCAAGTGATTGGAACTTGTGACCTTCCCAGGGGGTTGGACTGGAAGACCTCCAAGCTCCCTTCCAACTCTGTTATTCTATTCTATTCTACTTCTGACAAACAAAAAAATCTGACGGAAGCCAGATTCGCTTAACAACAGCATGATTCACTTAATAACTGCTGTGATTTGCTTAACAACCAAGGCAAAAAGGTCATAAAAAGGAGAGGCCAGAGAAAAATGAAATGTATATATTAGCAACAGAGGGAATAACCTATAAATAATACCAATTCCCAATATCCTTTTACTTTTTCATCTCCTTCCTCTAGAACAGTGTTTTTTTCAAGCTTGGCAAGATTAAGGTGTGTGAATTTCAACTCCCAGAATTGCCTAGCCAGTCCCCCCCCCATGGGAACTTGTTTCCTGTAGGTAGCATCAGAGAGACATGTGCTGAGAAAGACATGGAGGGAGGGAGAGAAAGAGAGAGAGAGAAGAAAAGGAAGGAAGGGAGGGAGGGAGGGAGGGAGGGAGGAAGGAAGGAAGGAAGGAAGGAAGGAAGGAAGGAAGGAAGGAAGGAAGGAAGGAAGGAAGGAAGGAAATGCCTGCATTATTTTGTGCTTGGTGTGCTATAATCAACACTCTCCATAGTATGCTTTCGGCCTGTAGGTTGTATATCTGTGGGATAATGATTACTAATGATGAAGAAGTAGATTACTACTACTATGAATAATTGTAGGACATTATGTTGAGGTAGCTAAAAATTTTTTAATGAGAGTTGAATATAAATCCTGAGCTTTTTTATTATTGCATAAAAAACAGCTTATAATTTGGAAAGGGAGGTAGTAAACACTTCCCCTACATTTCAGCATTAAGAAAAGATAAGGAAAGGCAATTAAGAGAAGTTTACAACAATCTGGTATGAATTTTTTCTCGTGTCTTGTAACCTTGTATCTGAAGTACAGTGATAAGAGATGCAGCACAAACTTAAAATAGAGCATTCACTTCCACCAGACTTTGTGCTGTCTTGGATTTGGACAACCCAACATGGGAAGTAGAGAATGGCCATAAAGTCTTTTGAGGCCAGTCAGGATCAGAATGCTTTTGACTATACCAGCTGCTGAGAAGCTGTTGCCCTCAAAACTCTTTTAATGGGCTCCTCAAGGCCTCTGATCAGCCAGGGAGGGAAATGAATGGCTATTTTAAATAGAACTGGACTTTTGTTCATGTGCTTGAATTTGGATAAAAGTAACCAGAGGGACTTGCCACTACAAAACAAGAGGGCAAGAGAAAAAGTGAAAGAAGAACAAGAATGTATTCAAGGCAAGCCAGAATTCTGATTGTTAATCTGTATGCTGGGATTTGTGTTGTGCTGCCAAAATGAAGCATGCACTATATTTTGTTTTTTCTTTTCTTTTATTATTTTCTTTTGTCATTTTTATTTAGTTTTATTTTATTTTGTTATTTTATTTTATTATTATTATATATTTTATTTTTATTATGATTTTATATTTTATTTTTATTATGATTTTATATTTTATTTTTATTATGATTTTATATTTTATTTTATTTTATTATTTATTATTTTATTTGTTAGATTTATTTGCCACCCATCTTGTCTTGCAGCAACTCTGGATGGCTTACAGCAGGGGTGTCAAACTCAATTTCATTGAGGGCCGCATCAGCATTGTGGTTGCTCTTGGGGGGGGTTGGGTGGGTGCAGCCTACTGGGTGGGCGTGGATGGAGTGGGTGTGGCCTACTGGGTGGGCATGGCTAGCTCTACATTGTTCGCATCAAGGGTGCCTGTGGAGGCCTGGGCAGGAGTGGGACAGATCTGAGGATCTCTGGCAGAAGGAGGTGGGACCGGGCAAGCGCCAAGGCATGATCCATTTCTTCATTCCTCACAAAGGGTGACACCTCCCCAGCATGTACCCAGGGGGCGGGGCCGATGCGGCAGGGGCTGGTTCCTTGCTGTTTCTAGATGGCCTTGTGGAGCTAAGACTGAATGCGTTTCAGCATAGAAGGACACCACAAAATTGTACATTAGCTCCCGGACAGCCTGGGCCACGGCCAAGGCAGCAGGGGCCGTTCCCTCACTGTTTCCAGGATGGCTTCGTGGGCCACATGAAACCACTTTGCGGGCCGCATCTGGCCCCCGGGCCTTGTGTTTGACATATCTGGCTTACAGTATTAAAAATGATAAAATCATAACAATAGTATTTCTAAAAACAATGGAAATAGAACGACATTCAAAAAGTAACACTACAATTAAAATATGGGGAGGGAGACAGAATAACAGAATATCAAAGTTGGAAGGGACCTTAGAGGTCTTCCAGTCCACCACCACCCCCTGCTCAAGACAGCAGGATGCGCAGGAAGGGAAGTGAGGTTTTTTCTTAATCCATCAATGACCTCCAGTGGGATGCTCCCCTCTTGGAACTCCAAGGCAGCTTATGGAAGGTCAGAAGTGTGGAAAAAGATTTTACCTCAGAGGGCACTATGTTCCAAAAGACATGGCAGAAAAGGCTCTTCTTCTAGATCCCGCCAGTTGAAATGTTGTGGACTGCAGCATGCCTCTTCTGCCCATGTGGAAAGGAGGACCTATCCCATTGAGTGACATGGTTCCTCAAATAACCTGGACCCATACCATCCATTTTTAAGTATTTCATACCTCTGTCTTCTTTCCTCAGAGAACTGGCTGGCTGCCCTTGAACTGTATTTCAGAACTCCCTGGGTTGGCTGCATTCACACAACATATTGGACCTCATTACTGAATTAACTCATGTTCTAGGTCAACCTGCCACATAGGATACCTATGTGATTGTAGCTACTAGGTCCTTCACTGATCTGACTATGAGGGTAGCCTTTTGCACTTTCACAAAGTTGGATTGAAACTGTCCCTATACTGATCAGGTTAACAATATGCCACTCTGCAGTTGTCCTGATTCAGTGTGGTATGTGAGTGTGTCATCCTGGCAAGTTGTTGTAATTTTTTTAAACTCACACAGCAGCAGTTTATGTAACACAGCGTTCAGTTCTCCCTGATTAAAGAGGTCATCATAATTCAGGCAGATGTAGCTGATATCTTTTCTCCACTTTGTGTGAAATAAAATTTGCACAGGTTAGATCTTTCTCTTACATAGAAGACCTTGAGATGCTTATTTTCGTAAATGCAGGCAATGGATAATGTGTGATCCAGATATGGCTCTTCCAGTGAGGGCCTAGGAAAATGCCATCTCTAATCATTTCTTATCTGTATTGCCAAAAGTTGCTGTTACATGGATCAAACAAGGTAATAGAAATGCTTCTTCTCAAAACACAGAGAATGACTACCTTCTGGACAATAACAGGTAGATATTATTTTATTGCCATGGGGCTTCACCTAACTTGGGGGGGAGAGAGAGGGAGAGAGAATAGGCAAAGCCTGCAATCAATGGGGTGAAGGTGCAAAATAGGCAAGGCTTGTCAATATCTTGTGTGTGAAGTCATAGAGTTTTCTTTCTTACTGCATTTATAGGGGCCTCCCTCCCTCCCTCCCTCCCTTCCTTCCTTCCTTCCTTCCTTCCTTCCTTCCTTCCTTTCTTCCTTCCTTCCTTCCTTCCTTTTTAGAATTTCCATTTCAGCAGAGGTGGACATTTTTTGCAGCGTGAGGCATGATAATGATGTCAACAGGAAAGTCAAGGTTGGAATATTCAGTGCTCCATTTTACATATTGGGCGTAAGGTTAGGAGTAAGGCAGGTGAAAGTGTATTTTTTAAAAAAAATAAAAGTAGAAGTTACAAGTGGATGCTAAGTTTCAATTATGTGACCTGAACTTCCAGAGGTTACAAAAGAAGGAATCATGGAAATTGCAAGCGCCCGGTATTGGAACTATGGTCTGTATATATAATATGTCACAAATGTTCATAGAGAGCTTGGGGAAAAGGGTACTAAAGGGATTTTAGAGTCATGTCCTGGGCTAGCGATTGTATCTGAATAATCTTTCTAGAATCGTGTATCACCCCAGAACGTCCTCTAGAACAGACATGTCAAACTCGCGATGTCACATGATGTCGCGCAACGTATCAGGATGGTTTTGCCATTGCTGGCAATGGGTGGGTGTGCCTTCCGGATGATGCATCGGGCCCGCGGGCCGGCCGTTTGACACCCCTGCTCTAGAAGGAAGAGATGTTTGCTGAAAAGTGGGCCATGTGGTTTTGAAGGGTTTAATGTATGTGTGTTTGTGTGTAGGGGGGGTAATTTCATAGCATTTTGCTGAAGAACATTGTCTGGATCTGGGGAATTCTCTCTCTGAGTCTTCATAACTCATGGAGCTATGAAGGACACTGAAGGAGGCATGTAGGCTTGAAAACACAAGAGGCTTAGGGGAAAGACCTTTAAGATCCAACATTCTCCTGCAATAATACAAAGAATATTCGTATGTTTTTAATTACCTAAATTTTTCCCCCTCATTAATAGCTATTTCCATATGGCACACAGTTTTTAAAATCAAATAACATTCAAATTATCATCCGAGTAGCATATCTCCTTGCAATAGGAAACCATGCTGTCTCTAAGGGGGGGAAGGGGATGAAGCAACACTCGAGTTAAATTTGGATTAGCCTGATTTCTGAAAATATCTCCAGCAGATGCTGGTAGGCTGACAAGTTTTCCTGAGCTACAGCTTTAGGCAAATCCAGGCGCTGTTGTTTATTCTCTTCGCACAATCTTCTGCGTTCCTGTGACATCACTCCGAGACACTGTTGCCAGGCAGCAGAGCGGCTGGTGCTTCAGCCGATGGAGAGGAACCAATGGGAGGGTGGGGGAGCCATTAAGACAAGGGGTAAAGAGGGGAGGGAATGGAAAATGCTGAGCCAGAAATTCCTTCTCCCTACCTCAGCAAGCCAGCCTAGTTCATTCTTCATGTTTTAATAACATCACAAGCTAGCCAGCCGTTATATGCATCTCACTCACTCAAGCTTGGGGGCTGAGTAAATCTCATTTCGGTGAAGAGGCTGCCACAGGCCTGCTCTATATAAGCCTTGGCCTCAAGGATTGGGAAATTATAAGGAATGCCCCAGTTTATCCCGAGGGGGTGGGGTGGGGTGGAGAAATGGGATTTTGCTTGCTTTTCCTTCCAGCCTTGGGAAATGGGGAATAGAGGTCACGCATCCTCACCTTTACAAGATGCAGCCTGTAGCAGCCACAGAGAGAGTGGCTAGAAAATGGAAAGAAATGCATCACCCCAATGAAAAGGGTGGGGGGATGTCCTAATGGTAAAATAAAGAGAGAGAGAGAAATGGGCAGATCAGTTTTAGAAAAAAAAATAACTCTGATTTAAACAGAAATACAATGTGCTTCATCACCGTGCAAAGTCTGCAGATGACATGAGCGTCTGTTCATTCCATTATTCAGTAAATGTTGGTGGGAACTTAGCCTCTCACAGGGGCACCCATAGGTTACGGTGATTGTGACAGCACAATGAGAGCTCGGCTTGTTCTGGATGTGTGATGCACACCAATTCTTTTTTTTTAAGTCTACCCTGTGGAGATCCCTGTCATTAAGATTATGTTTTTTTAAAATAGGGCATGATCTAGGAAAGGCCCTCAAACAGAGTAGGGCAGAGGATGTAAAAATACTGCACAATGCACCTACACAGACATGAGCAAACTCTTCCTCTGTGTTTACATGGATGATACTGTGGTTTTATTATTATTATTGGGCTGTTCACTGCCCAGAGTTTCTTGGACACTTATGTGTCCAAGTCACTTGTTCATGAGATGGTTGACTATGTAAATTTGACAAATAAATAAATTGGATGGATGGATGGATGGATGGATCCATATATCCTCTATCTCATCCATCCATCTATAGATGGATAGATAGATAGATAGATAGATAGATAGATAGATAGATAGATAGATAGATAGATAGATAGATGATAGATAGATAGATAGATAGATAGATAGATTAGATAAATTACATAGAGTAGATAATATTTTTATAGATTGCTGAATGCTCATGGAAGACCACTGAGCAGAATTCTACACTGCCAAGAGGCCCTCTGAGGGAGATGGGTGGTTAAGAAATATGAAATATAAATATATAAAATTTACGATTTCTGTATTCCTGTGAATGCCTTCAGGTCCTAGGAAGCTAAGAAGGCATAAGGCTGCCTAGGGAGAAAGGGGGCGGCATGGTGGCTAAGTGGTTAAGACACTGGGCTTTGTCAGCTGGAAAGCCCAGGTTCAAGACCTGAGCACCTTGCAACAGGGTGAGCTCCTGTCCTCGCCCCAGCTCTTGCCAACCTAGCTCAAGGTTGATTCAGCCTTCCATCCTTCTGAGGTTGGTAAAATGATTGTTGGGACCATATGCTCACATCGTAAACCGCTCAGTGCTGTAAAGCACTATGGAGCAACATATGTCTTATTGCTATTGCTAAGGTAATATGAATGAACCTAAGAAAAGACTGGAGTCACTGAAGCAGTAGGTGAGAACTTAAATGGACTCCAGAAGATGGTAGAGGACAGGAAGACCTGGAGGAACATTGTCCATGGGGTCGCGATGGGTCGGACACGACTTCGCAATTAACAACAACAAAAAGAAAAGACTCTGTTTCTTTAAGTAGCCATTGACAAATAAATACAGCAAGCAATTTTCCTGCTTTGGAGAAAAAAAATATGAAAACACCTAACCATAGTTTATCCAGCACTATATTTTACTGATGCCTGCTGCATAAAAAAAAAAACAAAAAACAGTTGGGCCATTAATTATTTGCGTACTGCTTTGAAATCATAGGAACATAGAAAACTGATAATAGAAGAAAACAACTAGTGGTCCATCAAGTCCATCCTTAAGAGTTGTTGGTTTTTTTTAATTTTAAAAACTTTGCCAGTTTATTCCAAGCATGTTTAAACTCATTTACTGATAATTGCTCCACTATCTCCACTGGAAGTTGGTTCCAAGCTTCTACTACTCTTTCTGTAATCTAATATTTTCTAATATTACCAAGGGATCATTTTTGTAGCACAATGGTTAAAGTGTGAAGTACTGCAGGCAAACTCTGCCCACAACTTGGAGTTCGATCCTGATCAGCTCAAGGTTGACTCAGTCTTCCATCCTTCCGATGAGGACCCAGATTGTTGGGGGTGATTTGCTGATGTTGTAAAATGCCCAGAGATGGCTGTAAAGTCTAAGTATCATTGTTATTGCTATACCCCGTTACACAATGTCTTTGCACCATTCCTCTTACTTAGAAAGAACAAGAAAGGTCAGCTGAGAAAAGGAATCCCTTTCCTGAATTCTCATACCCCGTTCCTCGCGCTCTCAGGCAGCCCAGCTGCACTCCTGATGTATCCTCTAGATCAGACATGTCAAACACAAGGCCCAGGGGCCGGGCGCGGCTCGTGAAGTGGTTTCATGTGGCCCACAAAGCCATCCTGGAAACAGTGAGGGAACGGCCCCCACTGCCTTGGCCCTGGCCCAGGTCGGCTGGGAGCCAATGTACAATTTTGTGGTGGCCTTCTATGCTGAAACACATTCAGTCTTAGCTCCACAAGGCTGTCTGGAAACAGCAAGGAACCAGCCCCTGCCGCGTCGGCCCCGCCCCCTGGGTACATGCTGGGGAGGTGCTGGGTACATGCTTGTGAGGAATGAAGAAATGCACCATCACCTGGAAGTGGCCAGCAAATGGCCCTCGCCTACTTCACATATTCGGCTTGATGGGCTCCGGCAGAGGGGTTTCAGCAGGCAGTGAGGGTCCTCCAGTGAACCATGCCTTGGGACTTGCCCCAATCTCAACCCCTTCTGCTAGAGACACTCAGATCTCTCCCACTCTTGCCCAGGCCCCCACAGGCACCCTTGAATCGAACGATGTAGAGCTTGCCATGCCCACCCAATAGGCCATACCCACTCCGGCCACACCCACCCTGGCCACACCCATCAGGCCCCCCGAGGGCAACCGCAATGCTGCTGCGGCCCTCAATGAAATTGAGTTCGACACTCCTGCTGTAGATGAAAAATGGAATGAGTCCCTCAGAGTTTCTTGAAAGCACATTTTTTCCTATTCAGTAAACTTTGCTTTTCCATTCTGTAACTCCAAGTCTCTGGTTTCCCCATTTCTCTTCCTCCCTTGGTGATCGGCCAACATGTGTTGAAAGATGCATTTGTCATGTTGCAGCTAGTTTTCTTCAGAGGAACTCTTAAAGATCCAGCCACCTGTCTAATTTACAGAAGAGGAATGGTTATTTATCCAGCTTCCCTTCCTATAGAGCCCAGCCCAGCCTCTGGACCGAACAGAGAGCACTTTCTTAGCAGTCCAGGAAGAAATCAGAGAAAGAGCAATTGCTTTCTTCACACTTGAAATATGAAGATGGAAACTCAGTCTTTCCAGTAATGTAGAAATTAACTATTTTGCACCTGTTTCCCCCATCTGCCTGGTAACAGGTATACGTTGGCATTCCTTTGGAGACTACAGGTAGTCCTCAACTAACAGCCATTCATTTAAGGACCATTTAAAGTTACAAAGGCACTGAAAAAAG
Organism: Crotalus tigris; assembly: GCF_016545835.1. Classification (NCBI taxonomy): domain Eukaryota; kingdom Metazoa; phylum Chordata; class Lepidosauria; order Squamata; family Viperidae; genus Crotalus; species Crotalus tigris. Next base: position 537,484 of record NW_024097149.1, on the reverse strand, counting down.
TGAGTTTTGAACATTTTTCATTAATAATAATAATAATAATAATAATAATAATAATAATAATAATAATAAAGTTGGAAAGGACCTTGGAGGTCACCTAGTCCAACCCCTTGCTCAGGCAGGAAACCTTACACCATTTCGGACAAATGGCTGTCCAGTCTGTTCTTAAAAATTTCCAGTGTTGGCGCATTCACTGCTTCTGGAGGCAGGTTGTTCCACTGGTTAATTGTTCTCACTGTCAGGAAGTTTCTCCTTAGTTCTAGGTTGCTTTTCTCCTTGATTAGTTTCCACCCATTGCTTCTTGTCCTGCCTTCAGGTCCCTTGGAAAATAGCTTGACTCCCTCTTCTTTGTGGCAGCCCCTGAGATATTGGAACACTGCTATCATGTCCCCCCTCGTCCTTCTCTTCGTTAAACTAGACATACCCAATTCCAGCAACTGTTCCTCATGTGTTTTAGCCTCCAGTACCCTAATCATCTTTGTTGCTCTTCTCTGTACTCTTTCTAGCATCTCAACATCTTTTTTACATCATGGTGACCAAAACTGGATGCAGTATTCCAAATGTGGCCTTAGGATCACCTGTGGTCATGTGATCAAAATTCCAATGCTTGGCAACTGGCCAGTATAGATGACGGTTGCAGTGCCCTGAGGTCATGTCATCCCCTTTTGTGACCTTTTGACAAGCAAAGTCAAGGGAGAAGCCACGTGCGTTTAACAACCATGTTAATCACTTCACAACAGCAGTGATTCACTTCAGAATGTTGGCAAGCAAGGTTATAAAAGGGGGCAAAACTTGCTTAACAACGGCCTTACTTAGCAGTGGAAATTTGGGACTCAATTGTGGTCATAAGTCAAGAACTACATGTTAACGCCCCTCTGTCTCTTTCTCTCCATCCCTTTCTCATCCCTTTTTCTGGTTCTGGATAGAAAAGAAAATCAGAATCTGACTTAAAAGTGAGTTTTGCTAATCAAATCAAAAAGCATATGGAATTAGGGGAAGGCTGGAATAGAATCCTTTTTAAATTTTTATTACAAGCCTTCCAGCATTTCTAAAGTAATTATGCATCACGCATGAGATTCTTATAGGGGTTAAATGCCAATAATGTAAGAGAGATATTTAATATACAAGGAGGGAGAATAAATGCAAATTAGTTGAGACTGCATATCTGATCCATCATGTTCCAAAAATTATGGCGATTTTTAATTTTTCCCAGGTTTCTGGCAAATAGTCTCTTCAGGCCCTCAAAGGCTTTCAATACATCCAGAGATCATGTAAAGAAGGAACTTATATTGCAGATAGTCCGTGACTTACGACCATTGCAAATTTATGTTGCTAAGTGAGACATTCATTAAGTGAGTTTTGCCCCATTTTATAACCTTTCTTGCCACAGTTGCTAAGTGAATCATTGCAGTGGTTAAGTTACTAACATGGTTGTTAAGTGAATATGGCTTCCCCCATTGACTTTTCTTGTCAGAAGTCACAAAAGGTAATGACTTGACTCCGGGATACTGCAACTGTCATGAAAATGAACCAGGTGCCAAGCATCCAAAATTTTGATCACGTGACCACGGGGATTCTGCAATGATCGTAAGGGTGTAAAATGGTCATAAATCATTTTTTTCAGTGCCATTGTAACTTTGAACGGTCACTAAACGAACTGTTGTAAGTGGAGGATTACCTATATAATATTATCAAATATATTTTAATTCTTTTTTGTAAAATTGAGGACCTCCTGTAAAAAAAAAAGATGAGATGAGACAAGACAAGACAAGACAAGACAAGATAAGATAAGATTATAGGATAAGATTATAAGTGTTCCAGAATAATTCGCCAACATGTTGGAAATGTAAAAAAGTACATGGAACATATTATCATCTATGGTGGACATGCCCGGTTGCAAAAAAATATTGGTCTACAATAAGAAAATAGATCCAAGAAATAATAGCCCAACCTGTAGACTGGAAATCAGAGATCTTTTTGTTGGGTATTTTAAATAGAAAATATAGTAAAGAAATATGGTACTTAATTTTACATATAATAACGGCGGCAAGAATAGCATATGCACAGTGCTGGAAAAATGAGAATATACCATCAGAGGAAGAAGTAATAAGAAAAATCCTGGACTGTGCTGAGATGGACAAATTAACAAAAGAGATAAAAGAAAAGGAAGACACAGAGTATTATATAGTATGGAACAAGGTGTATGTCTGGTTGGAGACTAGAAATAATAGAGGAGAATAAATATGGAAAGGTCAAAAGTGAAAATATGTGTACAATAATGTATAATAATAATAATATGAGTTATTCTTAGTAAGAAGTAGAACATGAAGGAAGAAAAATGTAAATAAGAAATAATGGGGCTATAAGGACAAATATTTAAAGAAGAATAAGGGGGAAATGTAAAGATTAGATTACCATTACGTAATTGCTGTAAAAAAAAAGGAGGAGTATATATTGTGTGTGTATGTGTGTTATGTTATGTTTTGCTTTGTTCTGTTTTGTCTTGTTGGTTAAAAATAAAAATTAAAAAAAAAGATAAGATGATAAGATAACCTTTATTGTCATTTTTTTACTGCGGGCACAACAATATACATCAAAAATGAAATTTAGTTGCCCGCTCTCAAAGTGAAACACATACATGACACACACCTAAACATACTATGTACAACATATGTATAGACCCACACCCCTACATATACATAGCAAATAAATATTAAATACTGTCCATCTTGAATATAGAACGGAAAGAGGAAGCTTAAGAGTTCACAAGGTTAATATTTTATGGAATGAAATTATGGCTGAATCTGGATGTTCTGCTTCGTATACCACGAAGCCTCCTCCCAGAAGGTAACAAGGAAAACAGGTGGTGGAGAGGATGTGTAGTGTCCCAGACAATCTTGAGGACCCTGCTCAAGCAATGCTTCTGTGCTATGTCCTGGATGGGAGGGAGGGAACTGCCAATGATCTTTTCGGCTATTCTCACCACTCTCTGCGCCGCCTTCCTGTCTGAAGCAGGGATGTTTCCAAACCAGATTGTGATGCTGTATGACAGGATGCTCTCAATCGCCCCCCTGTAGAAAGTGGTAAGGACAGGAGAAGGAAAATGTGCTTTTCTCATGCATCGCAGAAAATGCAGGCACTGCTGTGCCCACTTCACCAGTTTCTCACTGTTGAGAACAGGGCTTCCATCAAATGAACATATTTTTGAGTCCTGTTTGTAGCTGTCCTTGCTTAGTTTGCCCAGTCCCTTGTCTATATTTTTATTTATTTGATTGTTTGTAATCTTCAGTTGGGCAAAGCAATACATCCCAGAACAATTATTGAATCAATAGGGCATGATTGGGCTAACATATAGAACGTGTCCCTGTAGAATTGAAATTTGGCATGGGCATGGCATTGGCATGGTTAGGGGCATCTCAATGCTGCTGCTCTGCTATGCTGCCATGGTCAGTCCCAGTCACAGCATTGCTCTTTCTAATGCTCCTTGCCAGCTCGCTACAAGGAAAGTCAGTGGGGAAGCCAGCGGGAAGTTGGACGTTGTTCCCACTGCTTTTTTTTCCTGCCTGAATTTACTCTGTTTCTCGTTTAGGCAAGGAAATAGCTCTGAAACACTGACCCAAATGGGATAGGGTTGTTTACAGATACATCTGTTTACACAACACACAATAATATTTTGATGCCTACAATGTGTATAAGTATTGCAAAAATGACTAGATAAAAAACAAACAAAAGGGAGCATAAAAATAAAGGTGTGAAGTCTGCAAGTGGCTTAGAAACCAATCTTACAAGTTGTCTCCGTGGAAGGAATGAGTTAACCAAATACCTCTTGGCTTAACAGGACTCAGCCCTGTTGTAATGAGAATAAAATGTAATTGGAACCTTTGGCTCCTGATAAAAAGAAATATAGCCTAAATTTTAATTAAATTGAGAAGTAGCTGGTTAATCAGGGAGAATACTAATGATCTGATTAAAAAGAATTGTACAGGAGAGGAGAGGGAAAACCTTGATTGGTGCCTGGGCAAAAGAGCAGGACATTCATGATGTGTGTATCTCTACTTGCAAGTGAAGAATTGCTGGTTGCAAGAGAAACATTTGCCAAAATCTAGACTCCCTGATTAGATTAAAGTAGGGCTGAGCAATCATTTGGAGAAGGAAAAGGGTGGGCAGGAAGGATAAATCTATGATCAAAGAAGAAATAATCAGAAAATAGTGTAATATAGATATGGAATGAGCAATACTATGGCCCTGGGGCTGTGATTTACTCCTCAATCTTTTATCCTTCCTTCCTTCCCCCCCTCCCTCCATTCCTTCTTCCCTCCCTCCTTCCCTCCCTCCTTCCTTCCTTTCTACCTTCCCTCCCTCCCTCCTTCCCTCCTTCCTTCCTCCCTCTCTCCCTCCCTCCCCAGAATCTCCTTCAAGCACAACTGCTGAATAGCAGTACATGATGGTTCTGTTTACACAATTGACTTACCCTATTGAGTTTTATTAATTCACTTTTAAACCAAAATAGAGAGGATTAAGACTTTAAAAAAAAAGTAAACACAAAACAGGTTTGATATGTTACAGAAAGGCTTCTCCCAGGTCTTGTCTTGACCTGATCAAGCACATCATTCAGACATAGTCCAAATTTGTAGCATAACACTTAAAATGAGTTTCAGAAAGAAAGAAAGAAAGAAACCTTCCAATGATTCTCCCCCAAATGTGAGGAGAGAGAGAAATCTTAGTTTTATTCATGAACATAACATCATAACATCACTACTCTGAGCTGCACGGGCTCCCAGCAAGCTTCTGGGTGCCATTCAAGATGCTGGTTATTATTTTTAAAGACCTACATGGCATAGGACTTGGTTTCTTGAAAGAACATCTGCACGTACTATATACTCCCATATAGTAACAGGTACCTTCTTTTAAGTTTTGTCATCTTATGGGACCTAGGAAGTTTTTCTTTTGTGTGGTGCCCTATACTCAAGAATGATCTTCTCCCTGATATACTGCAGGCCTCTGCTAGGGGTTTGACATGATATATGATTAAAGATGACATGATAACAGTCTTCCAATATTTGAGAGGCTGTTACGGCTGTTTTCCAAAGCACCTAAGAGCAGGACAAGAAGTAAGGAATGGAAGATTATTAAAGAAAGATGCAACCTAGAACGAAGGAGAAATTTCCTGAAAGTGAGAACAGTTAATCCTGTGGAAGGCTTGCATTCAGAAGTTATGAGTACTGCATCACTGGAGGTTTTTAAGAAGAGATTGAACATCTAATGGGATTTGAACCCTGGTCTTGTGTATCAAAGGAGGTTCTCTAACCACTACGCTATCTAGCCACTGTAATCCTCCATGTGTATATGTATGGTTCTATTTATACTACTCACTAGCCCTTTTATGACTTGTGGACTTCAACTCCCTGGCTGAGGAATTCTGGGAACTGAAGTCCACAAGTCATAAAAGGGCCAAGTTTGAAGACCCCTGATATACATATACATACACACAAATATAAACACACGCATCCAGTTGTGGCAACATTACAGACAAAGTAAAATCTCTTAAACCACCACTGCATTCTTCCCAAAGTTCCAGTTCCTTCTCATTTAACCATGAAGCAAAAAAAAAAAAAAAAATATCCATATAACCCTGAAAAATTTGCTTCTCAGAAAATCTGTACCTGTCTAAAGTCCTCAGTCTTTAAACAAGAAAATTGTATTAATTTCAGAGTAGTTACAACTATGACTCCATGACAAGGGAAGCTGTTGAGAAAAGCAGCTAATGGTGGGTGGGAGGTACTAAGAAAAGAGAAACGAAAACCATAATTGCAAACAATTCCTATGAGTAAAATCAAAAGATATCAAAGTGTATAATGAAATTTAGTGAAAAGCTGAAAATCAAAGAGGCATGTGTAGGAGATGAAAAGAGAATTGAGTCACCAAGGAAAAGTACATCTTTTACAAGAAATTATAGAGATAGTGTCAGCTACACCAATACTCAGAATGAGCTGAGGTTGTCCAAGAACAACAGAAAGTCTTCTTCAGATATATTGTATTCATTATAAAAGAAGAGGAAACCATACATTGACTGCTGAGGAAAGATAATTAAGGAACAACAAATGATAAAGAAAAGGTAGCACCACTGAACCACTATTTTGACTCAGTCTCCTGAGAGGAGATGCATTTGATTGTCCAGTTGTGAAGTTTTGGTTGAAGAAGCAGGAATCCAATTCAATTGTGATAGAACTTGCTACTCTTAAATGAGATAACATGTCCATGGCTGAAGGGATTGCATTTTGGGTACTGAAAGAGCTTGCTGGCGGTTTAGTCAAAACTCTTTGAGAAACTGCAGGAAAATAGATGATGCACCAATTGACTGAAGACAACACATTTCACTTCAATGTTCAAAAGGAAGAGAAAGGAATACTCAGGGAAGAGGCAGCGAGTTGTCAGACACTGATCCTTGAGAGGCTAATAATTTTTGAGCTGTAACTTGAATAACCATTTTTTTGTCAGTAATTTATCTTGAGGAATTAACCTCACTCCATTTTTGATGGGCTAACTTCCTTAGAGTGGTGAAAAAAACCACGAATACAATAAAACTTGACCTCAGCAAAGCATTTAACCAAGTTCCCCCATGACATTCTGATTACCAAGTTAGTTAAATTCAGACTGGATATCTTGACTGTTAAGTAGGCACGTATCTGGGGAAAAAATGTATTCCAAGAGAATTCATCGATAGATCTTTATAAAACTGCAGTAAGGGTCAAATTGAAAGCCACTACATTTAATTAAGGCCCTAGACATTTTTGCCATGTTTATTTGTTTGTTTTTCATATTTGTGAACCACTTAGAGAAACTTTAAAGTATAAACACTGTGCATAAAAATTAAAAGAAATAGAATTTAGAAAGAGGCACGGGTAATTAAACACTATTAAAATTAATTAAAAGGCAAAGAGAGGCCTCTCAGGGCACCACCAGCCCCATGTTGTTGTTGTTAATTGCGAAGTCGTGTCCGACCCATCGCGACCCCATGGACAACGTTCTTCCAGGTCTTCCTGTCCTCTACCATCTTCTGGAGTCCATTTAAGTTCTCACCTACTGCTTCAGTGACTCCATCCAGCCATCTCATTCTCTGTCGTCCCCTTCTTCTATTGCCCTCAATCTTTCCCAGCCTTAGGCCCTTTTCCAGTGAGTCCTTCCTTCTCATTAGGTGGCCAAAGTACTTGAGTTTCAACTTCAGGATCTGGCCTTCTAAAGAGCAGTCAGGGTTGATCTCTTCTAGGACTGACCGGTTTGAACGCCTTGCAGTCCAAGGGACTCGCAGGAGTCTTCTCCAGCACCTTAGTTCAAAGGTCTCAATTCTTTTGCGCTCAGCCTTTCTTATGGTCCAACTTTCACAGCCATACATTGCAACTGGGAAAACCATGGCCTGGACTATACGCACTTTTGTTGGCAGGGTGATGTCTCTGCTTTTTAGTATGCTGTCGAGATTTGCCATAGCTTTCCTCCCCATGAGCAAGCGTCTTTTAATTTCTTGGCTGCAGTCCCCATCTGAGGTGATCTTGGAGCCCAGAAAAATAAAATCGGTCACTACCTCCATTTCTTCCCCATCTATTTGCCAGGAATTGAGAGGGCCGGATGCCATGATTTTGGTTTTCTTAATGTTGAGTTTCAAGCCACTTTTGCACTCTCCTTCTTCACCCGCATCAAGAGGCTCTTTAGTTCCTCTTCACTTTCTGCCATTAGAGTGGTATCATCTGCATATCTTAGGTTGTTGATATTTCTCCTTGCAATCTTAATTCCAACTTTTGATTCATCTAGCTCTGCCTTTCTCATGATGTGCTCTGCATATAAGTTAAATAGACAGGGCGACAGTATACAGCCTTGCCGGACTCCTTTTCCAATTTTGAACCAATCAGTGGTTCCGTGTCCAGTTCTCACTGTTGCTTCTTGACCCGCATATAAGTTTCTCAAAAGACAAATGAGATGGTCTGGTACTCCCATCTCTTTAAGAACTTGCCACAATTTGTTGTGATCCACACAATCAAAGGCTTTTGCATAGTCAATGAAGCAGAAGTAGATGTTTTTCTGGAACTCCCTAGCTTTCTCCATGATCCAGTGTATGTTGGCAATTTGATCTCTAGTTCCTCTGCCTCTTCGAAATCCTCCTGTACTTCTGGTAGTTCTCTATCCAGATACTGCTGGAGTCTAGCTTGTAGGATTTTAAGCATAACTTTACTAGCATGTGAAATGAGTGCAATGGTGTGATAGTTTGAACATTCTTTGGCATTGCCTTTCTTTGGAATTGGAATGTAAACTGACCTTTTCCAATCCTGTGGCCCCTGTTGAGTTTTCCAAATTTGCTGGCAAATTGAGTGTAGCACTTTTACTGCATCGTCTTTTAAGATTTTGAATAGCTCAGCTGGAATACTGTCACCTCCACTCGCTTTGTTGTTGCTCAGATTTTCTAAGGCCCATTTCACTTCACATTCTAGGATGTCTGGTTCGAGGTCAGTGATCATCTCATTGTGGTTATCTGGGATGTTAAGCTCATTCTTGTATAGTTCTTCTGTGTAGTTTTGCCATCTCTTCTTAATCTCTTCTACCTCTGTTAGGTCTCTGCCATTTTGATCCTTTATCATGCCCATCTTTGCATGAAACGTTCCCTTCATATCTCAAATTTTCTTGAAGAGATCTCTGGTCCTCCCTATTCTGTTGTTTTCTTCTATTTCTTTGCACTGTTCATTTAAGAAGGCATTCTTATCTCTTCTAGCTATTCTCTGGAATTCTGCATTCAATTGGTTGTATCTTTCTCTTTCTCCTTTGCCTTTCGCTTCCCTTCTTTCCTCAGCTATTTGCAAAGCTTCCTCAGACAGCCATTTTGCTTTCTTGCATTTCTTTTTCTTTGTGATGGTTTTAGTTGCTACCTCTTGTACAATGTTGCGAACTTCCATCCATAGTTCTTAAGGCACTCTGTCTATCAGATCCAGTTCCTTAAATCTATTTGTCACCTCTACTGTATATTCATCAGGAATATGATTTAGTTCATACCTGAGTGGCCTAGTGCTTTTCCCTACTTTTTTCAATTTAAGCCTAAATTTTGCAACGAGAAGCTCATGATCTGAGCCACAGTCAGCTCCGGGTCTTGTTTTTACTGACTGTATAGAGCTTCTCCATCTTTGGCTGCAGAGCACATAGTCAATCTGATTTCTATGTTGACCGTCTTGTGATGTCCATGTGTAGAGCCGTCTCTTGGGTTGTTGGAAAAGAGTGTTTGTTATGACCATCGTATTCTCTTGACAAAATTCTATCAGCCTGTGCCCTGCTTCATTTTGTACTCCAAGGCCAAACCTGCCTGTTATTCCGGTTATCTTTTGGCTTCCTACCTTAGCATTCCAATCCCCCATGATGATAAGGACATCATTTTTTGGTGTTAATTCTATAAGGTGCTGTAGGGCTTCATAAAACTGGTTAATTTCATCCTCTTCAGCACCAGTGGTTGGAGCATAGATTTGGACTATGGTGATATTGAATGGTTTGCCTTGGATTCGAATTGAGATCATTCTGTCATTTTGGGGATTGTATCCCAGTATTGCTTTTCCTATTCTTTTATTGACTATGAAGGCTACTCCATTTCGTCTGAGGGATTCTTGCCCACAGTAGTATACCTGATGGTCATCTGAATTAAATTCACCCATTCCTGTCCATTTTAGTTTGCTGATTCCTAAGATGTCGATGTTCATTCTTGTCATCTCTTTTTTGACTATGTCTAGCTTGCCTTGATTCATGGATCTTACATTCCAGGTTCCTATGGAGAAAAAATCTTTACAGCATCGGACTTTCCTTTCACCACCAGATATATCCACAGCTGAGCGCCCTTTCGGCTTTGGCCCAGTCACTTCATTCTTTCTGGCGCTACTAGTACTAGCCTTCTGCTCTTCCCCAGTAGCATATTGGACACCTTCCGACCTGAGGGGCTCATCTTCCAGCGTCATATCTTTTTGCCTTTTAGTACTGTCCAGGGGGTTTTCATGGCAAAGATACTGGAGTGGTTTGCCATTTCCTTCTCCAGTGGATCACATTTTGTCAGAACTCTCTGCTATAACCTGTCCATCTTGGGTGGCCCTGCACGGCATAGCTTATAGCTTCATTGAGTTACGCAAGCCCCTTCGCCACGACAAGGCAGTAATCCATAAAGGGATTATGGATTACCAGCCCCATGGCCACAGGCTATTCTGAGCTGCCTGTGAAAGGCCAAACAGAGCCATGTTTTGACTTCTTTTCTGAAGGCCACAAGGGGGTGGGGCATCTTACCTCCAGGGGGAGAATATTCCACTGAGGGGGTGTCAATAGCAGAGAATGTAGTGGCATTCCTAGAGACTGTCAATTAGAGTTTTTTAACTGAGGAGGTTTGCAACATACCTTTCCTGCCTGACCAGGTGGAATGGACCATTGTAATGGGACAAAGACAGTTCCATAGGTAGCCTGGTCCTATGTTCACTAATGACTTGAATAAAGATGTAAAGATGGCACAAAACTGTAGATGGCACAAAACTGGATGGGAAAGGAAGGGTAATAGTGTACCCAGGAAGTAAGTATAAGTCTCATAAATAAATAAATAAATAAATAAATAAATAAATAAATAAGGAAGGAAATCAGCCAGAATGTTTTAATCTGAATTATTGAAAGAATTAAATTCATGGATCTAAATAGTTTCCTTCTAATTCTCTGGACACCATTATTTTCTATTTTTGCAGCAACTGGAATTTCTAGCCTAGTTAGTATGCCCTCAAGTCTTTATTTATTTATAATATGAAATATTATTGTTTCAAGTGTTTACAAGAAAAGAGGCAGAGTAGCAGTGGGTGTAGTAGTACAAATGAAAGTAAAATATGGGGTGTCTGCAAGTATGGTAAAAAAAAATTAAGATGGATAGTGAATCCTGGGTCATTTGTGCAATACACTTATAAAAAAAGATGAAACTTCATTCACATCATGATGGCACCATTTTGACTTTTGACCACGCCCTGTGGACATTCCTCAAAAGACATGAGCAAAATATAAAAACCAGGCATTTTTTGCTTAGACATTTGCTTAATGTACAACATTAACCGTCTGCTTGTCTAAATGTGAGCACCCACCCAGAAAGCTTGTGGAGAGAGTAGATTATAAACCTATGTAAATAAATCAAAGCAGACATAAAGGAGGCTGAAGGCCAAATTGGAAAAAGCATTTGCAAATTTTGTTGGAAAAAATGCAAAGAAGTAGACTTCAAAAGTTTAAGTAAACACTGAGCAATGCAATCCATTTAACCTGCTCATCCTCCACCCTGCCTAAAAATGACATTTCCTTTTGATTAAGTCACAGCCTGGAGCATTTTGGTGGCAAACTGCCAGCAGAAATCTTAAGGTAATCCTTACTATTTTAAAAGTGGAACAGTTTGTGTTCTCAGTCCAGGGCTCCTTTAACACAGCTGTAAGCATTTTGTCTTGCTTTACATTCAAAGACCTAGCAGATGCATTTGGACCATGTGCTAAGTTTGTTTAGGATTCACCATGGTTAGACTTGTGCCAATCCACCCTGTTGTGTTAGCTTGTGGAATCAGCTGTTGTGCACCCCAAGAAAATAAGTTAAGTCAAGCACTGAGGTTAGTACCTCACAGAAATGTTTCCAAGGAAGCACTTTGGACATCATTGCAAACATAGCACTTATCTGCCATTCTTAGATGGAGCCCAATCTTTTTCAGGTTTCCACGCTACTTTAAAAGGCCCATTCATTAAAGTGAGGGTGTTTATTAAAGCAGCAACACCTTTGTTTCTGAGCTCATGTGGAAGTCTGGAAAGACTCTAAGTCTTTCAAGGAACAACATAAAGGTGCCATGCTTGCTTAATAAAGGTAAAGGTACCAATAAAGGAGAATATCTGTAGCTCAGGATTGAAATGGATATCTCCACAAAGGAGAAAATTTGTAGCTCAGGGTTGAAATGAGGGCTCCTTGGCACTCTCTGAGCTTGCTTGTCTTCTTGCAGACCTTTTATTACCTGAACTTGATAACATCATCAGTGCTAGCACCAAGAACCACTCAAAGGTAAAGGTTTCCCTGCTCCGGTTGACTCTGACTCTAAGGAGTGGTGCTCATCTCCGTTTCTTAGCCTAAGGTAGGGGTAAGCAACCTCGGCTCTTTTATGACTCATGGACTTCAATTCCCAGAATTCCTGAGTCAGTTATGCTGACTCAGGAATTCTGGGAGTTGAAGTCCATGAGTCATAAAAGAGCCGAGGTTGCCTACTCCTGCCCTAGAGAGCCAGAATTGTCCGAAGACATTCCCATGGTCATGTGGCCAGCATGATTATATGCTGAAGCACATGGAATGCTGTTACTTTCCCACTGAAGTGGTACCTATTTATCTACCCACATTTGCATGCTTTCGAACTGCTAGGTTGACAGGAGCTGGGGCAGGTAATGTGAACGCACCCCATTATGCAGTGCTTGGGTCTCGAACTGGGCTGTGAACTTTCCAGCTGACAAGCTTAGCGTCTTTAACGCTGAGCCATTGCTCTCCTTGCTTGCTTGATGTCTGAAGCTTATACTGTTCTACTGTATTAAGGAGGTTGAATGAACACGGCTCTTTAGTTTTGAGCTAAGAGAAAATGACTGACCTAGTTATCCTGCAAACATCTGTGGCCTAGGATAAACTTGATCTCCGTCTTTTTGGCCCTGATTCAGCCCCCAAATTGGTAACTTTTATTCTGTAAAGCCATCTTATCCCTGAAGAAGGGAGGAAATGAGAAAAAATTGTGGGTTTATATGAAGGCAGCAATACGTTAAAGAGCCCTTGATACATTAGTACATTTGGTCCATTTTCTCCTGTCTGAAGTATCTCTTAATCATTCTGAATAGATTTACATTGTGTGATAACTTGAAATAATGATATGTCCTGTATGCTATTCTGAGGTTTTGGTTCAAGGTGAGACGTAACTATGATATATAAGAATAGGATTAGTGCAATACAGTGGCTTTAAATTAGGATAGTTCATAAGTTCAAATTTGAAATCCATCATAAAAGTTGGTGAGTGAGCTATGACTGATGACTTTGTCAGTCTAAACACAACGGGATACAATAAGATGGGGGAAAAGTAATATGGGGATTATCTCGATTTACTTAAAGGAACAATGATCATAATTAAACCATCATATATGAAATTGTGTGTCTTTTTAGACTTTTTGTTATTCTGTGCGATCAGAGACTAAGTGCTTAAAAATATGCTAGGAGCAACACTTGGCAAAATTATGGGCACCAATGTACCACTAAAATTTCTTGGCATCCAACCGCCTGACTTTAAATTTTATAAAAGTCTTTTAATTAAAAACTAAAAGAGGAAACCGTCATGTTGTAAACAAAATATGAGCCTCTAGATGAGGGTTATACCGGCTACATTATACAAATAGGTTAGCGAACACAGTGGATGATGTCAAGAGAAGAGTTTTAAGTAGCAAAGTTGGTATCTCAAGCAGCTGAAAGGTTTAATCTATTCTACTCATCAAACCTTCCCCAAAGACAATTTTTTTTAAAAAAAATGGCTGCATCCATTTCATGGACTTTTATGTGGGCCAGAAATAGACTACTGTTAGAACATATGTTTCCTCTGAGCTGCAAATTTTGCACCTAAATTCTACCTTCTTGCTTTTATGTATAAGAATATATCTTATACAATTACACAGCCTTAGTAAATAATAATCATTGGTGGCCCCAGTACAGTGATTAGAGCAGTAGTTTAATTTCTGCTCACACGCTTGGTGAATAAACTTCATTACAGTACTCAAAAAGCATTCTGGTTGCAGGATTAATTATGCCAGCTTTCCTTTAAATAAATTGGATGCTTCAGCCATTTTGTGAATAGGCAGTCTTCTTCAGCATCTATCCTTTTTTTGTGAAATGGTCCACTACACACTCTCCAACTTTGAAATGAGGCCTGGCTCAAAGATTTGCCTATGCAGGCTTTTTGTTTTCCCTATGTAGGAACTTCCAAATGTGGTAAGAGTCTACCATTTTGAATTCCAAGGTAATGTGTCAGCTACAATTCTGGCAATTGGTATCCCTACATTTAGAAGATTTGAGATTATGATGGCTGGCCTTGGACTTTGCAAATAATAGCAATAGCACTTAGACTCATATAACTCTCCATAATGCTTTGCAGCTCTCTCTGAGCAGTTTGCAGAGTTAGCATATCACACACACACACACCCCAACAATCTGGGTCCTCATTTCACCGACCTCGGAAAGTTAGAAGGCTAAGTCAACCTAGAGCCAGTCAGATCGAACTCCAGACTGTGAGCAGAATTTGCCTGCAATACTGCATTCTAACCAATGCGCCATCAAATAATCCAAATTTGTATGTGGTTTTATTGTTGGGATCCTCTTTAAATCAATGTTAATCCAGATCTTCATCTGATCAGAGTGACCTTTCAAATATAAAAAATACCCTTTAGGGAGATGGGAGACATTTGATGGTGATGATAAAACGTTGCATATCCATCCATTTCTCCATTCTCTTTGCAGGAAAGATGCAAACAAATATAACTGCCTGCATAATAATATCTAGTGTGCTAACCATAGAAATGAAAAGGAAGGCAAATGGCATATAGAAAAGTGAAGACTAAATTAGCTTTATAGAATGAGACAGAAAAGAGTATCTGTCAAGACAAGCAAACTGTGGAAATACTGTCCTCATTTCTTCTTGCGGGCTTTGAAATGTAAATAATTTAGCACACCACTTTGCAAAAGCAGATCTTGCTATTTTTGGTTTCTTCCAAACAAAGACAGCTGTATATTCCAAAGCACATAGCTCAGCATTACAGAGACAAACATCTAAGCACTGGAAAGCTCAGAATGGAACTGACTTACACAATAGGGCATTGTTTTGCAAAAGCTAATGGAAAGAATAGGTATCAAATTCAGGGAGTGTTTTTTTGGGAAAACATGACACACTTCCAAGTTGCCCAGTAGAAGTTCCAGTGTTGGGACTCACCCAAATTTAATTTGCTCATCAAAGAAAAGATCATTGAATCATTACAATGAATCTGCGACCTATTTTTATTTACAAGTACTGATCACATGAGTGAGTCCTTAACTCTTTCCTCAAAGATCTTGTTCCTTTTGTCACAGGTAGACTGAAAGCTTTTCTCCAAAGCACCCAAAGGCAGGACAAGAAGCAATGGATGGAGACTAACAAAGAGAGAACCAATAAGGAGAAATTACCTGACAGAATAATTAATCAGTGGAACGACTTGCTTCCAGAAGTTTTGGGTGCTCCAACACTGGAGATTGGATAACCACTTGTCTGAAATGGTACAGGGTTTTCTCCCTGAGCAGGGTGTTGGACTAGAAAACTTCCAATGTCTTTGTTATTCTGAAATTAGATTTCTAAGCTATTGTGATCAACACTGGATAGCTATGCCCTGCTTACAGTTCTGTTAGATTATTGGATTATGTTCTACTTAAGCTACCTTTGAAGAGGACTTGGAAAGTACAGTTGTTGGAATATGCTGGAATGTACTGGGCTCCATACTGGCAAACATTTTCTGAGACTAAGTGTGCAGCAATAGCAATAGCAATAGCAATAGCACTAAAACTTATATACCACTTCATAGTGCTTTACAGCATTCTCTAAGCAGTTTACAGAATCTGCATATTGCCCCCAACAATCTGGGTTCTCATTTTACTAAGCTCAGAAGGATGAGTCACCTTTGAGCTGGTCAGAATCAAACTCCTGGCAGTAAGCTGTGAGTCAGCCTGCAGTACTGCATTCTAACCATTGTGCCACCAGTTCTCCAATGATCAAGCCCCATCTTGGTGTGAATCTGAATGGTCTATGAAGGTCAGCAGAAAAGGTCTTCTTAAAGATGCCTCCACTTGTCTATCATGCCTCTTGGCACTAAATAATAATAATAATAATAATAATAATAATAATAATAATAATAATAATAATAATAATAATAATAATAATAATAATAATAATAAAGTTGGAAGGGACCTTGGAGGTCATCGAGTCCCACCCTCGCTCAGGCAGGAAACCCTACACCATTTCGGACAAATGACTGTCCAGTCTCTTCTTAAAAACTTCCAGTGTTGGTGCATTCACCACTTCTGGAGGCAGGTTGTTCCACTGGTTAACTGTTCTAACTGTCAGTAAGTTTCTCCTTAGTTCTAGGTTGCTTCTCTCCTTGATTAGTTTCCATCCGTTGCTTCTTGTCCTGCCTTCAGGCACTTTGGAGAATAGTTTGACTCCCTCTTCTTTGTGGTAGCCCCTGAGTTATTGGAACACCGGCTGAGTCCTTGGTTGCTGCTTGGAATAAGGCGGCATCAGGGGCGTTAGACCGGATTGCACCTTTGCGACCTCTCCGTGATTGTGGATCCCGGAGGGCACCTTGGTTTACCGAGGAGCTATGGGAGATGAAGCGTCAGAAGAGATGTCTAGAGCGACGCTGGAGGGCTAGTAACTCCGAATCCGACCAGACACTTCTAAGAGCCTATATTAGGACTTATTTAGTGCCGATACGAGTGGCAAAATGTTCGCATTTTTCTGCACTTATTGCGTCTGCAGAATCTCGCCCCGCCGCCCTGTTTAGGGTGACCTGTTCCCTATTTAATGTTCGGGAAGCTGGGAAGCCCTTACAGGGTAGAGCGGAGGAATTTGTGCAATTCCTATCAGACAAAATCGCTCGGATTCGGACAGACGTAGACTCCGATTGGGCAGGGCCTTCTGAGATGACTGGGGCAAGTCTTAGCTCAGTTTTATGGGATGAATTTGAGTCTGTGACCACTGAGGATGTTGACAGAGTGGTGGGAGCAATGAGCGCCTCCACTTGTTTATTGGACCTGTGTCCTTCCTGGTTGGTCTCGGCTGCCAAGGAGGTGACACTAGGCTGGCTCCAGGTGTTGATCAATGCTTCGTTGAGGGAGGGGTCTTTCCCGCAATCCCTGAAGGAGGCGGTTGTGAGGCCCCTGCTCAAGAAGACTACCCTGGACCCGGCTGATTTAAATAACTTCCATCCAGTCTCCAATCTCCCCTTTGTGGGGAAGGTTGTAGAGAGAGTGGTGGCGCTCCAGCTCCGATGGTCTCTGGATGAAGCGGATTATCTAGACCCTTTTCAATCTGGCTTCAGGCCCGGCTTCAGCACAGAAACCGCTTTGGTCGCACTGATGGATGATCTCTGGCGGGCCCGAGACAGGGGTTATTCCTCTATCTTGGTGCTACTTGACCTCTCAGTGGCTTTTGATACCATCGATCATGGTATCCTTTTGCGACGACTCGAAGGGGTGGGAGTGGGAGGCACCGTTTTACGGTGGTTCTCCTCCTACCTCTCTGGCCGGTCGCAATCGGTATTGGTGGGAGGGCAGAGGTCAACCCCGAGGCCCCTTGAATGCGGCGTGCCACAGGGGTCGGTCCTCTCTCCCCTCCTATTTAACATTTATATGAAGCCGCTGGGTGAGATCATCAGACAGCACGGGGTGAGGTTTCATCAGTATGCTGATGATACCCAGTTATATATCTCCTCCCCGAGCTCTCTCAGTGAAGCGGCCGATGTGATGGGCCGTTGCCTCGAAGCCGTGAGGGTCTGGATGGGGGTTAACAGACTCAGGCTCAATCCTGACAAGACCAAGTGGCTTTGGATGTTGCCTCCCAAGGATCATGTCGACTGTCCAGTGTTGACTCTTGCGGGGGAAAATATACCCCCTTCGGAGCAGGTTCGCAACTTGGGTGTCCTCCTTGATCCACAGCTGAATTTGGAACATCAATTGACGGCTGTGGCTGGGAGGACCTTTGCACAAGTTCGCCTGTTGCACCAGTTGCGACCCTACCTGGACCGGGAGGCTCTCCTTACAGTCACTCACGCCCTTGTCACCTCACGTCTGGACTACTTCAACGCGCTCTACATGGGGCTACCCTTGAAAAGTATTCGGAGACTACAGTTGGTCCAGAATGCAGCTGCGCGCTTGATAGTGGGTGCTCCTCGATACACCCACGTTACACCTATCCTCCGTGAGCTGCACTGGTTGCCTATTGGTCTTCGGGTCCAATTCAAGGGGTTGGTCATTACCTTTAAAGCCCTATGTAGCTCAGGGCCAGGCTACTTGCGAGACCGCCTACTACCTCATAGTTCCCTACGTCTGGTTAGATCCCACAGGCTGGGCCTCCTTCAGGCCCCGTCGGCCAAGCAGTGCCATTTGGCAGGGCTGCAGGGGAGGGTCTTCTCTGTGATGGTGCCCACGCTTTGGAACCAGCTCCCCCCAGAGATTAGGACTGCTCCCACCCTGTTGGTCTTCCGTAAGCTACTTAAGACCTGGCTTTTCCGGCAGGCCTGGGGTTTATAAAACCTGATCCCTGGATGACTGTCTTTGCATTGTTTGTTTTGTTATGTTTTATGTGTTTTTTATTGTTAGCCACCCAGAGTCCTTCGGGAGTGGGGCGGCTTATAAATTTTAAAAATAAAATAAATAACACTGCTATCATGTCCCTCCTCGTCCTTCTCTTCATTAAACTAGACATACCCAATTCCAGCAACTGTTCCTTATATGTTTTAGCCTCCAGTCCCCTAATCATCTTTGTTGCTCTTCTCTGTACTCTTTCTAGAGTCTCAGCATCTTTTTTACATCGTGGTGACCAAAACTGGATACAGTATTCCAAGTGTGGCCTTACCAAGGCATTGTAAAGTGGTATTAACACTTCACGTGATCTTGATTCTATCCCTCTGTTAATGCAGTCCAGTATTGTGTTGGCTTTTTTGGCAGCTGCAGCACACTGCTGGCTCATATTTAAGTGATTGTCCACTAGAACTCCAATATCCCTCTCACAGTTACTAGGATTGGATATATCTATCCAAGCTTTGGACTAGAATTGCGTGAAACCTTCCATTTTAGTGATCTTTACTAGAATTTGTTTTTCATTTTGGACTGTTAGCTGCTTGGGGTGTGGTAAGCATTTGAATAACTCTTCTCTCTGCTCAGAATAGTTAGAGAGAAACTTCCTTCATCAGAAGGAGCAGAGTTTAAGATAAAAGGAATAGGAGATACCAAGGGATATCTGTCTTTTATTGCTGCTGTTCTTCCTACTCTTTGATGGAAATGATTGTCTTCATTTTCTGAATATAATGGAAAATGTTTCTTTGGATCTTGGTAAGCCTGTAAATAAATTTAAAAAAAACCGAAAAGGGCAAAGTTTGAAAAAGCAGTGTATAAACGATATAGAGATGTGTGAGAGAAGTAAAGATGATTTGCAAAGATAAAAAGTTGTGGAGTATAGTTAATGGTGTTGATGCTCATTAGTCCTAGCAATGCTTCCTTCTTTTATTTTTACTTTCTTTGGCTTAGTGTTTCTTAAAAAAAAATTCTGCACTGTGCGTAATGTTACTTACTCTGGAAAGGAACGTATAAATGTACGACGTATGTAAATATGAGATAGATGGGATTCAAGACCCCTGAATGCGTCTTCTTTTTGCAGAAAAAGATATTTTAAGTGCCCACATGATTATACTTTGTGTTCTTAATTAAGTGCATTCCAATTTGTGAAATATAAAAGTGAACCCTGCAGTTTAATGGCATGCATTTTGAGTGTTTTACCGGAAGGCTTGGATTTAGCTGAAGATATTATTATCTGAGCCGAGTGAACTCTATTCATTTTTCTTTTTAATTATATGCTTGAGTCTTAGAAATGCAACCGTTCCAGCAAAGATGAGTATTTTTCTTCATTGAATGCAGTTTTTTACCACCCATCTATAGAAAATGCACTTCAAACAAGCGAATTTGGGGTCATCTGTTGATTCATTCCAACCACAGTGTATTAATGCCAAATGATCTCTCTGTCCAATCATGTCTGAGACTGTGGAAAAGTAGTACTAAGCTCCATAAGCGAATCCTAAGTATTGAGTTTAATAGTGAAATACAGGTAGTTGTGGACTTAAAACCAGTCACTCAGTGACTCTTCAAATTGCAACAGCCCCCAGAAAGGTACTTATGACCTGGCTTTGAAGTTCTGACAGTTTGGTTCCTGCCCCAAAGTTACGTGTTTTATTTTGGGCTGCATTTTATATCCATTTGCAGCATCCTGGGGTCACATGGCCATGATTTTACAACATATCTTTGCCAGAAAACCAGCGTTTATTTTCAGTTTCTGGCAAAAAGAAAAGAAAAGAAAAAACAGCCTTTGTGGATAATGGGTTCACCTAACAATCAAGGTGTTTGTTTAACGACTGCTATGTTTGCTTTACAAACACTACATTTTCCTAACACTCTACACAAAATGTTGTTAAATCAGATTGGTCATATGGGTGTCTCGACTTACAACCATCATAATATACTATGGAAATTCTCAGCTCCCTTACAGTTGCAAGTTGAAGACTAACTGTATTTGCAAAAAAAAAAAAAATCCATAGTTGAATCATTTGCAACATTAACTTTTATGAGGAGGGGAGAAAGGGGGAAGGGAGGGGAAGGGAGGGGAGGGCAGGAGGGGAAGAGAGGAGAGAAGAGGGGAGGAGAAAAGGAAAGAAATTCCCCCAATGTATAAATATGACATTAACGGTAAGATGGATCAATTTTAGAGCAGCTAATATAGCAAACCAACTTCCAGCTAAATGAGAATATTCCACAAGGAGATAAATTGTTTTGTTGCAAATTGTTTCTTAAGGCTCTAATTAGAGGATTTTGAAATATACAGCAGGCTTGTAATGGCCTTCTTGATAAACAGAATGTCTGGTACACAGTGGGGATTTGTGCTAATATGATATTATTTCTGCATTAACCACAAAAACGGCATCATGTATTCTGAATATATCATATTGCTTCAGCTGCTGATTTGAAGCTATGCTGGGGGAAAATTTTCCCGCTCCCTCTCTCTTTCTCACACACATTTATACAATACAGGAGACATAAGTAATTATATCAGTTTCAATTTCTCTCCATTTCTTATGTTTGTGAATCTGTCAGTTTTGGACTGTAGCACTTCAGAGTATAATTTTGAGAAATTCACACTATAAATGTGCTTTAAGCAAATACATTTTTTTTGTTTCCACTGTTGCTTAATGTACATTTTTATTTCCCATTATGCATTTTGTTCATCCTTTTCATGAATATAGGGCTGTTTTTGGCAGATCTCCCCTAACATATTGTTTGTGGAGGTTTGACGGATTTGTTTGTTTGTTTGAATTGGCAAGGTGCCTTGCAAAATTCAGAAAAGCAGAGATTTCAAAGGAGAATTAAACGTCAATGTGCATTTTGGGTGAAAAATTCAAAATTTGCCTTCACGTGTGAATTGCCATCCTTCCCCATAACTGCTCCTCAGGCTCATTTTGGCTACCTCAAGTATACATTTTCTATGTTTATAATGAATGAAGAAGACTAGAAGTATTTAATGGATCTGATATAGCCTGGGAAGATTATATTTCAGATACAGGTAGTCCTTAACTTATGACCACATCTGAGCCCAAAAATTTATGTTGCCAAGTGAGAAATTTGTTAAGTGAGTTTTGCCCCTTTCTACGACTTTTTTCACCACTTTTTTCAAGTGAATCACTGCAGCTCTTAAATTGGTAACGTTCCCCATTGACTTTGCTGGTCAGAAAGTCACAAAAGAGAAACACATGATTCCAGGACACTGGAGGCATCATGAGTCAGTTGTCAAGCATCCAAAGGTAAATCACGTGACCATGCTGCAACAGTCATAAGTGTGAAAAATAGTCATAGGTCACTTCTTTCAGTGCTTTTATAACTTTGGTCACTAGCTGAACTGTTATAAATCAAGGACTACCTATATTACTAGAGACTATGCACAAAGGCATCATGATGGAGTCAAATTGACAGGCGCAATTGAAACATTTGTAATGGGCAGAAAGAATTTATTTATTTAATTTACAGTGTGCTAGTTTCATTGCTAGTTCATTCAGTTCATGCTCATGCAGTATGCAGGGTGCACCACACACAGAGCAGTTAATGGTGTGTCAAAATCATCCAGGGCTTTTTTTCTGCCTGTTTGTCCCTTGTATTCAAGCTGGTGTGGTGCCAGTCAGTTTCTTGCTTCCACCAAAAGAATGGCTTTGAGGAACAGAAGGAAGAGACACAATCAAGGCAACAGATAAAATAATAGCAATACCAATAGCACTTTGATTTATATACTGCCATATAGTGCTTTACCTCACTCTATGGGCAGTTTACAACATCAAGATATTGCCCCCAACAATCTGGGTCCTCATTTTACCAACCTCAGAAGGATGGAAAGCTGAGTCAAACTTGAGCCCGTTGGGATCGAACTCCAGGCTGTGAGCAGAGTTAACCTGCAATGCTGCATTCTAACCACTGTGTCACCAGGGCTCTAGTAGTCCCAGGCAGAAATGTTATTTGTGAAATAACTCTCCTTGGTTTTCACAAAGCTAAAGAGAGGAAACAGGATATCAGCCCTTCAAAGTAGATCAGAACAGAGAATGTTATAAATATTGATACTATTTTATGGTGAGGTTACAGTAACAAAATCTGGCAAGTCTGAATGAACTTTCCCATTCCCTCTCTTTATCTTTGTGAAAACTAGAGAGTGTTCTGTCTAAAATGCTTTCTCAAATTACATTTCTGTCCTGGGTTCAGATTTCTTTTATCTGACTGTTGCTTCTTCCTCTTCCTCAAGCTTATTTCTTCTTTCCATTACACCTTTGGAATAGTTCTCCATCAAATTCAGGATGGCCCCCTGTTTGTTAACTTTCAAGAAAGGGATAAAAAAAATTGTTTTCCACCAGGATTTTGCAGTACTAAGATACAACGTATGGTAAACCCTATTTATTTTATTCAGTTGTCTGTGTTTTATTAAACATTGTATTTTAATGATATTGTATTTCTAAAAAATGTTTATATTGAGGCAACAGGCATTTTGCAAAATAAATATTACAGGGGGGATTCATCAACCAGTGGTAGAATATATTGTTTTATCGAAGGCCGCAATATTCATTCACTTTAATCAAAACAAACCAAAAGACCAGGTAGCTTTTGATCATCATTGTATCAAAGCAGATAACATTGGCTTGCTAGATGAAAAGTCCAGCTCACGGGTCTTCAGACTTGGCCCTTTTATGACTTGTGGACTTCAACTCTGAGAATTCCTCAGCCAGCGTGCCTGGCTATGGAATTCTGGGAGTTGAAGCCCACAAGTCATAAAAGGGCCAAGTTTGAAGACCCCTGGTCTAGCTCGATCTAAGGCAGTTAAATTGCCTGATTGCAAATAGATTTGGAAGTGAGAGTCTGAATTTTTACATAGTAGTTATCATCAAAGACACATTGATCTACAACCAGCCTAAGAACTCCACAGAATCCAAATCAATCACACAGCCAACAGGAAACATCACCAACCCACAACCAATCCATGCAAGCCCCCTCTTTCCTCCTCCCAGATTCAATGACCCTGACCTGATATAATCTTCCCATCACAAGACCCTGATAATTCACACCCTGACTTCCCCATCACAACACCCATCACAAGCCTCTCTCTGATGACTCACACCTGATCCATCACAAGACCCTCACTTGATATGCCCACACCTGAAGACCTTATAAGCAGAAGAGCACTGACACAGACATCCCCCTAAACCAGTGATGGTGGACCTTTTACAGACTGAGTGCCCCCAAACTGCCCCCCCACCCCTGTCCCTGCCCCACTCTATCTGCTGGGCCACCCATCACCTCCACCGCCCGCCACAGATCACCCAGGCAGCCCAGCAGCACCATGGTGGCCACGCCCTCCGCCCGTGCCCCGCAGCATCATCTGCGTGTGATGGGGCACAAGGACGGAGTCTTGTCCCCACTGCCCGGCTACAATGTCCTTGGCTGCGCTGCTTTGTGTGGGTCGCGGCTGGGGGCAAATCTCTGGGGGGCTGCTGGTGAGGAGGGGCCCATGGGAGGAGGCGAGGCTGGGGTGACGGTGTGTGTGCCCACAGAGAGGGCTCCGAGTGCCGCCTCTGGCACACGTGCCATAGGTTTTCCATCACTGCCCTAAACTCTGCTGAAGATGTTACCTAGCCTGGTAACGAAATGATCAGAAACCAACTACAAGCTCCCAGAACAAATCTTCACCCTTATCCTATACCCAAGCTACAGATATTCACCACTATTGCAAACAGCACGTTATTTATTTATGAAATTTCTGTACATGTTGGCCATAGCATGCCATGCTTTAAAGTGAAATTCAGCCCTTTTTGTATGCAATGGCTAAATGCAACCTCCAGACACCT
This sequence comes from Crotalus tigris, assembly GCF_016545835.1. NCBI lineage: Eukaryota > Metazoa > Chordata > Lepidosauria > Squamata > Viperidae > Crotalus > Crotalus tigris. The sequence continues at coordinate 513,236 of NW_024097149.1, read as the reverse complement.
TATCTGTCTTGACATCAAGTGCATATCTGGTAAGAGGGAGGTCAAAGAGCAGAGGAGCCATTGCTTTCACATGCTCCTACAGTTTTTCAAAGCACCAGCTTGTGTCTTAGGCTATGTCATATGCATAAAGACTGTGATGAATGGAGGAGAAATTTCCTAATGTTGAACAACAATATCAGTTAGGAAACAGAAGCCCGAATTCTCATAATTAACTAATATGCAAACAGCAGCTTCTTTTCAGAACATCTGGCTTATTTGTGAGGGTAACTTTAACAAGGATAAGCAGTCCCTCTTTGGAAAAAAATGGTCACTTGATTAAATATTAGTTCATTACAAACTCCAAAGGATCTGCTGTCTATGTATACCCTGATACATAGACACATCATAGTTGTGTCATGCCTCAAATTTCTAAATATTTAACCGGGTGTCTATTGTAGCAACAAGAAGAAACAAGATGGAAATTGTGAAAACAAAGAAAAACAGCAATCTGGCTACCTCTCAGCATTCTTCTGCAGGCACTTCTCCAAAACCATCCACACCAGATTGACCAAAGACGACACTTCAGGTCTGGCAAGAAGAAACAGATTTTCTGCCAAATTGATTGGCGCATATTTGCAGGAGGAAAAATTGAGCAGGACAGAATTCTTTAAAATTATACAAACTCTTCAGATGTTTTGAAGCTAGAAAACATTTTGTGGAACTTTATGGGGATAGATTACATCAATATTGGTCATAAGGTTTCTCCTGTTAGTTTGTTGGCAACAAGTAATGAAGAGTCTCATGTCATCCTAAAATAGAAGTCCACAATGAGTGCCCTGCATCCCCCTTCTTTGTATATCCTGGTGTACCCCCTGACCAAAAATCAAGGATATTTTCCATCATTTCTAGGAAGGAATTACAACAGCAATAGCAATATGCGTCCTCCCAGGTATTTAATCTAGTGTTCTCTCCACTGCAGCTTCCTTTCCAAAATGTTAGCTGCCCCCTATTTCAAATATTAATGTAATTACTGGCAAGCATTTGTAAACAGCATGCCACAAAATTAATCCATTTTCTGGCACGTATCCTGAACTGAAGTGGACAAATGTTCACAGAATACAATAAGCCGCAAAAAAAAAACATACCAATGGTATTGCTTACCAAGTTAGCAGATCAGGTGAATGTATCTGCTGGCTTTTTAACTGATATGGTAACTTTGCTGTGGTCTATTGTAGTCTGTAGTTCTTATTGTCAGGCTTTTCTAAATGATTTTTAGCAATGTGATTGTCACAGTGGAATGGCAGAAGACTATCAAAATGCATCAATTCTTGTTAATACCTTAATTAATTGTTAATATCTAATTCGTATTAATGCACTCATTGAAGCAGAGGTCCCCCTACAAATTCACACCATGTCATTTTGATCTTTCTTCTTCAGCTTCACCCTTAGTTAGGCTTATGAGATCAAAGATCCTTGGATCAAGGAGCAGGGAATGACTCTAGTCAAAAATTTACTGAGTTGTGGTTGTTTGTTGCGAAGTTGTGTGTCCGACCTTTCGTGACCCCATGGACAACGTTCCTCCAGGCCTTCCTGTCCTCTACCATCTTCTGGAGTCCATTTAAGCTCACGCCTCCTGCTTCAGTGACTCCATCCAGCCACCTCATTCTCTGTCGTCCCCTTCTTCTCTTGCCCTCCATCTTCCCCAGCATTAGGCTCTTCTCCAGTGAGTCCTTCCTTCTCATTAGGTGGCCAAAGTATTTGAGTTTCAACTTCAGGATCTGGCCTTCTAAAGAGCAGTCAGGGTTGATCTCCTCTAGGACTGACTGGTTTGATCGCCTTGCAGTCCAGGGGACTCGCAGGAGTCTTCTCCAGCACCATAATTCAAAGGCCTCCATTCTTTTGTGCTCAGCCATATAGTCCAACTTTCACAGCCATATATTGCAACTGGGAAAACCATGGCCTTGACTATATGTACTTTTGTTGGCAGGGTGATGTCTCTGCTTAATGAAGGGCTAGGAACAATCCACATTCTACAAACTTCTCCATCCATATTCAACAGCACGTTTCATTGAATTTAATAAGATATACATCAGAAGAAAGCAGGCAGGATACCATTGTATCATAAATTGCATTATTTGTTCATACATGTAAAAATAGCAATAGCACTTAGTCTTATATACTGCTTCACAGTGCTTTACAGCCCTCTTTAAGCAGTTTACAGAATCAACGTATTTCCCCCCATTTTACCCATTTTACCGACCTCAACAGGATGGAAGTCTGAGTCAACCTTGAGAATCAAACTGCTGGCAGTCAGCAGAATTACTGCATTCTAACCACTGCACCACCATAGCTGTTCCTTTTTAGGAACCTCAATAAAAAAAAATCTAAATAATTTCAGATTGTCTGTTGATCCTTTGCTGCCCATATTATCATGCCTTGTTATCTGACCTGTGGATCATTGCATACAGTGTGGAGGTTATCAGAGTCTGCAAGAGAGTTTGTGAGCCACCCTGTACTGTATGCCCTTTATAGGCTTTTGATTTAATTTGTAAGCATGTATTAACTTTCATATCTATGTGCCCGTGTACAGTGGTGGGATTCAGCCAGTTTGCACCACTTTGGCAGAACTGGTAGCTAATCTTTTGTTGCCCAGGCCCAGAATGGACTTCCGGAAGCGGCATCCACGCAGAGAACCGGTTGTTCACATGCCTTCGAGTCAGTGTTGATTCCTGGTGACTGCCTGGACAAGTCCCTGCAGTTTTCTTGGCAATATTTCAAAATTTCATTGTCTCATTCCTAGGGCTGAGAGAAAGTGACTGGCCCAAGCTCACCCAGTTGACTTTGTGCCTAAGGCAGGACTACAACTCATAGTCTCCCAGTTTCTAGTCTGGTGCCTTGACCAAAATGACTCTTATCAACTATTACTTATCCTAGTAATTAAACCTAAAGGCATACTTTAGACTTTGAGTTCCTTTGCCCACCTCATTCCAGGGCAAAAAAGTGATATTTTATAGCTTATCAACAAGGCCTTGTTCAACATTTGTTCAATCCCCTTGTAGCTGAAAAATCCAAGAAGCGAAAACCCCACGAGGAGCAGATGGCAGTCATGGCCAGGAAGACCTTTGCACAACTACAGGTTGTGCATCAGTTATGCCCTTTTCTGAACCAACAATCCCTATTCACAGTCACCCATGCCCTAGTCATCTCCTGTCTTGACTACTGCAATGCACTTTACATGGTGCTACCCTTGACAACTATCTGAAAGCTTCAGTTGTTTCAAAATGCAGCAGCCCACATGATTTTGTGCAAGTCTAGATTTGCACGTGTCATTTCTATTTCAGGAGCTTCATTGGCTGCCCAGTTCCAACTCAAAGTGCTGCCTGTCATTTTTAAAGCCCTACATGGCCTGAGAACAAGTTATTTGAAGGACCATTTTCTTACTTATGTCTATCCCAATCACCAGGCTGAAGAAGCAGGGCATGTACAGAGGTACACCCTTAAGGAGCCATGATAGCGCAGTGATTAGAATGCAGTATTGTAGGCTAATTCTGCCCACTGCCAGGAGTTCAATCCTGACCAGCTCAAGGTTGACTCAGCCTTTCATCCTTTTGAGGTTGGTAAAATGGGGACCCAAATTGTTGGGGGGGGGGCAATATGCTGACTCTGTAAACCATTTAGAGATTGCTGTAAAGCACTGTGAAGTGGTTTATAAGTCTAAGTACTATTGCTATCGGGTGGGACCAATGAGAATGGTATTCTCCATGGTGGCTCCCTCTCCATGAAACATTATCCCTGTGGAAATAAAATTGGCCCTCAGTCTGACAACTCTTTCAAAAGGTTTTGCCAACAAACCTGGAGCCCTCACAGTGATATGGGCAATCAAGTAGTTCAGGGGTGTCAAACTCAATTTCATTGAGGGCCGCATCAGCATTGTGGTTGCCCTCGGGGGGCCAGGTTGGTGTGGGTGCAGCCTACTGGGTGGGTGTGGATGGAGTGGGTGTGGCCTACTGGGTGGGTGTGGATGGAGTGAGTGTGGCCTACTAGGTGGGCGGGGCCAGCTCTACATCATTGGTGTCAAGGATGCCTATGGGGGCCTTGGCAGGAGTGGGACAGATCTGAGGGTCTCTGGCAGAAGGGGGTGGGAATGGGGCAAGCGCCAAGGCATGATCCATTTCTTCATTCCTCACAAAGGGTGACAACTCCCCAGCAAGCACCCAGGGGGCGGGGCCAATGCAGCAGGGGCTGGTTCCTCACTGTTTCTAGACGGCCTTGTGGAGCTAAGACTGAATGCATTTCAGCATAGATGGCCACCACAAAATTGTACATTGTCTCCTGGCCAGTCTGGGCCAGGGCCAAGGCAGCGGGAGCCATTCCCTCACTGTTTCCAGGATGGCTTCGCGGGCCACATGAAACCACTCCACGGCCGCATCCAGCCTGCAGGCCTTGTGTTTGACATGTCTGAAGTAGTTGGTTTGATTGTTGTTATTGGGTGGGGTTGGATGGGTAGAGGTTTATTGGATTTTGTATTTGGAGTTTTATTTCTGTAAGCCATCCAGAGTCACAAATACTTCACCGACTCTATATTGTTTTATTTTTTTCATACCAGCTCGTCCACAATTTTGCACATAAAAAGTAATGTCAGTAAGAACTGTCTTGGCTTGAGCTGATCTATTGCAGCATGGGGGGGAGGGTGGCTCTTTACGCACAGAGAAAAATCCTGATGTCTTAAATTAATAATTCTTGCCAAGAAGTACACGAGAGATTGACATCTGTGGCTGGTTAACTCATTTCTAAAATTGTGATATCAGCTTTATCTCACTAGGACTGCAGCAGCTGGTGCTAAGAAGACAGATTAAGTCCCGAAAATAAATAAATAAGTCAGAGGCAGTGTGAAGGGTTTTTTTTTTCTTCCTTCTTAATTTTCATAATTAATTCAGCTCACCAAATTTCAATTTCTTCAGGGATGAAAGAATACTCACTGATTAATCTTTATGTCAGAGTGGGTTAAAAAAAAGAGCCAACAGATCAGCCCTAAGTCAAGTTCAATAAAAATGTTTCTGATTAATTAAAAATAAAAGCCAACAAATTTTCCATTTCTGTTTTTAACAGTGCAATTAAAAAACAGCAATCACTGACCCTGGAAAACAATATCCTGATGCAACCAAAACCATTAATGTTGTCTCTTAAGTCAACAACTCCACTCCTGATTAATTTTGCCCATTCAAAGTTTCCATATAGCATCAGAGACATGGCTTGGGTCTGCTTTAGCCTTAATATTTGAGATGAAGGCTGCCTTCAGCAACATGGCTTTCCTTGAAGTTTCCTTTCTTCTATTGTTGGAAAAACCATTGTTTGTGTTTGAAATGTATCCTTTCCCCTGGTAATTCAAATGAAGCCTCCAGCCCAAACACAGAGTGGACAAAATATGGAATCTCCTGCAAATGACATGCTTCATATGCCATCCTGAACATCAATCAGTCTTTGCTGACATCAATTTTGCGTACTATGGTCCCAATTAGTAATGGCCGTTTTGATAGGAGATGTGCATTTCACATCAAATTCTACCTCGGTGGCAGGTCTTTGGCTTGAGAAAACTGTGGGTGTCTATTAACTAAATGAATATTCATTAATCCATTAATTAAATGGGTATCCATTAAATATTATTCTCAGGGGAGGTCAAGGAGTGCAAATGATGAGATTGGCATTGGGTCATCACCAATGTTGTGCCATCATAACATCAATTGCATGTATGCAAATGGTAAAGCACATGTAGTGCAATTGTGAAACATTACTTTTAACATTTTTAAGGAAAGAGCTCTATTCTGTGGAAATCTCCAATAGATATTCTGATGATTTTATTATATTGCATATGACTAGTGGTGGGATTCAGCCAGTTCGCACCACTTCAGCAGAACCGGTAGCTAATTTTTTGTTGCCGAGGCCCAGAATGGACTTCAGGAAGCGGCATCCATACAAAGAACTGCTTGTTCACCACTGCATATCATCCAGAATCTTTAAGCTTAAAAAAATGCAAATAACGTAAACAATGGTCACTTCAATATTCACATGAATTACTTTACTTTACTTACTGGTGAAATTTGAGAGTTGAAATCCACAAGTCTTAAAGTGGCAAGGTTGGACACCTCTGATTTAGATGATTTATTTCCCTCTGAAACATGGTCTGCTGCAATGTTCTACTCATCCATCTCCTCAACAGCCTTGTGATGATGGTCACTATGGCTCCAATCTGACAGGCAGAAAACTAAGGCAAATTAAGCAATTTGCCTGGGCAACGTGATAAATCAGGTATTATATACAGGGCTTTTCAACCTTTTCACCCATTGTACCCCTTTTAGGGTATGGCAACATCCGAGTACCACCAGTCGTCTAGCAAGGTGTCAAAAACTTGATGATCAAAAAAAAAAAAGGAAAAAAGTGATAAAGTACGGTAGTCCTCAACTTACAACAGTTCGCTTAGTGACTGTTCGAAGTTACAGTGGCACTGAAAAAAGTGCCCCCAAGCCACAGCTGAGCAAGACAGTGCCAGGCAGCGCTCTTCCTCCTGTCCAAGGTTTTCATTCTTGTGAGCATTTCTGTTAAGGATTGGCAGTGGAGGTGGGGTGGGAGGTGTTTGGTTTTTATTCCTCCCGTCTGCTGGGTGGTTGCAGCAGGTTTTGGTCACTTCACATGACCCTGGGACACTGTGATCGTCATAAATATGAATCAGTTGCCAAGCCTCTGAATGTAAATCACAAGACCCTGGAAATGCTGCAACATTCCAGCTGATCGGCGCTTCTTCTGGGCTCAGCAGAAGCGTCAGGATCAGTGCTCCTTTCCAGCTGATTGGTGCTTCTTCAGGGCTCAGCAGAAGCACCAGGATCAGCTCCAAGCTCCAGCTGGAGCCTGGCTCTGATCCTGGCGCTTCCACTGAGTCCTGACAGCCCCAAAGAAGCGCCGATCAGCTGGAAAGCAGCACTGATCCTGGCGCTACCACTCAGGCTTGTGCGGTGCTGCTACCGGTTCATCTCATTCCCCTCCCCTCTACCACTTTTCTAGGATGGTTGCGTACCACCTGCCAGGTGCCAATGCACCACAGGTGGTACCCGTACCACTGGTTGAAAAGCCCTTATATATACTGTAGGTTGCCTTCTTCTTAATCCTTTTTCTCAGTCCTAAGATCAGGGCAAAGTGACTATATCTCATCTCTGCTTTGTGACCTGCCCTAGCTTCCAAACAGTTCCCAGGGGCAAACCCAGATACTTCTTATAACCTATAACAGTGATGGCGAACCTTTTAGAGACCGAGTGCCCAAACCGCAACCCAAGACCCACTTATGTATTGTTGGGTGCTGGGTGGGCATGGCCCATTGGGTGGGCATGGCTGCGGTGGTAATGGTATACTGGGTGGGACTAAAAGTTCAATCAATCAATTCCAACTTTGTGAGATCTTTTTTTTTCCCCAGGAGAAGTTGAAATTGAAATTGATTGATTGATTGGTATACTGATGGGACTAAAAAGTTCAATCAATCAATTCCAACTTTGTGAGATCTTTTTTTTTCCCCAGGAGAAGTTGAAATTGATTGATTGATTTTTTTTTTTTTTTTGCACACGGCAGCGGAGGCCTAAAGCTAAACGGTTTACAGAGAGGGCTCTGAGTGCCACCTGTGGCACGCATGCCATAAGTTCGCCACCACGGACCTATAATTATAGTGACTATACATATATGGTCCATTATTGTTGTAAGACTTTAGATTTATTTAATGTAATTATTTATTTTCTTGGTTTTGCTCTTGAACTTTCCTATGTAAAGCAAAGTTATAAACACAAATCATTTTTCCTTATCTTGAGGAACCTCTTTCAGATTTGCCCTTTTTTCAGGTTTGTCCTTTATTTTCTTAAGACTCTTTATAAAGCCCTACATGGCACAGGGCCAGGATATTTGTGAGACTGTCCGTCTTTATTTCTCTTTGCTCAATCCAGAACTGTCAGAGTTGGCATCTTCCAGATCTCCTCATTAGGCAATGTCATTGTCTCCATGACCCCACTCCACCAAATCAGAAGTTGAAAAACCATTCCGGGGAGGGAATGACCAGCTTTAAAATTACCATCTGTGGGAAACCCACCATCTTTTCAGTATAGTGCCTTCTGTGCTCTTAATTTTTTTAAAAAATCTGTATTTTAGTCACATCGATTTGGCTTTAACTCTTTTCTATAGGTTCAATTTACTACATTTGGTATAGTTATTAGCATTATGCTGGAAAACATTTGTTAGATTTCATTGTTTTTGTAAGCCATTATCAGCAAGCCTGGAATAGTTTGGAGGAAGGAAGGAAGGAAGGAAGGAAGGAAGGAAGGAAGGAAGGAAGGAAGGAAGGAAGGAAGGAAGGAAGGAAGGAAGGAAGGAAGGAAGGAAGGAAGGAAGACTATCTGCTTTAATTTCAAGAATTTTGAGGAGTGAGAGATTTGCCTGCAACATTCTTGTTATCTGCTCAGCCTGAAGCAAACCTCAGAGCCTTTTTTTCACACTTCCTGACTATTAATAAGTTTCTCACTTTAATCAAAAATAGATAGTAGAACCAGCTCGTTGATTAAAATTAGTGAGAAACCTGGTTCTCTCAATCAAGTCTTTGTTGAAACATAAATATTCTATGTTATGTCCGCCAAGTTGGGGCAGATAGATTCCCAGAACAGATGTGGCCAATTAACAGGATCCCTTGTCAGGCTGCTGAAATAGCTGGTGTAAGTACTCCACTGCCCCTGTTATCCTGGCCAAGATACTAATATTGCATTTGGCAGGTTGGGTTGTAGGTTGGTGACAGGAGGGGAGAGAAGGGAAGGAGAGAAGCTCCAATTTTTTCAGGTTATTTTTATGAGCCAAGATTCAGTCCAATTGGGATCTGATTGTACAAGGGTTACTCTCTGAATAAGGAACATAAGAAATGATCAGTCTGCTTGTTCATATAACCCACCATTTTTAATACTGATTACTGATAATTTGCTCAGGACAATCGTCTATCCATCCCTTGCTGCCCAAATATGTTTTCTGTAGCTTCAAAGATAGGGTCCAAGTTAAGAGATCTGCATGCATCAGCTGAAAACAATAATGTCATTACAAGTTTTGGAAAGTATTGGACTTCAGAGATGCTTTTCCAAAAGGCAACTGGACCTTTATGGTTTTTTTCTTTGAAAATGCTTTGCTTATCATCCAATTGAAGAAGCTCCTTGGGTGAGAATTGTAATGTTTTCAAGGAAAAAACCCAGAAAGTCTAGAAAGTCAACCATGATCTGGATGATTGAGAATCTCCATAGACATAGTGAAATTCAAATAAAGATTTTAATTGAGGATTAGGCAACCTGAAACCATCAAAACTTTGCATAGCCTTCAAATTTTCTCCTCTGATGGATCTCGTTTTCCTTCAAATCTTTTTTATTGGAACATGTTGAACAGATGATTGGCTTCCTTTTTCTGATGTTCATGGTAGCTGCAGCGTGTTTGTGCTCATCTAAATAATGTTCTTATACAGCTTCTCTTGTGGGAGGTGGGGTTGTTATTTTGGAAGTGGAATACTTGATAGATATGGGTAGTTTTACATAGACTTGTGTTTCTAATAAGCCATCACTGGCTCTGCTGATGAGGATAGCTAGAAAGGGTAGTGTGTTCTCATTTTCTTCTTCCCTTGTGAATTTTATTCCTTTGAAATATTGTTGCTGGTTTTATGTGTGTTCTCTAATTGGTCCTTTTTTATTATGACAAAGGTGTCATCTATATACCAGATCCATCCATTGCTTGTGTTGTATCTATGGGAGTGCTATAGATTTCAGGTGTTGCATTAAGGTCTCTGAAAGTGGTAATCCCATGAGTTCATTTGTTTATATATTTGTCTGTTGAACTAAAAGTATGTGGTTAGGGGAAAATTTGATACGATCCATGGGTATTTCACTCTTGGTGAATTTCCTTAGGTCAGGTATGCTATGTAATACTCCTGTCATGGATACTTTGGCTAATTCTGAGTCTATGAATATGAAAACTGCTGGGACATCAAACAGAGCATGAGTTCATTTTTCTCTATTGTTACATCTTTAATTATTTGAAGGTACTTTGATAGGGAGTTGTTGCAGTATTCACTTCCCTCAGTAAAGTGTTCCAGCTTTTTTGTCAATTCATACCAATGTAGTAGGTTGGGGTTCCTGGTAACGAAATCCTGTTGAGGATTTTTTAGATACCATGAAAACATTAGGAGAAGCATGATCCATTTTGTGAGACTCTTCTCAGACCAGATATGGTCTATGAGTGCCTGATTCCATTGCTTTGTTCTTAAGACTACTTGTATTCCTGTTTGTCTTCATTCTGAGAATTGTTGCTTGGCAAAGACTTCTGGAGATTCTCTTTATAATGCATGCAATTCCAAGGATTTGTAGGGAAGGAGAAATTAACATATATTTCATTATGATCTGTCAAGTAAAACTGACAAAAAAGAGTGCACAGTGCTTGCTTCAGGTATTTTTAATATGAGCAACATAATGGGGATCAGCTTGGATACTCTTGAGGAAGTCAACAAGATTTTGCAGAGCTGTATCGTTTTGTCATCTTTGGTTCCGCTGCCTCCGTCCACAGAATGCTGATGAAATGAAACCCCATGCCCACATTGTGGTGAACCTTGGCGACCCAACAGGTTGCCCGAAATGGGAAAATGCTAGCAATGAGTCATTGCCAGTTCTTGCATGCTGACTGTGTGGGACGCAAATTGCTTTTATATGCTGAAAATCGCAGATCTTGCTAACAGTTCCACTGATGCATCCCACATCAAGGGAGGGGGGAGTGTACACACAGTGCTTTGCCTTGCTGCAGCTGTGAGAGAGGCAATCTCCCGTATGGCTATTAGCAAAAATACCATCAATGTGATACAGTAATGAAGATATGGGAGCTCTCCAAAGATATGGGACCCATCACTCCCTCTGAATTCAATCAACCTTAAGAGTTGTTGTTCTGAGGAATACAGTGTCAGGTCTTTGAGATAGCTAGGACAGGAAATAGACTCCACAAGATATACCCTCCACGTAGCAATAGCAATAGCGCTGGGACTTCTATACCATTCCGTGGTACTTTACAACCCTCTCTGAGTAGGACATTGCCCCCAACAATTTGGATCCTCATTTTACCGACCTCGGAAGGATGGAAGGCTGAGTCAACCTTGAGCAAGTCAGGATTGAACTCCTGGCTGTGGGCAGAGTGAACCTGCAATGCTGCATTGTAACCATTGTACCACCACAGCTCCTTAGACAGATGTTATGTGATATCTCTGTTTTGTGAGCTACACTGGTTTGAGGTGTGATTCAAGGGTCTATGGTCTCAGGCCTTGGGTAGAAGATGGACCCCTGTTTCAGACTTGTATGTTGTCTCGAATGCCTTTTTTGTAACTATCCTGTAATTATTTTGAATTAATGTTTACTGCATTCTTATTTATTTGGTTTTGCATTGTTTCCATACTTCGTGAGCCACCTAGAGTCATTTGATGTTGAGCAACATCAAAAATTGAATAAAATAAAATAACTTGCAAACAGGTCTAAACAAATTGAACCACAGCATAATACTGGCCCCCACTACAGTCTGCCAGAAAGGAACTGCCCCAAATTGCCAGAGTTAATAAACCATGTTATAGCTTAACATGAAGGTTGGGTTTATATAAAATATTGACTGTAACACTGAACATAAATTACCCAACCCCATTTTAGCCTCCTCTAATACTGTACAGCAGGAGTCTTCAAACTTGGCCCTTTTATGACTTGTGGACTTCAACTCCAAGAATTCCTCAGCCAGCATGCCTGGCTGAGGAATTCTGGGAGTTGAAGTCCACAAGTCATAAAAGGGCCAAGTTTGAAGACCCCTGCTGTACAGGTAGCCCTTGACTTACAACCATTCGTTTAGTGATTGTTTGAAGTTACAATGGTACTGAGAAAAGTGATTGATGATTGTTTTTCACACTTACAACTGTTGCATCATCCCCATGGTCACATGATTAAAATTCAGATGGCAGTTGGTTCATATTTATGATGGTTGCAGTGTCCTATGTTCATGTGATCAGCATTTGTAACCTTCCCTGCTGGCATCCAACAAGCAAAGTGAGTGGGGGAAGCTGGATTTCCTTAACAACTGTGTGATTCACTTAAACCTATAGTGATTCACTTAACAACTGCAGCAAGAAAGGTCATAAAATGGGGCAAAATTCATTTAACAACTGTCTCACTTTGCAATGGAAATTTTGGGCTCAATTGTGGTTGTAAGTCAAGCACTACCTGTATTTTGAGTTAACCTTGGAAGCCTATACTTTTTCCTAATCTAATGGATTCTGTAGATCAGGGGTGTTCAAACTTGGCCCTTTTATGACTTGTGGATTTCAGCTCCCAGAATTCTGGGATTTGAAGTCACAAGTCATAAAAGGGCCAAGTTTGAACACCCCTGCTGTAGACAACTTGGATCAACTCAAGGTCCTAGAATTCAATGGGGTTTTAATTCCCCATGAAAGAGGCAGGTTTGCAATGGGGAGAGAAGTTAATTTACTTTTTCAAAAAGCGACCAAACACTTTTCAAAAAGTTTTTGCAAATCATGTGAGCTTCTCCTTCTCCATCTTCTCTCTGAAAACAATGGCCTCTTGACCATATCCCAATCAATGTCTCAGTTCCAAAGTTCAATCTTGGACACTGATATTAAGTTATATCCCCCTCCCCATCTCTCTATATTTCATCCAGTCATCTAAAAACCCATGGTAGTCCCATAATGCCAGTCCCATGAGTAAGCAGCAGCAATTTTCTACCATAAAGCTGTCGAAGGCTTTGAAATATACAAAAAAACATTATGACAATCATTATTAATATAAATTACTGGAAACCTGTCCATTAGTCACATCTGTTCTAAAAGAGAGGTCTTTTTGCCCTCCCCCCCCTAATATTTTGAAATAAATGAGGTCTATAAAACAGGCCATGTGTATATCTTGCAACATCTCCCAAGGAAAAGCTAAGATTGCTTTGTTAAAGCAACAATTCATGGTGGATCTCCCTGGTTTGCAGAAAAGCACACATGTTGGAAAGCTTGGATTATATCCTCCTATGTGTTCTAAAAAGAATGATGGAAACTGTTTTTAGAACACAAATAAAGCAAACCAAGGGGGGAAAAAACCAGTTTCTTCCTAGCTCTAAAAAGCTTTTAAAAGCAAGAGAGAGCTAATGTGCTTCCAGTCTTTCCATGACACTTTACCTTTCAAATAATAGCCATTTGTCATTTTAATTTACTTACAAGATAACAGCTGAAGAGAGCTTAGTAGAGCCCCATATCTATGACTTTTAAAGGGCATCTAATGAACATCTACTCTGCTCATCTTTTGAAATGTCCTATTTGTATGTTGCACTGTTTGTTGAGACAGGCTATCCATTAAAGAAAGAAGCATCCATCATTATGAATTTGCTACATAAATCGGGTGTTATTGTCTTATCCTTTCCCAGAAAAAGAGGCATATTTTAACAGGCAATAATAAGAAAAAAAATCGCCTATCTCCATGCCTTGGATGAATCATTTTGAATTTGTTATATATGCAGAACTTAAGAGATTCACTGACAAAGCTAAAGATCAACGTGTTTACCCAAAATGCAATTAGTGTCAGTTTTTGAAAAAGTGAGATGGGTTTAGTTTAGCCCAGCTATCAGAAACTAGCAATTTTGTGTGTCCTAGTTATAGTTGGAAACTAGGCAAACTGGTGCTGGAGAAGACTCCTGCTAGTCCCCTGGACTGCAAGGTGACCAAACCAGTCAGTCCTAGAGGAGATCAAACCTTACTGCTCTTTAGAAGGCCAGATCCTGAAGTTGAAACTCAAGTACTTTGGCCACCTAATGAGAAGGAAGGACTCACTAGAGAAGAGCCTCATGCTGGGAAAGATTGAGGGCAATAGAAGAAGGGGACGACAGAGAATGAGGTAGCTTGATGGAGTCACTGAAGCAGTAGGCATGAGCTTAAATGGACTCCAGAAGATGGTAGAGGACGGGAAGTCCTGGAGGAAGATTGTCCATGGGGTCGCGATGGGTCAGACTAGCAACTAACAACAACAAGGCAAAGTGTGTCCCGTGGGGTCACCATTCCAGAGATATTTTCTTACCTAAACAGAGAAACAGGATGACCATGGGTGAATAAAAGAGCAGTGAAAGTTGATTGACTTTTGATTTCCTGTTAGCTTCCTTCTGGGAAGCTAGTGAGGAACAACTGGAAATTCTTCCTTCCTTCCTTCCTTCCTTCCTTCCTTCCTTCCTTCCTTCCTTCCTTCCTTCCTTCCTTCCTTCCTTCCTTCTCTTTCTTTCCTGACATAACAGAGAAACATAAACAAGTAGTTGAAAATAGTTGGCCTTTGTTTCCTCTGAGATGTTTTTCAAATTCCCAATTTACTCTCCCCCTGAACTGGTATATGCTGATGGACCCCACCTAGGGATGACTCCTGACCCTATTGTGCCTAATTAGCCAAGATTAACTAGTTCTTGTCACCTATCTGGGCCCCTTTTATGACGCTACTCTTAACAAAAAATGGGGATCTTTATAATATAAATTATGCAGATGTTCATCCAATCAGATTTCCCCCATTCTTTCTGACAGGGTTACTTCTGTGTCTATGTGGTAAAGAAGAGTATGTGGTTTCAGCTGTTTACTTCAAAATAACTAGCATTTGGGAAGGAGTAGATTGTGTTGGCTTTAGCCTTAGATCTTTTAGCCTGTCCTTAAAAGATATTGTCTCCTGTTCCCATCAACAAACCAGGTGCTTGTTGATACCACTCACAGCCAGGTAGACAGGGCATGTGCCAATCCTTGCTTAATGGTCTGGCTTAATGAAAAGAAGGACTAGGAGTGACATGATAGCAGTGTTCCAATAACTCAGGAGTTGCCACGAAGAAGAGGGGGTTAACCTATTCTCCAAAACACCTGAAGGGAAGACAAGAAGCAATGGATGGAAACTAATCAAGGAGAGAACCAATTAGAACTAAGAGAAATTTCCTGACAGTTAGAACATTTAATCAATGGAATGGTTTGCCTTCAGAAGCTGTCGGTGTTCCATCACTAGAGGTTTTTAAGAAGAGACTGGACAACCCCATTTGTCTGACATGGTATGGGATCTCCTGCTCGAGCAGGGGTTTGGACTAAGAAGATCTCCAAGGTCCCTTACAACTCTGTTATTTTGTTATCGATCTATGATTTGTCCTCATATCTATGTCTGTCTGTCTGTCTGTCTGAATAAAATTTCAAGGAGATCTTATTCTCTGTCCACATATTCAAAATCAGGGTTAAGGTGTATATTTCAACTAATGGCGTATTTGTTTGTTTGTTTATTAACTAGTTTGGGTAATGAAACATCTAGAAGAAAATAACCAAGCTCAGAGAGCATTCATTCATTCAGCCATGTATCTAATGAAAGTGACTCTGGGCAGTTTACAACAACATGGTTTACTTTCTGTTTTGCTTCTCTCCATACCAAATTCACAGTGCCCTTCTAATAAAGAAAGAACAAGCTGCATATCAAATCATGTTTCTTGTATACAGAGCCTATGGCCCTGCCTCCAAAGGAGACATCTGTACATATGTGATTCCTGACACAGGTTTCCTTTGGGTGAACTAAGCTTAGTTTTGGCTTGCTGCATGTATAATATAACTAAGTACCTAATGGCTAACTCAGTGGAACATGCTCGTTTCCAAATATTTGCAATACTGAAGAGATCTCTGCTGCAAAGCTCCCTGTGGCCTTATTCCAAATGCATACCAGATGTTCATGGTTTATAACAATGAATTCCTCCCTATTGTTGCCTTATTCCACAGAACTAGGCCAGTGGAGGTCCTGTCTGTGGAACATTTCTATTCTCAATCCATGTAGCTTCCAAAGTTTTTAGAGAGACCTCGCCTGATTAATTAGTAAAGTAAATCCTGAAAGCCACCCATTTCAGTTAGATTTAACAGACGTGGCTGAAGGAAGGTCATCCAGACAAAATGTTCATGGCCTAATCACTCATCCACACTGCCATCTTGAATGTAATAAGGTAAAATATTTCTAGGACTATCAGAATAGCCAGAGGGACATTCCAGCATATGTTCGGTGTGTGTTATGTTTAATTAGCATGTACGTTTCTAAAAGATTTCACAGTGCTGACATCCTGGATTCTTCTTTAAACAAATGTTTTAAGACAATAGTTTAGTTGCAAAATATGGATCTGGGGTCCAGTATCTTTTGTCAGTGAATTCTTAATAGAACTGTAGTAGTCTAATTGCAGCTTCTGTAGTTTTTGACTGTGAGTGATGCAATATCCAATTCGGTCACTGTGCATATATACTTTTAGCCACTTAAGACAGAACGTTGCCCAGCGTATACCATCATGGAGGTAGTCTATACTCCATAGACCTTATTATGGTGATTTTATTATGGTTTTATCTTAATTTAACATATCTCCTATATTGCATTGTCCACATATCTTACATACATACAAACATATTCTTTAAAACACTTTATTTAAGCTAACTTTATATATCACTGATTGCATGCATGACCTCTGTAGATGCCATACACTAAATAAACAAAGGACAATAGTTGGTTCTATGAGATGCCCTTTTCATTCCTCATAGTGTGCACATTTCAATACCAATCTCAGGTTGGATTTGCCGAAAAAAAACTTAGCCAGATCACTTAGAATCCTATTTCCTATAATTTGGTTAGTTGCTTGTTTGGTTTGAACTTGGTTGTTTAAACTAAGGAAGTTTTAATGGCTTGATGAATTCTGTATCACCCGACCGATTTGAATAGCTTGTAGTTGTATGTATTGTGTATATCCTGAAATAAGGATAATTCTTTAACGCATCTGAACATCTAGTGTACATTCAGCCTCTGAGAGAATAAGAATTAAAAAAAAGATCGTAAGATTCAGAGGAAATGACATATAACTTTCTTTCAAAGAATAGCAAATTAAATTGGATGTAAAAAATAATCTCTTTTTTTTAAAGGCTGATAATTAAATTTAGAAAATAATCATGTATTGTAATTCCAGATATGGCCTGGACTGAGGTTTGGGGTGGGGGCTGGTTAACATAAGGCCTTAATATATTAGTTATTGTTAAATAAGGATAGAATGTTTCAATAAATGTAAACTTTTAATTGTTCATTCTGATTTATGATTTGCATAGTACACCCTCCTCTTTCGCTTTTTCCCACATCAACAACCTTGCAGGTTGTTGGAAAGCCATTGGCTGGAACATTGGTTAAGAGAAATAAAGAACTCTGTAGAGCAGGGGGGTCAAACTACCAGCCCCACGGGCCGGTTGCATCATACGGATGCCACACTCACTCCAGCTCCGGCAGTGTGAAAAAAGTCATGATATGTAGTGACACATCACGTCACATGGCAAGTTTGACACCCGTGCTCTAGAGGCCTGCTTTGCCTTGACCACCTGGGTCATAACAGGTCTTCTGCTTTCTAGCCTGGTATCTTAACCACTAGAGCAGGGGTAGGCAACCTTGGCTCTTTTATGACTTGTGGATTTCAACTCCCAGAATTCCTGAGCCAGCATGGCTCAGCTTGGAAAGTTCTCCCTTTCCTCTCAGCATGGTTGGCTCAGGAATTCTGGGAGTTGAAGTCCATGAGTCATAAAAGAGCCAAGGTTGCCTACCCCTGCACTAGAGCAAACTGGAGGTAGCTTCAGGGGCTGTTTGAAGTTATGATGGAACTCCTTGGGGGTACCCAGTTCCAACAACCACCTCCCCCCACTCACACACAGTGGCATGACCACAATTGGCCCACATTTACAGATGTTTGCAAAGTCCCACAGTCCATGAGCGCATTTTAAGACAGTTTTGCTGAAAACCAGCATTAATTTTTAGCAAAACCAGCCACTTCAAGCGATTATTCATTTAATGACCATGGCATTAGCTTAACAATCTCAATGGCCACTTTATGACCACCTCATTTATTTAACAACTGTCACAAAATGGTCATAAAATTGGGTCAGTCACATGGGTGACCAGTTTTACGACTATCATGATTTACAACCATAATTGGCAGGCTCCATTATGGTTTGTAATTTGAGGATTACCTATACTCTTGATTGTTTAGGTATGTGGAAAAACACCATCATTCTAAAAGTCTCTTCTCCTTTGGAAAAAAATTGAAAAGCAATTTTTTTTGTTGCTGTTGTTGAATTAGATGATGTTTGGTAAGGAGGAAATGCAGAAGAATTTCCATGCTTGGCACAATTGAATGACATCTGGAAAACTGGAAATCTGTTTGGAACTGAATTAGCTGGTGATTTCTGATTAAGCGTCCTGAACACAATCCTAACTCAAAGAATTTAAGTTTTCTCAGCAAGGAACCTTAAACAAAAGTACATTTTTAAGATACTTTGGTTTTTCTTTCACAATAAAGTATGTCCCCATTTTAACTAAAGACTTAGAAACCAATTCTAGTCAAATCGGAGAAAGATTGCAGAAGATTAAAGGCGTACATTCAGGGGTGTAAAAGAAATTCATCATAGATTCATTTTGCCTCAGAATGCTGTGATTTGCTAAACAAATACTGACTCACCATGGGTGACAGCCTTGATCTATTGCCATTTGTCATTTGTGGCTAGAAAAAATTGTCAAAATAAGTACACATTTCTAGAAGAAAAAGGCTGATGGACCCAAGTTAGAAAGAAATGGAGAGAACATAAGGGAACCTGAGTAAAAATGAGAACAAATAAATTAGGGAAAGCTGCACAAAAGAAAGGTAAGAATTTTCTATTATTCTATTATAATTTCTATTATCTTACATCTGGCATAATGGTTTTAAGTTACAAGAAGATAGATTCCAGTTTAATTTTAGGAAAAGCTTTCCAATAATAAGGGTGGTTGAAACAAATAGGCTTGACCCCAGTAAAAATTCATCTGCTATCAATATGTCTAGCTTTAATACAGATAGTCCTCAAATTACAACCATTTGCTTATTGACCAAAGTTACAATGGCACTATAAAAAGGTGATTTATGATCTTGTTTCACACAGCTGTTGCAGCATCCTATGATCATGTAATCAAAATTCAGGTGCTTGGCAACTGGCATGTATTTGTGATGATCTCAGTCTTCTGGGGTCATGTTATCACCTTTTGTGACCTTCAATGGGGAAGCCACATTTACTAACTTAAGAACTGCAATGATTCACTTAACAACTGTGTCAAGAAAGGTCATAAAATGGAGCAAAATTCACTTAACAACTGACTTGCTTAGCAACAGAAATTCTGGGCTCAATTGTGGTCATAGGTTGAGGACTACTTGTATCTTCAGAAGAGGTTCTCCTGAAGGTGTTTCTGCCATCAGAGTTTGTTTCTTGGGCACACAAAAGAAAGCTTTGTCCTACTTTGTTTCCAGACTGTAATCTGCTCTTTCTCAAGAGTTGTATTTAGCTTCCATTTTCCTTTTTCTCTGAACATTAGTTTATTCAGAAAGGTGGGATACTAATCAAGCTAAATAAATATATCCAGTCCTCAAACCGGTTATTTTGAACATTAA
Source organism: Crotalus tigris (assembly GCF_016545835.1). NCBI lineage: Eukaryota > Metazoa > Chordata > Lepidosauria > Squamata > Viperidae > Crotalus > Crotalus tigris. The sequence continues at coordinate 493,706 of NW_024097149.1, read as the reverse complement.
TGGGGTACACAAAACAAGATGTGTTCAAACAGAAACTAGAAAATGTCTGTGGAGATTCTCAATCATCCAGGCCATGGTTGTCCCAAAAGTGCTTTTTTCAAAAGGCAAAATAAACTTTGTTTTTCCTTGAAGACTTTTTGCTTCTCATCCAAGAAGCTTCTTCAGTTCTGGAAGCTTCTTGGATGAGAAGCAAAGCCTTTTGAAAAAAACACTTTGGGAGAAACTAGAGAACCATCATGCACAAAAATTTTAATTTGGATTTCTGCCTTGAGCAAGCACTTGGAGTCAGTGATCTCTTCCGATTCTGTTATCTGAAGTGGCTTCCAATGTAATGCATAATGATTTTCCTTTTTTGGTTTCTGGAAAATTAGCAGCCCCACCTGAATTTAATATTATTTGGATACAAAAAAAATAAATGAAAAGAAACATGCAACCTGCCTCCAGAGTCATCTCTATTTCCATGAATGCCTCTAAGCCTTCTATATAAAACAGAAACAAATCTTAGAAAATAATAAAAAAAAGGAAATTGTGGCCCAGTTATTTGACTTGGTTGAGAAAAAAAACTAAGAGAAAATATAAAAGCAAAGTCTGCTTGTAGAGAGGCCTGAGGGGGCCTAGAGGGACAGGTAAGGAACAACTTTAGCAATTTGTCTTCTGATAAATGGGTATTTTCTAATGGATAAATCTGTCCTCTAGGCATTCGGTGAAAATGCCCAGGAATGCCAATGTTCTCAGAAATCCAAACATACCAATTAGTGCCCCCATCTCAAAAAATGGACCTCCTGGTTTTAGAAAACCTTGCTTATAAATGAATGCATAAATATTAAATGAGCAAATATTAGGATAGTTATGTAAACTGTATTAAAATGCATAAAACATGGTAAAATATGTATAAACTCTATATGAAATAGATTTTCCAAGTAACCTTTTACAAAGTTCACTGGGAAATAAACACATGTTTATCTTTTTATTGTTGTGCATCCAGCACAGTCCTAATTTTACTGTTACCCTACTTTTATAACAACGAGTTAAAGATAAAAAGTGTTGCTGGACCAGTATTAAAAGATATAAAAATATGCAGAAATTATCCTTTCTTCATTTCTATGAAGAATGCTACCTTTAAGTTAATGCTGCCTTTCAGCTATACATTTTTTTTTTACCCTCATGTTTAGACATCAGGCTTTTCAGTTTTGACAAAATGTCCACTGATATATGCAGGACTTGCTACATTTGGACTATGCATTTCTAGGAATTCCAAATATACAGTTTGCAGATACTTTTTCTAGGAACATGAGAGTGTTCCCAGAACACAAAATTGTTTAGATTTTCCTCTTTCTTTTCTTTTCTTTCTTTTTTTTTTTTTGGGTGGCTGAGAACAAAAATGTGTAACGCTAGCTCTAAACCAGGCTTAATATGCTTTAAAAAACAGAATCTCCAACATTCCCCATCAAACATTCAGGGAAAAGCCTGATGTCCTACCTCGCTCACTACAGGTTTGGCCTCCCTCCCATTTTATATGAACTATCTCTTCACTTGTTAAAAAGTTCTCCCGGTTAAGAACTGGCTCTATTTGAACCCAAATACAGCCAGTTGAGTGTAGTGGTTAACATATCAGGTTAGAAACTAGAAGATTGTGAGTTCTGGTCCCATTTTAGGCATTAAATCAGCTAAATGACCTTGGGCCTGTCACTCTCTCTGGCCCTAGGAAGAGGAGCAATGGCACACATCACTTCTGAAATTCTTGCAAAGAAAACCACAGGGATTTCTACAAACAATTGCCAGGAGTTGGCATTGATTTGAAGACATGCGCATATACATATATACAGACACACACATACACAACTGAATCCAAATAACCAGAGTGTATCTTATCAGAATCTTGATTTAATCCATTTTTTCTCCAAAAAGAGGACAACAAAATTAACTACCATGATTTTAATTGAATACAGTGAACTCTTGATTTTGATATTATGCAATCTTATGTAATGAGCTTACATTGTTTGTGGTTAAGTCTTCTTGACTGCCACCCACCCATTCACATTTAGTCAAACCGTCCCAACAAATTAGCATCCAGAGTAGAATCCATGTTGCTTGATGAGCTTGTGTATTGTAGAAATTCCCCAACATGAGCAAATATTAACGTGCTTGCAGAATGAATCATACCATGCCCTTGTTTAATTCATAAGTGTTGAAAGCAACACTTGAAAGCTATAAAATCTGATCAAAGACGATAGAATACAAATCACTCAATAGTCGGTATTTTGCAAAATGACAAGTCAGCACGTTGATATGAAAATGTGTGTGGAATTAATGGGCTAACTCAGGAGTAGGCATCTTTCCAGAAACTAGAGAATTATGACTTCCAGCATCCATCATCACTGGCCATGGTTCCTAAATTTAATGAGAATCATATCCCTCTGAACCATCCCTTTCTTTTCATGCTCAGATGGAATTCACACACAATTCGAAGTTGATCTATAACTCAGGTAGGATTCATGCCTTGAGACCAATGGAAATTTTCCTTCTGAGTTGAATCCCATCCTCTCTAGTGATTCCAGTCTTGATAACCATGTTCCTGATTTCTATATAAATAACAAATAACAACAAAAAACTCTGGATCCCGCAACAGAGATGTGCATTGGACTCCAAGAAATAATAATAATAATAATAACCCCCAGTGAGGCACTACCTTGACGTGGTTGTGGGGCTTGTATACTCTGAGGAAGATGAGAGCTATGCCAGAGGTTCAACCATACTGGACAGGTCTCATCAGAGGAGTCAGACAAAGAGTGTCTCTCCCATAAAAAATATGGTGAGACGTAAATTACAGAATGCCATACCAGCTCGGATGTCGCCCGGGTTAACAAGGTCCGCACTAGATATTGGAGTTCCTGGATATCTGGTGAAAAATGGGTTACAGGACTCAGGACTGTTGGCTGAGCAACCAGGGCCAGCAGCTGCAGAACTACTGGAAGAAAAGGTGTTTACCCGTCGCAGATACACAGTGATGAAAACAAAGAAATAATGATCTGTTACTACAGATCAAGTCCAACAAGAAGAGGATATCTAAAACAAATGCACCAGTTCTGGAAAGAACAACATCCAGAATCAGAAATAACAGAACAGAGACTAGCAGATCAACGCCGATTTATAATACGAAATAAAGTATTCACAGAAACAGAATTGGACGAACTGCAAAGGTTTACCCAGGGCAAAGAAATCAAAGCCTTACCAGAAGTAATTCAGAATGTAGAGGCAAACCAGGGGGAGTTGGCAGTGAAGGAATCCAGCAGAGATATACAACTGTTCTCATTTGGAAACCAGGCACCTCTACCTCAGGAAGAACAAAACCCTCTAACTAAAGAAATAAAAGAATTGAAACAAAGAATAACTGAGCATCTAGAACAGCACAAAAACAACAGAATAAGGCTCCTGCATTGAAGCTTGTTCCAAAGAAACAGCTAGCACAAGCATTAAAAGATGCAAATACTGCAATATCAAGTATAAGCACCAATTCACTGCAAGAAACAAACCAACTAATGTACAGCACAGCTGCAGTTATAACAGAATACCTGGGATGCAAAATCAACAAAGAAGAAAAACAAACAAACAGTGCACCAGAAAAATGGAAGGTTAGACTAGAAAATAAGATCAGCAAGTTAAGATCACATGCAAGCAAGCTAGAACAGATGAAAGAAAAGAAGCTGAAGAACAAGAAGACCAAAGAATACTTAATCAAGAAATACCACTTAGAAACAAGGAAGATCAAGGAAGCACTGGAAATAATAAAGCAACAAATAACAGCTATAGCCAGGAAAATCAGTAGATATGAAGCTCGAATTGCAAACTATAGGCAGAACCTCCAATTTCAATCCAATCAGAAACGTTTCTACCAATCCATCAATGGAGAAACTGCAAGGAATCAGTCAGTACCTGACAAGGAAGAAACAGTGCAGTTCTGGAAGCAGATATGGGATAACCCAAAGAAATACAACAAGGATGCGGCTTGGTTAAAAGAGGTGGATGCAAATAAAACAGAAGTTGAAATGAAAGAACTAGTAATAACAACAAAAATGGTAGAAAAAAGAGCAAGGAAAATCAAAAATTGGTCAGCACCAGGTGAAGATGAACTGCATGGGTTTTGGTTGAAACATCTAACTGTTATACACCCACTCATTGCCAAGCAGTTCAACAATATACTACAAGGAGGAGAAATTGAAAAGTGGCTAACAACTGGGAAAACCTACCTAATAATGAAAAATCCAGCAAAAGGGGCAACACCAGGCAACTACAGGCCAATTACCTGTTTACCAACAACTTTCAAATTACTAACTGGTGTGGTAGCTGATGCAGTACAACAGCATCTAGTTGAAAACAATCTCTTTCCACCTGAGCAGAAAGGAAACTGCCCCAATAGCAGAGGAACAAAAGATCAACTCCTAATAGACAAAATGATCTTGGAAAACTGCAAGAGAAGGAAGACCAACCTGAATGTGGCATGGATTGACTACAAAAAGACATTTGACTCTCTGCCACATGACTGGATAATCAAGTGCCTAGAAATAACAGGAGTCAGTAGAAACATCAGAAAATTTGTGCAAAGATCGATGGCACAATGGAAGACACAGTTGCAGATCAATGGTGAGAGACTGGGAGAGGTTAATATCAAGAGAGGAATATTTCAAGGAGATTCATTGTCACCATTACTATTTGTTATTGCACTGTTTCCTCTGTCAACAATACTGAATAACTCAGGACATGGCTATCAAACATCAAAAACATCTACCAGACTATCCCACCTCCTTTACATGGATGATCTGAAGCTGTATGGAAAAACATCATCTGAAATAGAATCGCTGCTCAACACTGTCCGTATATATAGCCAAGATATTGTTATGGAGTTTGGCTTGGACAAATGTGCCACACTTACTATCAAACAAGGAAAAATAGTGAAAACTGAAGGAATCAAGATGCCCCACGAAAATAACATTAAGAGTCTGGATGAGGAAGATTACTACAAATACTTGGGTATCCTTCAAGCTGACAACATCAAGCACACTGAAGTCAAGAAAAAGATTAGAGGTGAATACATCAAGAGAGTGAAGAAGATCTTAAAGTCCAAACTCAATGGAGGAAATACCATAAAGGCAATCAACACCTGGGCAATCCCAGTCATTAGGTACACAGCTGGAATAGTGGACTGGACTCAAGCAGAACTAAAAGCAATGGATAGGAAGACCAGAAAAATAATGACAATGAATCATGCCCTTCATCCACGCAGTGACATTGACAGACTTTATCTACCAAGGCAAATAGGTGGGCGTGGAATGCTACAAGTACATAGATGGTTGAAGAAGAAAAAATGGCTTTGGAAGAATATCTGAAGAACAATGATGAAGATGCACTGAAATTAGTATATCAGGAAGGCTTACTGACTACTGGAGAGACCAAACTGGCCTACAAGAAAGACCAAATGAAGAACAGAATAGAGGCATGGGAAGACAAAGCACTACATGGCCAATACATAAAAAAATAGCTGGGAAAGCAGATAATAACAAACCTGGCAATGGCTAAGAGCAGGAAAATTGAAGAAAGAGACCGAGGGACTAATTCTGGCTGCACAAGACCAAGCCTTAAGGACAAATGCATACAAAGTCAAAATTGAGAAGACAGCAACAGACAGTAAGTGCCGCCTATGCAAAGAAGCTGAAGAAACAGTGGACCACTTGGTAAGCTGTTGCAAGAAGATTGCACAGACTGACTACAAGCAGCGGCATGACAAAGTAGCAACAATGGTGCATTGGAAGATCTGCAAAAAATATCATTTGCCTGTAAGCAAAAACTGGTGGGATCATAAAATAGAGAAAGTCATAGAAAATGATAAAATTAAACTGCTCTGGGACTTCAGAATTCAAACAGACAAGCACCTGCAACATAACACCCCAGACTTAACAATTGTCGATAAGAAAGACAAAAAAGTCTGGATAGTGGACGTGGCAGTGCCTGGAGACAGCAGAATAGAAGAGAAAGAACTGGAGAAGATAACAAAATACAAAGACCTACAAATAGAAATAGAAAGACTGTGGCAAAAGCAAGCAAGGGTAGTACCAATAGTCATAGGCTCCTTGGGTGCAATCCCAAAACAACTGGAGCACCACTTGAACACCATTGGCATTGACAAATTTGCTATTAGTCAATTGCAAAAGGCGGCCTTACTAGGAACTGCTTCCATCCTGCGACGATACCTGTAATACCATCAAACATCCACATCTGCCTATCCCAGGTCCTGGGTAAGGACTCGATAGGTAGACAAAATGCCAAATCCAGTCTGAACATCTGGCTGACTGTGCGATGATCCATAATAATAATAATAAACAGAATAGATGAGAAAGAACTGGAGAAGATAACAAAATACAAAGACCTACAAATAGAAATAGAAAGACTGTGGCAAAAGCAAGCAAGAGTAGTACAAATAGTAATAGGCTCCTTGGGTGCAATCCCAAAACAACTGGAGCATCACTTGAACACCATTGGCATTGACAAATTCGCTATTAGTCAATTGCAAAAGGCGGCCTTACTAGGAACTGCTTCCATCCTGCGACGATATCTGTAATACCATTAAACATCCACATCTGCCTATCCCAGGTCCTGCGTAAGGACTTGATAGGTAGACAAAATGCCAAATCCAGTCTGAACATCTGTCTGACTGTGTGATGATCCATAATAATAATAGTAAAGTTGGAAGGGACCTTGGAGGTCATCTAGTCCAACCCCCTGCTCAGGCAGGAAACCCTATACCATTTCAGACAAATGGCTGTCCAGTCTCTTCTTAAAAACTTCTAGTGTTGGAGCATTCACCGCTTCTGGAGGCAGCTTGTTCCACTGGTTAATTGTTCTAACTGTCAGGAAGTTTCTCCTTAGTTCTAGGTTGCTTCTTGTCCTGTCTTCAGGCGCTTTGAAAGATAGCTTGACTCCCTTTTCTCTGTGGCAGCCCCTGAGATATTGGAACATGGCTATCATGTCCTCCCTCATCCTTCTCTTCATTAAACTAGACATACCCAATTCCAGCAGCCTCTCAAAGCAGAACTTGGAAATATGGAAAGATTATATAATAAAGCAAGGATCTGGATCTGGATCTTTCTAAAGTTTCAGCTGCAAAGAAATGTCTGCAAAAAGTAGCTTTTCTGTTTTCAATTTCTCCTGTATGGAAAATGAAAATATAAGACAGAAGAGAACAACATAACTGACAGGTCAATCCCTGTCTAGAAGAATGGGTATTGCACTTTCAAGCTTCCAAGATTCTGTAAATGTAGGTTTACAATAAAGTAGAATTTTTTTTCCTCTGGTTGGGATTCCTATCCCAATTGCATTAATCTTGAAACTCTGCAATTACAAATCATCCCCCCCCCCAACCTTTACAGTCCAAGAAAGTAGACAGGATGTCCGTCTTCTGAGTTTTTTTCCTATCCCATTATCTAGTTGTAAGCTATGCTGTCCCTTATCTGACTGTTCTCTATGACCAGTCTCACAAAGTCTTTCCTTTTTTTGTGTATAAGATTTTATTAATTTTTTTTCATACATACAATAATAATTTTTCAGCCAACGTGCTGAGTTTAAATTCGCTAATGCATATTTAATTCCCAATCCTTTATTCTCTCCTCTAGCCATTGATAAAATAAGTCCCAAGTTTAACAATATTCTGTTTCTTCTTTTTCTTTCAGTCTCATAGTCAATCTGTCCATCTCTGCGCATTCTAGTATTTTTTTAATTATTTCTTCATCTGATGGCATTCCTTCATTTTTTCCAATATTCTTCAAATATGATTCTTGCCGCTGTTGCTCACAAAGTCTTTCCTATATACCATCATATTAATCATCTCTCAACCCTAACCAATCTCAAAGCATTGTTGTAAGCCACTTTGATCAGGAGAAAAAGCAAGATATAAATGTAACACCTACTTCCAAAATACAGGTCAAAAGGAATCCTTTCTGAACATGATGTCAGCAATTCCCTGTTTTGTTCCACTGAGCAGACAAAATGCTTCACTTTTGAAAACCTAATATCTTGTCTTGCCACAATGAGGACTAATCCATTTAGGAAACACAAACTGATATCAAAAGTATCAGTAGAACTACAGTGATTTCTACTGAATGATTAACAAAAACCAAGCAGATAAATTGCAGCATAGTTTCCTCCAGATACATTGAGTCTACAATTCTTAGAAAAGAAAAAGAACTTTGGCTGAGAACAAAAATCTGTAACTGGGTTTAAAACAGGCTTAATATGCAGAATAATAATAATAATAATAATAATAATAATAATAATAATAATAATAATAATAATAGTAGTAGTAGTAATAATAAAGTTGGAAGGGACTTTGGAGGTCATCTAGTCCAACCCCCTGCTCAGGCAGGAAACCCTATACCATTTCAGACAAATGGCTGTCCAGTCTCTTCTTAAAAACTTTCAGTGTTGGAGCATTCACCACTTCTGGAGGCAGGTTGTTCCACTGGTTAATTGTTCTAACTGTCAGGAAGTTTTCTCCTTAGTTCTAGGTTGCTTCTCTCCTTGATTAGTTTCCATCCATTGCTTCTTCAACATTCCCTACTATAACAGCTAGAAATTATGGGAGTAAATAATTCCATAACTAATTGAAGGATAGCTAGCAAGAGACCCATACCAAATGTACAAACAACCTCTGTGTGTGTGTGTGTGTGTGTGTGTGTGTGTGTGTGTGTGTGTGTGTGTCCCACAGTGGCCAAGAGAAGATGAAAATCACTTAAACAATGTGGTATTCCAATTCACTTGCATTGCACTCATGTCGAAGGCACCACTTAAGGTGCTTCTGCACTGAAAGCATTAGGCAGAGATATCACCATTGCCCAAAGGACACTGACTTGGGAGCTCCTTTCATGTCCCCAGCAGGAGCTGGAGCAAAGGATGGGAGCTCAATCAGACCCCATAGCAGTCAACACTCAGGTTTTAAATGTGGGCTGGCTAATCTCCAACCCAGAGTCTTAACCATGTGAGCTACTAAGTACTTACCATGCAAAAATGTCCACTCCACTCATGAATATAAAACTGCTTCAATTAGAAAATAATGCCTCATATTTAACAAAGAGAAGGATGAGGGGGAACATGATAGCAGTGTTCCAATATCTCAGGGGCTGCCACAAAGAAGAGGGAATCAAGCTATTTTCCAAAGTGCCTGAAGACAGGACAAGAAGCAATGGGTGGAAACTAATCAAGGAGAGAAGCAACCTAGAACTAAGGAGAAACTTCCTGACAGTTAGGACAATTAACCAATGGAACAACCTGCCTCCAGAAGCAGGTAAATGCTCCAACACTGGAAGTTTTTAAGAAAAGACTGGACAGCCATTTGTCCAAAATAGTATAGGGTTTCCTGCCTGCGCAGGGGGTTGGACTAGATGACCTCCAAGGTCCCTTCCAACTTCACTATTATTGTTGTTATTATTATTAATGCGGAAAAATAAACGATGTTGATGGCTGGAATGCTATTCTTTTCAAAATACATAGACAGCCTAACAAAAAGATTTTATTTCTTCCTCTTTGGAAGTGTGGACTCTTTTCATGTCTTTTGAATTAGTGTACATCTAGAGGAATATGAGACAATAATTTATTGTGGAAAGAGTGAGGGAGAGGCTTTTATATGATGAGTGGAATGTTTTTCCATCTGATGATTCACCTGATTTCTTCTCTCTGCCTCACACTGGCAAGTTTAATTTAATTGAAAGGATAGCAGTTAACATTAGAAATGAACAGATTGAACAAGGTATCTTAAAAAGGTTTAGAAGAAAACTAGGACAAGTGGGTGGCACCTTCTCTTTCTTTGTCTCTTCCAGATCCATATGGAAACCTGCAAGACTTCAGTTAAAAAAGAAACAAAAGAGGAAAATATGCTGAAAATCCAGAGCAGTCATGGTTCTGGTTTTATTTTTCCAGAAAACATTTTGCAGATTCTCTTATCAACGATACAGAATTGTCCCAATTATAAGTTTCTTCACTAAACTGAGATGGCAGTTGAGTTTATGTGCTACATAATCCATAAACTGGTATGATTCATTTGGTCAGCCATTCTGGCCTATAAATCATGTGTCAAGACTGCATGTGCAAACCAAGCTGATTTACAATATTGTATATTTTAAACAAAATGTAGCTTGCTTGATTTTTAGCTTAGCTTGAAGTATAAACCCCATATCCCTTTGATTCACAGCATAGTAAACCAGAAATCATGGTTAAAACCTATTTGTTGTTGTTGTTAATTGCGAAGTCGTGTCCGACCCATCGCGACCCCATGGACAACGTTCCTCCAGGTCTTCCTGTCCTCTACCATCTTCTGGAGTCCATTTAAATTCACACCTACTGCTTCAGTGACTCCATCCAGCCATCTCATTCTCTGTCGTCCCCTTCTTCTATTGCCCTCAATCTTTCCCAGCATTAGGCCCTTCTCCAGTGAGTCCTTCCTTCTCATTAGGTGGCCAAAGTACTTGAGTTTCAACTTCAGGATCTGGCCTTCTAAAGAGCAGTCGGGGTTGATCTCTTCTAGGACTGACCGGTTTGAACGCCTTGCAGTCCAAGGGACTCGCAGGAGTCTTCTCCAGCACCATAGTTCAAAGGCCTCAATTCTTTGGCGCTCAGCCTTTCTTATGGTCCAACTTTCACAGCCATACATTGCAACTGGGAAAACCATGGCCTGGACTATACGCACTTTTGTTGGCAGGGTGATGTCTCTGCTTTTTAGTATGCTGTCTAGATTTGCCATAGCTTTCCTCCCCAGGAGCAAGCGTCTTTTAATTTCTTGGCTGCAGTCCCCATCTGAGGTGATCTTGGAGCCCAGAAAAATAAAATCTGTCACTACCTCCATTTCTTCCCCATCTATTTGCCAGGAATTGAGAGGGCCGGATGCCATGATTTTGGTTTTCTTAATGTTGAGTTTCAAGCCAACTTTTGCACTCTCCTTCTTCACCCACATCAAGAGGCTCTTTAGTTCCTCTTCACTTTCTGCCATCAGAGTGGTATCATCTGCATATCTTAGGTTGTTGATATTTCTCCCGGCAATCTTAATTCCAACTTTTGTTTCATCAAGCCCTGCCTTTCTCATGATGTGCTCTGCATATAAGTTAAATAGGTCGGGCGATAGTATACAGCCTTGCCGGACTCCTTTTCCAATTTTGAACCAATCAGTGGTTCCGTGTCCAGTTCTCACTGTTGCTTCTTGACCCGCATATAGGTTTCTCAAGAGACAAATGAGATGGTCTGGTACTCCCATCTCTTTAAGAACTTGCCACAATTTGTTGTGATCCACACAATCAAAGGCTTTAGCATAGTCAATGAAGCAGAAGTAGATGTTTTTCTGGAACTCCCTAGCTTTCTCCATGATCCAGCGTATGTTGGCAATTTGATCTCTAGTTCCTCTGCCTCTTCGAAATCCTGCCTGTACTTCTGGTAGTTCTCGATCCACATACTGCTGGAGTCTAGCTTGTAGGATTTTAAGCATAACTTTACTAGCATGTGAAATGAGTGCAATGGTGCGATAGTTTGAACATTCTTTGGCATTGCCTTTCTTTGGAATTGGAATGTAAACTGACCTTTTCCAATCCTGTGGCCACTGTTGAGTTTTCCAAATTTGCTGGCAAATTGAGTGTAGCACTTTTACTGCATCGTCTTTTAAGATTTTGAATAGCTCAGTTGGAATACTGTCACCTCCACTAGCTTTGTTGTTGCTCAAATTTTCTAAGGCCCATTTCACTTCACATTCTAGGATGTCTGGTTCGAGGTCAGTGACCATCTCATTGTGGTTATCTGGGACGTTAAGCTCATTCTTGTATAGTTCTTCTGTGTAGTTTTGCCATCTCTTCTTAATCTCTTCTGCCTCTGTTAGGTCTCTGCCATTTTGGTCCTTTATCATGCCCATCTTTGCATGAAACGTTCCCTTCATATCTCCAATTTTCTTGAAGAGATCTCTGGTCCTCCCTATTCTGTTGTTTTCTTCTATTTCTTTGCACTGTTTATTTAAAAGGCATTCTTATCTCTTCTAGCTATTCTCTGGAATTCTGCATTCAGTTGGGTGTATCTTTCTCTTTCTCCTTTGCCTTTTGCTTCCCTTCTTTCCTCAGCTATTTGCAAAGCTTCCTCAGACAGCCATTTTGCTTTCTTGCATTTCTTTTTCTTTGGGATGGTTTTAGTTGCTACCTCTTGTACAATGTTGCAAACTTCCATCCATAGTTCTTCAGGCACTCTGTCTATCAGATCTAATTCCTTAAATCTATTTGTCACCTCTACTGTATATTCATCAGGAATATGATTTAGTTCATACCTGAGTGGCCTAGTGCTTTTCCCTACTTTTTTCAATTTAAGCCTAAATTTTGCAACAAGAAGCTCATGATCTGAGCCACAGTCAGCTCCTGGTCTTGTTTTTACTGACTGTATAGAGCTTCTCCATCTTTGGCTGCAGAGCACATAGTTAATCTGATTTCTATGTTGACCGTCTGGTGATGTCCATGTGTAGAGCCGTCTCTTGGGTTGTTTGTTATGACCATTGTATTGGTCATATGACCAGAGTGTTTGTTATGACCATCGTATTCTCTTGACAAAATTCTATCAGCCTGTGCCCTGCTTCATTTTGTACTCCAAGGCCAAACTTGCCTGTTATTCCAGTTATTTTTTGGCTTCCTACCTTAGCATTCCAATCCCCCATGATGATAAGGACATCATTTTTTGGTGTTAATTTTATAAGGTGCTGTAGGGCTTCATAGAACCTCTACACCTATAAATAAGCATAAATATCTTGTGCCTAGATTTGTCCTTGTTTTGGTACAGTATGTTTTTTTCTTTAGGAATATCCTAATATATTATGAATCTCATAAGATATTATGAAAATATCATTTAAAAATGCTACTATGAAATTTGTTCAAAGAACACAGAGGTGGATATTGGATTTGGTATCTCACACACACACTCTAAAAGCCACTATTAATAAAGTCAGTGTGGCAAATATTGGGAACATTATTAGAATTCACATAATACATTTAATATGGTTAATAAGTACCTATTTCCTAGGTTTATGCAATACATTGAATCATGGACTAACCAGAGTACATTCCAGAAACAAACCTCCCTGGAAGCAAATTTTGGTTAAATATTAATCAAACGTTTGCATATTTTGTTGATACAGTCACAATATAACTGACCTGATTAAGTATGTTGTGCATAACACCTTTCTTTCAGATCACTTTCTACTATCTCAAAACTGTATATTTAATTAAAATATTTCTAGTAGTAGAACAACTCCGTTTTTCAACAAGGCTCATTGTTCATGATATGGCTGATTACTAATATACTTTCTTTTTTTTTTAAAGGCATTCATTATGAAATATAGTTCAATCTCCCTTTATCCTTTGGAGTGGCTTTAAAAAAGTTGCCATCTGGTATTTTGTAAGTTGATCTTTCTGAATTCTATTGTTTGACACAAAATAATTGCTTGTGCATTTACTTAGAACAATTTCATCCTCTAGCCAAGAACTCTCCCAAACTGTCCCACAAAAGTTTGGTAAAAAACAAAATAAAACTTATCCACAAAGTTACATTGTAGAGGACACAATTTAAAGCAAAGGGAAAGAAAAAGCCAAAACAAAACACACTGAAGGACCAATTCTTAAAGTTATCCAGCAGTTCTTCTAATGACAAGCCAGAATGGAATGAGAGACAGAGACTGCACAGCTGGGTTGCCAGTTTCTCTTTTGGAAAAGTAAGGATGACTTCAGACCTATAATCTTGAAAATAAGGATGGCCTATTATATTTAATGGAGGTATACAATTCTAAGGTAAGAACCTTTCTATTAGGATAGAAGATATCCACAGTTCCATTAGGCAGCAAACCAGACCCATGTTGAAAAAGCTTCAAACTTTTGATTGGTAATAAAAGAACAAAGACTATTGTCAAGATAGTTGAAGCCACAAATTATCAGCACTTCAGTATCAAGTTCGTGAATCCCCTTCAAAAAGACAAAAAATGCCTAAATGAAAGCATCACTTCATTATTCTTGAACAAGGAAGGTTGTCTTTGACAGTGTCTCAGTGTTAAGATAGTTCTGAATCCAAAGTATTATTGTTTACTTTGTAGTTTGAATAACAGACAGGGAATTGTATGTTAATTCCTACAAGCATCCTGAATCCTGAATGGAATAAATAAAGCACTGATAGTTTTGAGGGCACTTGGATGCATTCACTACATTTCCAAACCTTTCAAATTGTATTCATGCCCATGTGAATTAATGCTGGTGAAAAAGATCGCCTCCTATATCCTATGCTCCAAGTGGTGCAATCTTCTTTAGATCCAGATTAGGCCTGATGTTTATTTGATTGTGTCTTTATTGATGAAGTCTTTTAATTACCAAATAAATTGGAGATTTGACACAGTTTGAAGGTTTTTCCTCTAGCACTGTATTTATTTCTAACACCTAGAGATCCCACACACCTGCAGAAGCATTCTTAGAAAGTAAAAATTGTGGGCGATGGGAGCAGTGTTTTTCATTATTATTTGGCTTTCCAGTAAGATTTTTTGTAATAAATCATTGCGTTCTTGGCACTTAATCCTTGATTTAGCCCTTAGCTTATTGAGCAGAAGACTCTCAGACACAATCAAAGGCCTGGAGGCTAAAACATACCAAGAACGGCTGCGGGACTTGACTCTCGCAGCTGATGAAAAAGCTACTAAGCTTTTTATCTAATGTATATATTAACCCATAAGGTGTGGCTTATCATTTATTCCTTTTTATTATTTTTAAATTCTCACTTTATTGGCTATATACTTTATATTATTAGCATAATTATGTTGTTTTGCAAGTACACTGAGTGCTTTTGTACCAGAGAAAAGTTCCTTGTGTGTCTAATCACACCTGGCAAAATGAATGAAATATAAGTATAATGGGGAAAAAGATACGATGAAGGATAGAAAACATCTGGGAAGCTGGAAGAAAACATGAGGCTTAAAACATTTCCAGTTTTTCTACTGGTAAGTAGGTGTAAGTGGCTGACACCCTTTTCATAACATCCATTTTGTGAGATTGCACATGACACATTTTTCAAATGAACCCACTTTCACAAAAAGTTGGTTAATTCTTGATGACTTTCACACTGTCATGGATTCGTTTTCCCATCTGTTTTTCCTCTTCTAACTTACCAATATAACATGCAACTCAAAAGATGTTGGACAACCGCAATGTATCCTTCCCACTGGCTCTCCTCAACGTACTCTAGTTGTGTATAGTATTGATCCAATTTTGATATAAGCTAGTGACTATAGATTCCTTTCCTGAATAGAAATCAGGGCTATACAGAAAAGGCCTGCCTTCTGGCTCAATCTTCTTACATCCCTTGGGGGATAAACATTTCAACATACCTTCTGTTGATGACCAGAGCAGATGGGAAGATTCATAATTAATAAGTGGTCACTGATATATCTCATTTATTTCTTATAAGCATTGTTATATTGATATTATGCTATATGGTACCCTAAATATGATGAAGGAAGGTATGCAGATGTTTCAAAGTGTAGACAAGTGCTGTGTCAGCAACCAAATTCAACAGTTATTGTGCCAAACAATTTAGCTGAGTAATTCAAAAGAAATATGGGCATGCAGAGATCCAGTTCACTTTAACAGTTCGTACCTACTAGAGCCAACTTTTCAAGCATAGTTTCCATTACTACATATTAATCTATAACGCAACCATCTTCAAAAGCATCCCCTCCTGCACATTAGTAATAAATTCTGAATGGAAGTTTTTCCTATTTTATGCCTTTCCTAGATGTTTCAGCTCTACTGCACTTGAATCTGAGATAAAGATCTCCTTTTACTAAGAACAAATGTATGAGAAACCATTTCATTTGATGCTGAGAAAGCTTTTGACATTAGTAACTGCTAGATCTTAATTATGAAACTGACAATTGTTAGAATGTCTGGTCAGAGACTTCAGCTAGAGTTCCCTAGCTACAGTAAGGAGATAATGCAGAACTTCTAAGAAAGAAGATAGGAATAAAAAAGGATGTGATCTGAAGAGACTCGAATCTCAGAAGCATTTCCTGAATACTGTACAGACCTAATCAGTAATTGCATATTAATGTATCAGGAACTAGAGATGGGATAGTTGGATCCAGTCTAGGCTAAGCTGTTTCCAAAGTTCTGAAATGGACCTCTGAAGCAAAGGAGATGCTTTGCATAGAGTTGTAATTTAATTCATGTGCTGCTGAGCTTGTAAGCAGGGTATCAAAGCAATGGTATCTCTAATAGTTTAGTCACAGCATCCTCTATTCAGCTTCATTTATGGAATAGAATAGAATAGAATAGAATAGAATAGAATAGAATAGAATAGAATAGAATAGAATAGAATAGAATAGAAGTTGGAAGGAACCTTAAAGGTCTTCTAGTTCAACCCCTGCTCAGGCAGGAATAGAATAGAATAGAATATTTTTTATTGGCCAAGTGTGATTGGACATATAAGTTGTTTCCGGTGCATAAGCTCTCAGAATACATACAAACAACATAGTAATATCAACATAAGACACAATAAGGGATTAATATATGGAAAAAAGTCAATGCCTGTGTTTATTGCTGACTGGAAACACCCTATGATCTTTTTGCATAAAAAGAAAAAATAAACTTATGATCTATGGTTTTGACATTAGGATGTGATAGATTATAGAAAGAAGACAGTCACTGTGTAACTTTAGAGAAAGAGGTAAATCTACAATTATAACTGTTGTAAAGAAGATCAGAAGTCACTTCTTTATGTCTTTTCTCTTTCTTTTTCTATTTTTCTTCTACCTCTTTTCTTTCTGTGTTTTAGTTTTCTGTTTTCTGTTTTCTTCCTTCCTACTCTATTTAATTTGTATTAATTTTTATGTCTCTTTTTTAAAACTTTCAATAAAAGTGACACATTCCAAAAAGAAATGCTTGATACATGTTAGCCCTGGGTGATACAATCAAGTAATGAATAAACGTTCAGTAAGATTGTTTTATTACTTGAGCAGAAGTCTGAATAAATCAAGTGTTTATACTATATATTTTTCCTCCTACAATTCTATATGGAAGAAATAAATGCATTTTGGACAAACCAAATGAACTCTTCCAACATTTTGTTATCACAGTGGCACTTAGGTGTCACTCTGGATATTAGCACAAAAGCCAGAAGGAGAAAATATGGCATTAAATTAGACAAGCAGACCATTGACCTCTTCTCTCCTACTTTCCTCTGGAAAATAAACTGTCAGCTATTAAATATTTAGACAGAAATAAATACTAATTCAGATACTGAGGGATAGTAAAAGTGCTTCAGTGGGATTATGTGCTAGTCTCTACACCAAACAAACTTCTAAAAGCTCTCCTATGGGGCATTCCTCCTGTAAAACAAGCAATTGTTCTGAAGAGTATATATACTCCCTTTGCTAATGTTAGACTGTTTAGGTGGATGAAGAAAACAGCTAATATTCTATTGCATTGGCCAAGCAGCTTCTGTGTTATATGGAAACCCAGCCAGCAAGTTTTGTGCGGGTCTTGTAAAGATTATAGATGATATTATCCCTTCAGCATTTTAAGCATCAGCTATACAATCTTCCAGGAAAATCTGTCCCATGATGCTTTTATGGCAGCATATACAGGTAGTCCTTGACATATGACCATAAGGGAGGCACCCACCGTGATCACCTTGCTTAACCACCCCCATCCTTGCTCTCCCTGATGCAATCATTAGGTAACCGGTCATAAGTTCAAGGACTACCTGTGGACATAACTTGTTTAACATAGTAGTCGTAGTAAAATGAGTTCATCTTTTCTCCAGCAGAGTAAAGTAGTCGTGAAGGAATGCTTTATAAGTTAATTGTAGTGAGCCACTTTGAAGGCAAAAGGTATTAGCTCCTCTCATTATAACTAATTCATTATAAGTAATTATAAGACAGTTGTTAAGTGAGTTTTCCCCGATTTTGCAATCTTTCTTGCCACAGTTGTTAAGTGAATTATTTGGCTTGTCAGAAGGGTGTAAAAGAGGCTCACATCACCCCAGGAAACTGCAACGGTCATAAACACATGCCCATTGCCAAGTGTCCGGATTTTGATCATGTGACCATGGGAGATGCTGCAACAGTTGTAAATGTGAAAAATGATCACAGGTCACCTGTCAACACTGCTAACATTGGATGTTCTTGCTTTGACAATGATGGAGATGCAGCCTTTTTCTTTCTGTTGTTTTACTCTTAGAGTTAGATGATGTTGGGGAGAGGGGGAGGAATGCGATGGGAATTAGCTAGACATACAATATCATAACAAGAGCTGATAAAGAATGGCGGGAGAGGAAACTGGGCGGGAAGCCAGCATGTTCAAACTAATTGAAGAATGTGATTTATGACTGTTAGTTGTAGGAGGGAATTGTGCTTTGATCTATGTGCTGAAGGGAGGGGAAGTCAGATTTTGGCTACAACTATGTAGCTACCAAAGCTACGCTGCTTGATTAAAGATTCTTTAAGGTAAACAATGCCTCAAAGTTCTTTGAAGAGTTTCATCTTTCGGAACCATGACAACACCTTCTTTTCAGTGCTGCTGTAACTTTGAATGATCACTAAACAAATGGTTGTAAGTCAAGAACTACCTGCACACATATTAAAATGCTGCACAAGCAATTCAGTGCAAGTCGATGGTATTTCATTATAATCATCCATAGATAATCTTTAACAATAATAGATTTGTCTGTTGCTTAATAATATCAATTTTGTAGGCCACTGAGTATCAGGCCCCGAATATTTTATCTTTCCACTGCTGAAGCATAAAGTCTTCTAGCAGTAAGCAGGGGACAGCAATCCCACATTCTTTGTCCAAATATCAATATCATTCAAAAGAAAATCAACATGTCAGAATATTAAATCTTGTCTCAGTTGATACATGGAATAATGTCTTCCCCAAATGGAACAGTTGTAGGAGACTGTACAAACATTTGATCATGTGAAGCCTTGATCTCATTGTGTCTCTGACAACATGTAGCCACAGTTTGCTGGAACCACAAATCAGCATTTTGTCTAGTTCTTTTTTTCCCCCACATGATCCATAGAAAATAAAAGATAGGTGTTCCTGAAGAATTCTTATACTCCTGATGCATGGATGATATAGTGCAAGGGTCTTCAAACCTGGCTGCTTTAAGATTTGTGGACTTCAATTCCCAGAATTCCTCAGCCAGCCATGCTGGGAGTTGATGTCCACAAGTTTTAAAGCAGCCAAGTTTGGAGACTCCTGATATAATGGGACATTTTACCATCTTACCTTTAAACTTTCCAGCAGTTGTGAAGTTCTCTTCAATACTAATGTACCCAGTTTATGATCATAACCACAGTTCTTGTCATTCATAACTTATGTCCCTTAACCTCACACAATCACCTCTCTCCCAGTTTCACTTAAATTCCTTCCACTAAGCCAAAGCAATTCTTGTCATCCACATCAGCCATTCAGTCATGTCTGACCCTTGACCACTTTCTGGATCAGTGCTCTCCATGCCCTTGTGTCATCTTTTGTAGCGTCCAGCCAGAGGGTACTAGAATGGCCCCTTCTCCTTTTTCCACTGATCATCCCAGTATGGCTGATTTTTCAAGTGAGTCACCTCTCATGGGATTTATTTATTTATTTATTTATTTATTTATTTGTTTATTTATTTATGAGACTTATATACCGCTTTAAGTGCAAGCACTCTCTAAGCGGTGTACACCAGTAAGCAATGTGTGTGTGTATATATATTGCCCCCAACAATCTGGGTCCCCATTTTACCTACCCCGGAAGGATGGAAGGCTGAGTCAACCTTGAGCCCATTTGCTATGTGTGCAGTTTTGCCCAAAACCAAAAGTGCCACTTTTTGGCAAAACTATAAACATGGTCCTATGATCACAGAACCCTGTAAACGACCGTAAATGTGATCATGTTGCCAAGCACCAAAAATGTGGTCATGGGACTGTAGGAGGAAGGGCAAACTTCAGATCTGGGTTGTAAGTCTCCTTTTTCAGGTAAGTTATAACTTTGAACAGTCACTAAGCAACCAGTCATAAATCGAGGAATATCTGTAATACTCAAATGTCATATTGGACAATAATCGCACAAAATCCAAAAATGAGAAGTATGGATGTTATGCAGCAGACTTGAATTCCTTGGTTGTTCCCTTTAGATAAGGGGCAAAACTGTTCTGTCCATATGCATTTTCAACATTATGTCTGGGGGGGGGGGTTTGTTCTCATTGAAATGACCACACTTGGAATATTGCATCCAGTTTTGGTCACCACAATATAAAAAAGATGTTGAGACTCTAGACTAGAGGTCCCCAACCACCAGTTCATGGAATGGCACTGGTCCATGGCATGCCAGAAACTGGTCTGTGCAAACAAGCAAAGCCTCATCTGTAGGATCCAGGCAACACACAAAACCACACCCCCTCCAATCTGCAAAAAAAACTCTGTCCACGGAAATGGTCCCTGGTTCCCCAAAGATTGGAAACCTCTGCTCTAGAAAGACTACGGAGAAGAACAACAAAGATTATTAGGAAGCTAGAAGCTAAAACATAGGAAGATCAGTTGCAGGAATAGAATATGTCTAATGAAAGAAGGACTATAGGTGACATGATGGCAATACTCTAATACCTCAGAGACTGCCACAAAGGGGATAACCTGTTCTCCAAAGAACCAGAGGGAGGACAAGAAGTAACGGATGGAAACTAATGGTATAGGTTCTCCTGCTTGAGCAGGGGGCTGGACTAGAACACCTCCAAGGTCCCTTCCAGCTCTATTCTATTTTATTCTGTTCTGTTCTGTTCTGTTCTGTTCTAGGAGAGAAGCAGGCTAGAACTAAAGAGAAATTTCCTGACAATGAAAGCAATTCATCATTGGAATGACTTGCCACCAGAAGCTGTGGGTGCTCCAACACCGGAAGTTTTTAAGGAGAGATTGGACAATCATTTGTCTGAAATGATACAGGGTTTCCTGCTTGAGCAGGGGGTTGGACTAGAAGACCTCCAAGTCCCTTCCAATTCTGTTATTCTGAAATAAAGGGGAGGGGGAATGCCATGGGCTCACACTTATTGTGTAACTCAGAAAAAGCAGGGGAAAAAAATATGCTGCCTCTCCCAGATTACAAGCCTGAAGCACTCTGGATAGATCTTCTAAGGATCCTGTTTGAGCTTCTACGTGCCTAGCTATTATGTAAACAAACAAACAAACAAAAACTATGGGAGCTTTGGCAAGGATTGGGGGGCTACACCCCTTCAGGAGCAATCTGCAAAATAATGGTTCAGTACTGCCAGAAAGCCATGGTAATTATCAACAGTGAAAGTAATCTAGTAAAAAAAAATTACTGGGCTGCCAGTTGACCAAATTGTCAGGCCCATAAAGCGGCTGTAGTGCAGATTGAGTGCAGCTTCCCCAAGATGACTTTCTACAGGAGTTAACCTTTTTGAATCCAAGGGGGAATGGCACAATAATCAGAATAGCAGGGTATCTCAGCAATAAGCATCTTACTTTTAATTTAGAAAAGCTCTTAGTCATTAGAAAAGTTCTCTCATTAAGGGCAGGGGCTTCTGTGGAATCGGCAATATTAAAATCCTTTGAAAGAAAGAAAGAAAGAAAGAAAGAAAGAAAGAAAGAAAGAAAGAAAGAAAGAAAGAAAGAAAGAAAGGAGAAAAAGCAGACATAAAGAGAACATTTCTATCTCCAGCTATTGCCAGTCCAGAAATATGAATGTTGAAGTCAAAAGATCCCCAAAGTGTTAGATATTATAACTGTTCTAATCTAAACTTTGGCAAAAATTGCCTCTGGTTTGTCCTTATGATGCCTTTCACTCTCAAGCTTTCTAAATAGCTTCATGGGGTGGATTTAAGTTCACTGAGCCCTCCAGATTTAGCAATAGCACTTAGACTTATATACCGCTCCATAGTGTTTTACGCCACTCTCTGAGCAGTAAACAGAGTCAGCATATTGTCCCCAAAAATTTGGGTCCTCATTTTACTGACCTTGGAAGGATGGAAGGCTGAGTCAATCTTGAGACAGTAGGAATCGAATTTCTAGCAGTCAGTAGAATTGGAGCTGATCAGGATCGAACTCCTGGATATGGGCAGAATTAGCCTGCAATACTTCATTCTAACCCTGTGCCACCAAGGTTCTACACCTCTTTCCCAAATTTCCAGAACTTCAATTGGAATATATATGTTTTCTGTATATCTTGGCTTTGGAATTAGTTCTTCCAAGCTGGTCTCTAAATGCATTGGATTCCCATCTAAATGCAGGATTCTCCACAGAGGGTGGTCCAAAATTCAAGATGGTAGCCATGACTATGCAATCATATGGGTGACGGATAAGTGTTCAACTGAGAATGAGATGGATAGGATCTAAATTAGATAAATAAAAACTGCACAGTCCCAGCCACCATCTTGATTTTTTGACCACCCAACTGTCAATGGGCACAGATGCACTTGACAATAGAGTACCATGCTCATCCTGTTCCCAATTCCTGTAGAGATCCATTAGAATCACCTATTGTACCTAGAAATGTAGCTAAATGTTTTAATATGTACTGTCATACATCTTAAAAATAACAGAATGCTATACAATACAATAGGCTGGATCCAAGAGTCAATTTGGGGTAGTAAGTGAAGGCATTAGGCTACAAATCAGGAGATGGTGACTTCTATTTCCCTATCCAGAGCAGGAATTCTCATTTCATGCTGGAAAAATCACTATTCAATCTTTTCTTGAAAATCTCCAGTAATGACCATCCTGACATTCCTTAATGGCTTTTACAGTCACGAAATTCTTTCTTATTTCAAGTTTGGATTTCCCTCTGTAAAGCTTCCATCCATTGATTGTTGTCTTCCTCTTGGGTGATATGGAGAGTATAACCATATGAGATCTATAAAAAGAGGAAGACTGATGTCCACTATTGACTGCAGCAGAACTCAAAAGATGGAGACTTGGGAACGTTCAACTTAATATTGGATTAAGATATAATGAGAGATTCTTCTTCTTCTTCTTCTTCTTCTTCTTCTTCTTCTTCTTCTTCTTCTTCTTCTTCTTCTTCTTCTTCTTCTTCTTCTTCTTCTTCTTCTTCTCCTCCTTCTCCTTCAAAAAACCATTATTTTCATATGTGTAAAAATTTCAATAAACAAAGGTTATAATGCTGTGCTTTCTCCTGTCTTTGCTGTCTTTTAATACAAATGTTTTGGGTTTGTTTTTTATTGCAATGATGCTCACCTCAAAATTAAAATAATGGGATGGGAAGGGTCCTGTGTATATCCATCCCCCAGAAAGCAAAACTTGCATTTTCTAGTAGGCAAATTTAGCGTCTGCCTGGGGTAACCCACAAAGCCACATGGAAGCCTGTTAACAGTTGGAGATTTCCTTTTTTTTTTTTTTGCAAATCAAACTGACAGTCTTTCAAGATTAAAAAGTAGCTTTCCCACCCTCTTATGTTGAGGGATCAGATCAACCCCTATCAATCATTTCTTTAAAACAAGTTGCATGGCTGTGGCTTATTCATTTCTCTCTCGGTTTGGCAATAAATTATCACATGGCTCATCTAATTCCACATAAATCTCAAAAAGCAATCTACTAAGTGAGATGCTCGATGCATAGCAGTGACTTCAATTACAACTCTTGAAAAGAACCCAAGGAAGGGTACCCAAAACGTTTGCGCTGAGGAAACTAAAGCTGCAGGAATCTCTTAGGAGGACTCTTGTACAAGCAAAGCATGGCAGGTGAGATCCAAAGGAGGAAGTGCAAAGCAAGAAGGTCTTTGAGGCTGAACTGAAATTCACCACTCATAAAATGATTACGTTCCTGGGATCTTTCTTGACCTGAAGGCTACAAGGTGAAATTAGGAGTACAGAAAGTCTTCAATTTATGACCACAATAGGGACTGCCTTGCTATGATCCATCTGTGGAGTGGGGAGGGGGAGGGCAGTTGGGGGGGGAGACCCAAAAATGAATCCTCTTGTAAGAGAATGCTTACTCACTTTTCTTATCACAGGTAGTCCTCAGCTTACAACAGTTCATTTAATGGCTGATCAAAGTTACAATGGCATTAAAAAAAACAGTTTTTCACACCTAGGACTATTGCAGTATCCCAGAGTCATGGGATCAAAATTCAGACGCTTGGCAACTGACTCCTATTTATGATGGTTGCAGTGTCCTGGGGTCATGTGATCATCTTTTGTGACCTTCTGACAAGGAAAGTCAATGGAAAGGAAGGGCCAGATTCACTTAACAACTATGTTACTAACTTAACTTCAGTGGCAAGAAAGGTTGTAAAATGGGCTAAACTCACTTAACAACTCTCTCACTTAGCCACAGAAATTTTGGACTCAATTGTGGTCATAGGCTGAGGACTACATGTATGCTAATCCTGCTGCTCCCAACCTTTTGGGCATCAGGGACCGATTCAGTGGAGAAAGGTTTTTCTTTGGACCAGAGAAATGGTTTGGTGTGCTTCCTGCATCCCACTAATGCAGGACTTTTCAACCTTTTCACCCATTGTACCACTTTTAGGATATGGCAGCATCTGAGTACCACCAGTCACCTAGCAAGGTGTCAAAAACTTGATGACCAAAAAAAAAAGGAAAAAAGTGATAAAGTATAGGTAGTCCTCAATTTACAACAGTTCACTTAGTGATTGTTCAAAGTTACAGTGGCACTGAAAAAGTGCCTCCCAAGCCACAGCCGAGCAAGACACCTGCCTGCCCACCCGGCGGCGCTCTTCCTCCTGTCCGAGGTTTCCATTGTTGTGAGCATTTCTGTTGGGGATTGGCAGCAGGAGTGGTGTGGGATGGTGTTTGGTTTTTATTCCCCCCATCTGCTGGGTGGTTGCAGCAGGTTTTGGTCACTTCACATGACCCTGGGACACTGTGACCATCATAAATATGAATCAGTTGCCAAGCATCTGAATATAAATCACAAGACCCTGGAGATGCTGCAACATTCCAGCTGATCGGCGCTTCTTCTGGGGTCAGCAGAAGCGCCAGGATCAGTGCTGCTTTCCAGCTGATTGATGCTTCTTCAGGGCTCAGCAGAAGCACCAGGATCAGCGCAGAGCTCCAGGTGGAGCCTGGCGTTGATCCTGGCGCTTCCATTGAGTCCTGACAGCCCTGCAGCTCCAGCCGTCTCTCGTTCAGGCTTGTACAGTGCTGCCACCAGTTCAGCTCATTCCTCTCCCCCACTATCACTTTTCTAGGATGGTCGCGTACCACCTGCCAGGTGCCAATGTACCACAGGTGGTACCCATACCACTGGTTGAAAAGCCCTGCACTAATGGACTTCACTTGTTTGTGTAGCCCGGTTTCTGGCATGCCGCAGCCTGGTGCTGGTCCACAGACTGGGGGTTGGGGACCCCTGTGCTAATCAATTATAGCAAGTTAAAAACAAAATAAGAAAATGGGAGATGAAGCTTGATATGCTTTCCTGGTCTAATATTATTATTATTACAGCAGTTGGGTCTGAGCTGCATAAATCCAAGAGACCACTAAATGGCAGCAAAGTGGGGGTTGTGTATCCCTTTACTGCCATCTAGTGCTTGTAGCAGCCTTCTGTTAACACATCAAACAAACTTGAGCTAAATGCCAAGAAAGGAAGAGGGGGGGAGGAATTGATATAAAAATAAGAAAGAAATTAAATGAAGGATAGAAGAAGTTAATCAATAGAAGCTAAATGCTTTTCACTTTACTTCTGGGGAACAAAAATGATTGGACAAACTTGTTGGCCTTTCATTTCTGAAGGAAGAGTTGTCCATCAAACACCACTGAAATGGCATTTTCACCCACCAAGACGAAGAGTAGTTGCGATTTTTTTTGAGTTGTGGATTCAAAAATAAGCTAATGTAGGCCAACCTGTTCGTGATAAAGACACTTATCAAAGAGAAGCAGTTATGGCCATTAACCTTTATCATTGTCAATCAGCTCTTGTTATTTGGAAGAACGTTGCTTAGGACCACAACCTAATATGACTATTGCAGGTGTGCCATGGTGATGGCTTAGGGATATGAACATTTATTCTGCACCATGTTCTTTTTTTTTAATAGAACAGTAACATGAATAAAGGGGTCACATCTATCAATGAAATTTCTTGGAGGGATACACCATCCTGCCCAAGAGAATGCAATTCACCTTGAGTAAAATTTTGGAAATTAGTTATTTCATTGTATGGACATAGCTTCATTCAGATTTGACATGTCACTGGAAGACAAAATCACAAAACTGTGTTTCACTTACTTTGGCTATGTCATGCATGGGAATTCATTGGAAAAAACAATTTTGGTTGGAATAGTTAGTAGGAAACCAGGTCACCAGAGAACATGGTGGCTGTATATCATCAAAGCTGACACCAGCCAGAGCATGGAAAAAATCATAGTAGTGCAAAATCAGAAGATGTGGAGAGACCTACCCCATAGAATCACCAAGAGTCTGCATGAATGGATAACAACTTCCTCCTCCTCCTCCTCCTCCTCCTCCTTCTCCTCCTCCTCCTCCTCCTCCTTCCAGAAAATGTCCTGATCCAGCCTCTATGTGCTATTACTTTCCAAGACTCCATATCTGGTGGCATTTTTTTTCTCTGAGCAAGCAGTGTAATTGCATCAATTAGTGATCAGAGATAGTGCTATAAAGTATTCTAATCATTACTTGAAGTCATCTAAGCTAGTGACCATCACCCTATCTTATGTTAGGGTGCTATGTTAGTGAACTTTCTTTCTTTTCAAAAATTCTTTACAATGAAATAAGAGACTAAAGTCTACTGATCAAACAATCAACCTCCCAGAGATCATTAAAAGAACTCAAGTTTCATTGGGGCAAAAATCTGCCCACCATCATAATAGCATCATCATGATTATCTTTTTTTTTTCCAAGAAAAACAAAAAAGATGGGAAGGGGAAGGTCAGAAACAGCTTTTCCCCTTTTGTTTCCTTTCAGTACCGCCTCCCAGCTTTTCTTGAAGTTTAGAAGTGCAGAAATGAAACACGCCTGCAGAAAGAACATCAGCATGCCACTAAAAACTAAGCATAGACAGAACATGATCATTTCTCCACTTATTTGATCAGCAAGACCATTTGAGGATGCTTCATGCTGTTTCTGTGGGCAGCACGAAGGATGACAAAGCTATTTTTGTCTCGCTCATCACTTCCACCCAATTGTAGCTGGATGCTAAGAGGATGCAACCAGCTGAGCCCAGAATCTTATGGCACCAGGGTAAAATAACATGTGCTTTTGCTGCATGTGGGCCACTTCACATTCAGGCCCTGCCAAACGCAGCATGATTACAAGCACACTTTCCAAACAGCGTTGCAATTTAGCTTTTCCTCCTCCACAACGACAGCTGTAAATCTAATGTACGCAATCCTGATTCGGGAACATTGATTACAGGCAGTAGATAAAACAAAATGTAGCCTGGATGGCAATTTTACCTCTGTCTGTGTTGATAGACTCCTATTAAATGCTTCTTACCTCTTTCGCTTTTTAAATAGTTACTTGATTTTGCTGCTGATGGGAAACCCTTGGATTCAGTTGGATTACCTTGCCCTTTTGCATTCTCTGAAGCACTTGCTGAACCAAAGAGCCTTCCATTAGTGGCGGGAGGAAACACACAATTGGTTGTGACCATGGAAGGAATGACTACTCCATACCAAAATCTGTCTGCAATGGAAGGTTAATGACGCATTTTGATGCATTTGTAGAATCATAGAGCTGGAAGGGGCCATTTAGTTCATAAAGTCAACCTCTGTTCAATGCAGAAATCCAAATTACAGTGTTTCCGATAGATAGCTGTCTAGTCTGAACACATCCAGTGAAGAAAAGCATATTACCTCTCTAGTTAATGAGTTCCACTATCAAACTGATCTTATCTTATTATTAAGAGTTTCTGTAATGGTATGAGGGAACGACCTTGGGAGACAGGAGGAAAAGCCACCAGCTAGACAACAGGCAGATAAGAGGCAGCTGAGTCTGCAAAAGAAATGGGGCTATAGGGCAAACATCTGAGAAGGAACCCTCCCTAGTTTCTTGGACTGCAAAGGAGACAGGGAGAGAGATGTACTTTCAGATTCTGTTCATGTAACCTAACAATAAACTTGGAACTACTACTTCTGGGTGTGTTTCTTGTCTAGACTACCTCACAAGGTTCACAGTTTTCCCACCAAGACTGCCACTAACATTTAACTGGAATCTGCTCTGCTGTAATTTATACCTATTATTCCATATCTTACTTTATGGAAGTATTCCAGGCAAGATCGCTTAGATTGTTCCTTTGAATCCCAGAAACACAGCACACCAGGTGGTATTCAAATAGGGGACTGGAGGCTAAAACATATAAAGAATAGTTGCTGGAATTGGGCATGTCTAGTTTAAGGAAGAGAAGGACTAGGGGTGGCATGGTAGCAGTCTTCCCAATATCTCAGGGGTTGCCACAAAGAAGAGGGCGTCAAGCTATTCTCCAAAGCACCTGAAGGCAGGACAAGAAGCAATGGATGAAACTCATCAAGTAGAGAAGCAACCTAGAACTAAGGAGAAATTACCTGACTGTTAGAACAATTAATCAGTGGAACAACCTGCCTCCAGAAGTTATCAATGCTCCAACACTGGAAGTCTTTAAGAAGAGACTGGACAATCATTTGTCTGAAATGGTATAGGGCAGTGGTGGCGAACCTTTTAGAGACTGAGTGGGTGCATGTGGCCAATTGGGTAGGCGTGGCTGTGTTGGTAACGGCAGACTGGGTGGGACTAAAAAGTTCAATCAATCAATTTAACTTTGCAAGATTTTTTTTTCCCGCGAGAAGTTGAAATTGATTGATTGATTGAACCTTTTTTATTTTGCACATGGCAAAGTGAAAAGGTTTTATAAAACCCAGCTGAAGGCCTAGGACTGGGGCGACGGTGCGCATGCCCACAGACAGGGCTCTGCGTGCCACCTGTGGCACACATGCCATAAGTTCACCACCCTGGGTATAGGGCTTCTGCTTGAGCAGGAGGTTGGACTAGAAAACCTCCAAGGTCTTTCCAACATTATTACTATTATTATTATTATTATTATTATTATTATTATTATTATTATCATCATCACTACTACTACTACTACAGGAAGAAAATTATTAACTCAAATTATTAACTTTCATCTTTTATCCCCCATTATTGGAAATATTTTTGTGTCAGAGCACATATATCCTATAAAAGGAGAAGGAAACACTCACTTCAATTTTTTTTTTTCCCCTCTCTGTCTGCTGCAGCAATTGTTCAAGAAACTGCTGAGAGAGGCAATCAACTCTGAGCTTCTACATAACTTCCCGGCCTTTTATTTACCCCTCTTATGAACCTGATTTGAACCCAGCCACTGTAACCCCCAGCAGAGAGAGACTTGTCAAGATTCTTCAGTTAACTGAACTGCAGTTAAAGCCCTCAAGAAATGTGCTGGGTATTACAGGAACTGAATGAAATCTCTCCAATATGCTGCTTTCTTAGACTTTAGAAACACAATCTTCCACCAGGTCCCTGGGAACATCCCTGCTGATTGGGTTTCACAGCCTGAAAGAACCAGCCAGCTGTAATGACCCAGGAAATAGGAATCAATGCTTTTAATCTATAACAGAACAAGAGCAGATGGACATTCCTTTCATATCTTCTAAATAGGTATCAACTTCTCCCACACCCACTCCAGACAGGAGACAGTTAGAAAGAAGATCAAAGGTACCAAAGGAAGTTCTGTTTTAATATAATCACTGATAAATGAGGGCTAAGATGCACATATCTACAGTAGTGTCCAAGAATTTTTTTTTCCTTGCATTAAATCAAACGAGACTCTGAAGATCTAGTTGTCTTAGTTGTGTACTGCTATTGGGTGCCTGACAACAGTTTTATCTGATCAGCTGGTTCTAAAATCAGACAAAGAAACAGCATGGCTATAGTCACCCATTCAAAGGTATTTCATTTCTTTTATATCAGTGGTTCTCAACCTGTGGGTCGGGACCCCATTTGGGATCGAACAACCATTTCATGGGGGTCGCCAAACAATGCAGTCCGCCATTTTTCCCCCTTTTCCTTAGCTGTGCTACTCCCTTTTATTCTATTGGCTTTTGAAAGCCAATAGAATAGACTCTCTTGAATAGAGTCTAATTCTATTGGCTTTCAAAAACCAATAGGAATTGTCCAGGCTGTCTCTGCCCTGCTGAGCCCGCCAAAAGTCCCAGTCTGCAAACGGTGCTGCACCCAGTTGAGTAGTCCTCGACTTACAACCGGTTGAGTAGTCCTCGACTTACGACCGGTTGGGGGTCGCGGCATTAAAAAGGTTGAGAACCACTGTTTTATATAGTCATCTTAATCTCCAGCTCCAGGAGACTCTGGCTTTAAGAAGCCAACGGTCATATTGAACAGACAACCAAAGACCAGCTGTTTCAGGAGATCCTTTATCATCCTTCCCTGCCAACTGGCTGGAGAGGGTTCATCTTGTGAGAATTATAATTCTCTGCAGAATCAAACCAATGATAACCAAAAGTGACTTCTTTTCTCTTTCCCTTTCTAGATCCCAATTCCTAATCAATCCAGAAATAATATCTCTCCTTTATTTTCCATTTTGAAGCAAGGCAAAATCTGTGCAAAAAAGCATTTCCCTCATATGTGTATGTGTGTGCCTGGGTATCAGAGAGCACAAGAATTGTAGTGTTACATTTTGTGCATATCTCTCCTTTATTTTCCTATTGCAGGAAGCATCTGAAAGAATTCTCACTTTGTTGTGAGAAAAGCCTCTCCGTTTGGGGTGGCGCATGGGTTAGAATGCAATACTGCAGGCTGATTCTGCCCACTGCCAGGAGTTCGATCCTGACCAGCTCAAGATTGACTCAACATTCCATCCTTTCAAGGTGGGTAAAATGAAGGCCCAGATTGTTGGGGGGAAACATGCTGACTTTGCAAACTGCTTAGAAAGTTTGTAAAGTATTATGAAGGTGTATATAAATCTAAATGCTATTGCTATTGCTAACTTCTTTTATAGCTAAACCCCTTGTACAATGAATTTCTTCTGGAAATCTCCCAATTTCATTTGCTCTTCTTTGTACCCCTGCTTCCTCTTTCTCTCAACCACTTTCCATGGACTATCCCCAGATCCAACATTAAAAAAAGAAAGAAATTTGCATACATTTTAGTACATTTGGGGGGGGGGGGAATCTGTAAAGTGACAATGCAAAAGTAGGTTCCATGCAGATTTCATTTACCCTCCCCCCAGTACACACACATACACACAAACATAACACTAGTTTGATGTCCTAAAGAACTTCTCCCATTGATGTAGACCATATTGAGTTAGGTAGATCAACTGTCAAACTACAAGGTGCCAGCCTAGAAATCAGGAGACTGTGAGTTCTAGTCCTGTCTTAGGCATGAAAGCCAGCTAGCTAACTTGGGGCTAATTACCAGAAGATTGTGAGCTCTAATCCCACTGTAGCTATGAAAACCATATGGGTGACCTTGGACCAATCACCAGGACACCGTGAGTTCTAGTCCCACCTTAGGCACAAAGGTTGGCTGGGTAACTTTGAGCCAATCACTCTGTCTCAGCCCAATCCACCTCACAGGGTTGTTGTTGTGAGGAAAAAGAAAAGGAGGAAGGAGTATTATGTAGGTTTGCTGTCTTGAATTACTTATAAAGTAATAAAGGCAGGATAAATAAATAAATAAATAATAAATAAATAAATAAATAAATAAAATAAAATAATAAAATAAAATAAAATAAGTAAATAAAGGCAACTACTTGCAGTACAGCCTTTATACTTGCTCATATTTGTTTTGTTACCACATGCTGGTGAATTTTAGAAATTTTAGAAAACATTCTGCCCTCTATGAACACCTGAACAGCCATGGCAGGAAGCTAAGCTCCATAATGGGTACCATAAGCTGGAATTCACAGATTAACACTGGAAAGAATGTAAGAAAAATAAATCAGCAGACAAAATACTGGAAGAAGATCGTGAACATTCTGTAGTCTTAACATTCAGCTCTTATATGCGTCATTTGACTGCATGTGGAAATAATGCTTTAAAGATGTGTGGATGGTTGCAAATGAAACATCGGGATTTAATAAGGATCATTTCCTATTGGAAATATGTCACTTGAATTATCTTCTCTTTTATTTCCCTGAATAAACTAGGATGAGACGTACTAGCTACTAAGTTCAAAGGCAACTGCTTGAAATCTAAACTTTTTTTTTCTTGCCTCAAATTTTGTCCAAGACAAAATGGAAAGTTGTTCCTTTTGTTCATGTCACCTTAGTGATTGTTTTGCTTGACACAACATAGTGCAGTCCCCTTCGCCTTCATTCTGCTGGAACCATCAATGAAAAAAATCAGCAATGCCTCTTTAAGATCTTTGATAGCTTTTGAGACAAGTTAAGTCATCCAAAGAACCATAGAGTTCAGCTTTCAGAAGGTCTCTGGAGGCTTCTGCTTCTTGCTGAGATAACAGCTGTCCTGTCTATGGGTGAGAAGAATGCAGAGCTCACCTCATTCAAGCTCTGTCTAAGGTTCTGACAGACCCTCCTATAACTGTACAATCGCTCTTTGGCAGGCATCCCCAACCCCCCACCACTGGTCCACAGCATTCCAGAAACTGGGTGTGCAAACAAGCGAAGCCCCATCTATGGGATGCAGGCAGGATGCAAAACCACGCCCCCTCCAGTTCACGGAAAACCTTCTCTCCACAGAACTGGTCCCTGGTGTCCAAAAGGTTGGGGTCACTGCTTTATGGTACAGCTAAGGGTCTTCCCTTCTGCAAGATGGTGAGCATTGACGAGACAGGATATACACCAACTGGAACAAACCGGTTGGGATCATATTCACTTCTTATAGCTCCTGTATGTTGTACTGTGTAATTTGCCTGGCACTTTCCCTTAGTGCAGAGGTGTCCAACCTCTCATCAAATTCTCATCAATGGTCATGCTGACTGTGGAATCCTGGAATTTGAAGTCCATACTCCAACAAGGCTGGCTGGCTAATTCTGGGAGTTGAAGTCCGTAAGTCTTAAAGTTGCTAAGATTGCACACCTTTTGAAACCTAAATCAAATTCCAATTTCATAGCATTCCCTTTTTATACCTACTATTTTTGTTGTTCTTCTGTTTCCTGTTGCATTGTTAGTTTATAGCACAAACCTCCCTGATTTGATAGCAATAGCACTTAGACTTATATACCGCTGCACAGTGCTTCACAGTCGTCTCTAAGGGGGTTTCAGAGTCAGCATATTGCCCCGCAACAATCTGGATCCTCATTTTACCACCCTTAGAAGGATGGAAGTCTGAGTCAACTTTGAGCAGCGAGAATCGAACCGCCAAACTGCAGGCAGCCGGCAGGCAGCAGAACTAGCCTGCAGTACTGCATTCTAACCACTGCACTACCAGGGCTCTTAATATCCTGACTATCAGAGGTATCAAATAAGTGGTACCACTGGTTTCCTTTTGTGTGCGCCATCATTGGAGGATTTCAAGCAAAGGTTTGATAGCCATTAGTCTGGGTTGGTTTAAAGATTACTGGTCAGGGCAGGGGGGATGGGCTGGAGGACCTCAAGATCCTTTCCAATTCTATGATTATATGAAAGCAAGATCTGTCATATAGGAATGGAAAAGATGTGTGCTCTGTTCCTCCAAGGCTTAAGCATAGAATCCTTGGGTGGGAATTGGCTAATAGTTAGAAGAAATATCATACTAGAGCTACTCCAGAATATTCTGGCTGTCCTACATCTTTCATGTTCAACTATTTATTTGATGTAAATAACTGCCCACATACTATGGGACTCTGAGTAGCTAACAAACAGTTAAAAAAAAGACATAAAACCCCAAAAAAAATCCATGAAAATGCAGGGTCTGGTGTAAAATAAGCCACAATAGCTTCATTTAAATAATTCTAATTCTAAACCATGGTATAAAAACTAAAATGGTAAGCCAGCAGTTGGAAAACCATGGCATTGGCTTCAGATATGTGGTCCTTCAGTCTGGGGGTAAGAAACTATGGAATAGCTGGAGCTAAGAATGATAATTTTGTTGCAGAGACACAGAATGGCATGGTTACAGATCATCAAAGGCATTTGTACTTCCTGTCCTTTGCTATCTGATTCTCAATTATGCAACCATGTGAAATGAATTATAATGATCCTCATAAACAGAGTTCTTGATGTCTCCACCTCTAAACTCCCACACATTCTGTTTCCTCTTTTGTTTAGCCTTCATCTGCCTTCATCTACATAAGAGATTATCAAGTACCCTACCAGCTTTCAAGCAACATCTAAGCCAGCAGAAAGAGTCTGAGTCATCTCCCTGTGAGAATATTGGAGCTGTACATCATGGTTTATTTGCAGGCAAATGGGTACAATTATGCAGTGCTAATGCTTTTAAAGCTACTGGGACTACAGTTCAATTTAAAAATCCTCTAAGTTTTTATGACCATTATGGATGATTATAAAACCTACAGGCGCAAAATGGAGAGAGAGAGAAGGTGGAGGGTAAGAATAAAAGAAAGACAGGGATAAAGATAGATTATGGGCACATTTTGTGAACTGCTACAAAGAAAAGAGACCCCAAACAGTTTATATCAATATGCACTCTATGGAAATACTTACGGCTGTATGGGGCAGAGTCACCATCTTGCTTTTATTAACGTTCATGCTGCAAGCATAAGGCTTAACTATAATCTCACTAAACCATGACAGACAGAGAGGAATTCAATTCTATTTCAGTGACTGCAATTTGATGCCCACCAGATGTTTTGGACTTCAACTGTTATCAGTCTCAGTTGGCAAAGCTATTAGCAAAGGATTGTGGAAAGACACCAGGTTGTCTTGTTCCACTTGACTGAAGCTGTGCTATTTGACCAAAGATGGTGCTGAGCATTTTGCTGTAATGCTGGTTTCCTTGCCTAAATTCTTAGAAATATTGTGTGATGTCCCATGAAAGGCATCTCCTGTTATGGCCGTTCTCTATAGATGACCAATAAGATGTAAAGACAGCTTCACACTGAGCCCAATTCCTTGTGATTACATCTATCTATATCTCTATGTGTCTCTGTCTCTGTCTTTGTCTCTGTCTGTCAGTCAATCAGTCAACCACACACCTTCAATCTTATGCCATTGCATTTGTTTAAATGGGAAATAAAAAAATAAGGACCTAGAATTAATGAGAAATTTCTGACAGTGAGAACAATTTGCCTCCAGAAGTTGTGGATACTCCGTTACTGGAGATTTTTGAGAAGAGATTGGACAGTTATTTGTCTGGAATGATGTAGGGCAGACCTGGACATTTTAATGGCTCCAGGTGACATCCATCCAGTCTTTTGGCTATCTCTGTGTAGCTCATGTGAGGTCAATCAGAAATTAGAAATCAAATCAGCCTGAGGAATGGAAGTGATGGAGTTAGAGAACATTAAATCAGGTGACATTGGTTCAGCCCTCCACAACAATCCCAGTTTCTCATGTAGCCACCTGGGAAAATGAATTGCCCACTCTGATTTAGGGTCTCTTGCCAAGGTCCCTTTCAACTCTGTTATTATATATAGTGGAGAGCTAGTGGACAATTCATTAGTTAAACCTAAGAATTTTCTCAGGTTCTCTGTAGAAACTCCACCCTTTTATCTTCATAACTGCAAAGGCCCACTGGGTGTGACTGAACTTTGAGCACTGTTGAGTGTGATCCAGGAATTGCTTTTTACCCAGAGAGATTACAAAAGTCAATTAGCTGGTTTTTGTTTATCTAGAGCAAAGGTGCAATTTCACCCACAGTTTATAGAGCTCAAGATCCTCCCTTATTCACTGAGATTATTTGAAGAATAGCAACATAAATATTTTCTGAAAATAGGAAAGGAGAAAGTGGAAGCAGAACAAGTTTGCATGCTGCTCCTTCAAGTGTAAATAGTGTTATCACGCCCAGAAAAATCTTCCAACACTCTGTACAACATGCTCTTTAAAAACAAACAGCCTTTAATTCATGCAAAGGGTCAAGAGATATTCAGTAGGTGCCACCAAAATTCTGAATGGAGATTTTTTTTTATTTAGAATGAAGCCAGAACAATACTTTAAAAAAATATAGCAGGTGTAATAAAAGTATATGGATTGAGAGCATACAGGTCATATGTAGCCAATAAATCACTTATTGTGACTTTAAGAAATAATGCTGAAGATTTGGGCAACAAACTATTATGGCAAAAAAAATGAAGTCTCCTTCATATCAAGATGTTCTTCTGGAACTTCCATGGATTTGTTCACATAATTCATGTAGTTTATGCCACAATTATATGAGAATGATTTGCCATTGCTCTCTCCAGGATACCAATAGAAAAGAATATTTGTAGCTCAAGGTTGAACTGTGGGATCTTTGGTACTCTCTGAGCTTGGTTGATTTCTTTCAGACATTTCATTACCCATCTAGATAACATCATCAGTGTTAGAAGAGTGTGAGGTTTGCTGTTTATATATAAGTAGCCCTGTCAGTGTTGGTGGGAATATTCTGGGTGGTTCCTTGATTAGTTGTTGCTTACTATATGATTGTTTGTTTGATTTGGCAGTTCCTTGATTGGGGTATTGTTTACTGTTTGATTTTTGGTCCAGCTTTAATCTTGGGGTTAATCTCAGTTTATTTGGGTATTAGTTGCTGGAGAGGAGAATGTGGGTCTTTTTCTTTTGAGCTTCTTGATTATCTCTTTTCCAGGATGTTTCACTTCCCAGTCCAGCTTACAGGCTTGGGATTTCACCACTGCCTGGACTCAGCCATCTGTCACCTCTGGAATCAGGTTCAACCTCTTCCCAAATAGGGAAGACAGCTCTTTAGGACTTGTACAACCAGATTCCAACTCCAAGGGAATTTTATCAGACAGATGCCTAAAATAGTCCACTCCGTAGTCCTACAAGTGTTCTCATGGGCCCTCCTCACCCTAAATAGGGCCACCAGTCAGTCTCTGTGTGCACAATACAAGCAGAGAAATAACTATGTTTTGCCACACTATCACTATAAAGAGCATAGACCATTGTCCAATCAATTGGCCAATTAATTAAGAAAGGCTCCTGCGTGTGGTCAGGTTCATTCCTTGTTTGCCTCCAGGTCCCACCTTCAAGAAGAAGCTGGACTAAGGGGATGTGGGTTATCCATCTTTGCAGGCTCTAAAGCAAAGTTACTTGATTCCCTCAGGTTTTATTTATTTATTAAATGTATATGCCATCCATCTC
This sequence comes from Crotalus tigris, assembly GCF_016545835.1. Taxonomy (NCBI): domain Eukaryota; kingdom Metazoa; phylum Chordata; class Lepidosauria; order Squamata; family Viperidae; genus Crotalus; species Crotalus tigris. Next base: position 456,451 of record NW_024097149.1, on the reverse strand, counting down.
AAGTGATGGTGGGCCACTGAATCTGATGACCCATATCTCAATTTCTTGGCCATTTCCACAACTGACAAAAATCAACCAATTCATATTTCCTGCCCATTTGAAATGGTTATGGTTATCCCAAAGAAAGTTTGAGATAGCTTTTTTTGAAGAAGAAAGAAAACTTCTTTACTCACCAAAAAAGAAAAGTCGGGAAACGAAGATGGGAAACTCATAGCAAATTCATGATACAGACTTGCCTGGTTTCCCTTGCAACCAGTTTAAAGCCCAAAGGGTGACAAAACTTTTTCAAAGAAATCCATTAATTCTTCCTACATCAGAGAGCCCATTAATATTTCTCAGCACATGGCTTGTAAATCATTCCTCTAAGAACATATACAGCCAAAGGCTTATCTGACACATTTGGTAAATCCACCCCTCCCTCAGTGTGGATCCCAGATCTGAATGCTCCCAGCTCTATCAAGCTGCCAGGCTTTAAAACTGAAATGAATAAATCAAATGCACAAAGAATGGGCCCTGGACCTGCTATTTATTACAAAACTGCTGATAGCAAACATGCATGCAATGAATACAAGCTCATTATCAGTTTAAGCTAGTGTTTCTCAGTCTTGGCAATTTTTAAGACGTGTGGACTTCAGCTACCAGAATTCCCGTTAAATAGGCAGTTTTTAGGGCCAAATATGAGGCCCTCTGCTAGTGCTGAACTCAACTTCCCAGCAATTATTGTAACTGGCTGTGTTGCATTGGGTTGTTGCAGCGGTGGTTCAATAAGAATTAGGTTTACAGTGCCATGAATGGACAACAGTTATTCAAGTGCAGGAATGTTTTATGAATTAAAATGGATTATCTCCATATTAAGAACCAGTTTCATATAATGGTTAAGCCTTCAGGCTGGAAACCAGGAGACTGTGAGTTCTAGTTCTGTCTTAGGCATAAAATCAATGGGCGACCTTGGGCCGCCCTCTGTCTCAGTCCTAGGAAGGATGCAGTGAAAACCCAATTCTGATAAACCTTGCCAAGAAAACTGCAGGGATTAGTCCAGGCAGTATCTGATAATCAAACATGATTGAATAGAAGAAATAAAAATCTCAGATACAATCAAGTCATATGCTATTTTGGTTCCACTATATGCATATCTTATGAGTACCGGAATGAAATTTAAATGCTGAGGCTGCCCTTGGGGTGATGAGTACTCTTAGCATAGTCCTCACCACAGAAGTGAATGGTCAACACCTGGTTCACCACCTCTTATAACTTTGATCTCAATGTCACCACACATAAATCTCCTGTTACCCAAGAACTAGCAACTTACCTGTCATGCCACGGAAACATAGAACAGGATCTACAGATCTGCCACGACATATGCCTGGCTAAAGAATAATCATGCAACATCTTGTAACCTAAACCATAGTAGTAAAATTTTTAATTTGCCTTTGGTCACTGAACAGATTAACAAAAATCCAAGTATTTTTCAAATGTTGAAGTTCTGTAGACATCCTCCCACATTAATTTTGTTGAGTTTTTTCTAATGTGTTCATAAACATATCCCTCTGCTTTGCTCAGTGTCTAGATGGGACTTAGTTTGACTGGATGCAAACAATCGCAGATGTAAGCCATTTTGCTGGGTATACCACCACTTCTCTATATTTACAAATCTTCTTTGGTTGATACACGAATTTGTGTACCTTCTTCCATTGTTTGGACAGGTCAGCAGCCAGAACTTCCTGGCCAATGAGAATTGGATTATGATCTAGCCATCTGAGAAAGGCCATCTCAATCTATCTATCCCTGGTGAAACTGGAGATGAGCGGGTAGCAGTTGACAGCTACATGTTTAAGAAAAATGACTTTCAATTCTCTTGGTTGCTAAGAGAGGTTTAACAGTTGGGGGTTCCCTCTGTAGGAAAAGTCTGCTATTTCCATTTATTTCTTTCTCTGAGATTTAATTTATCTGCAAAAGAAAATTTAAGCAGCAGGTGAGCCATTTTATAAATAAGCTTGTGTTCAATATATTTCAAACAGCTTGCTGTTTTGGTGACAAGTACATCCTGCCTATTCCAGGTGTATAGTTGTGCTTATTAATTTCACTCAGGGGCAAGAATGAAAGGTGAATATTATTTTTCTGCTGTGTCTTTATTTATTTGCTATTTTCTGGCCCAGAGAAGAGCAGTGTTGCTGAAAATAAAGACAAAGGAGGACAATTGGAGTTGGAAAACCATAGTATTTTCGATCCTGGGTATGGACAAGTTAGCTTCATCTTACCTATGTTTTGGACTGCTGAAATGCTACCACTTTGAAGGTAAATAGTGGCAGTTACACAAAAGACAGGAGGTAGGCCAGGGTGTAGCCAGGGGGCTTCTGGGAAAGAAAGTATGAACCTCCACCCAACAGGTTTAGCTTTATCTGAAAAGATGAAAAGGGTCAAACCTTATTCCCCAAAACTCTTTTCCTTATAATTGGTCTTTGTATTTGTATAGGACATCCTTGATTTACAATCACAAGTGGGACCAGAACTTCTATAGCTAAGCAAGGTGGCTGTTAAATGAGTTGCACCTGATTTTATGGCTGTTTTGCCACAGTAAAATTATCTTCCTTTTTACAACCCTATTATCCCTTAATCTGGGGTAGTTAAGCAAATCACAATGGTTGTTAAGTGAATCAGGCAGTTGTTTAGCGAATTTGGCTTCCTCCACTGACTGTGCTTGCCGAAAGCCATCTCTGGGAAGGCCACAAATGGCAATCACATGCCTTTGGGATGCTCAACTATCATAAATAAATTCCGGTTGCTAAGCAGCCAAATTTTGATCACGTGACCATGGGGAAGCTGTCATAGTCATAAGTGTAAAGACTGATCATAAATCAGTTGTTCAGTATCTTTGTATCTTTGTAAGTTACAAGAACTGCCTGCATGGGACCTCACCTATTTCGTACTGCTTGGCCTCAAGAATGTTGCATGTGACTCTCTACAACCAGCAGATCAGTGTCATAGGAGAAAATTACATTACAAAGGGGAGGACCAGTTGTACTAGATACCCATTTTGTGACATTCTCATTCCAACTGGATCTCACATGCTTTGGCTTTTAGCCAACAGAAATGTTGTACTTACGCAACTTCCAAAATAGTTCCCTCCACACGAATACATGGAATGCCGACATGACTCAGTCATGTCAGCTAACATAGCAAATGCCTGTTGGATTTTTCCACTCTTGATTATATACCATTCTCAGTTGTATCAGTAGCTCATGTCTGTTATCCATTTCTGGGAAGTGTTTTATGCAGATTGACTTATTTGTTTATCAAATGTTAACACTGTCTGCTTGGGAAATGAATCTTTCAGGTTCATATCAAAGTAGTTGACATCAGGTACAACCTGTAGCTGGATTCACATCACACACCCAAATCGGGTTAGCAAAACATAAATGCCAAATGTAATATATGCCCAAGTAAAGAATTTTTGTTAGGGTTTAAGAGGAGGCCTTGGTTGACATCACAGATCAAGATAATGGCCACATTCCCAAACAGACTGATATTTCTACCAATTACTCTATCAAGCTTTGGACAATGCATCACCATGTATGTTATCAATCATAATGAAATGACTTTAGAAGCATCAAAAATTTTGGGTACCGAAACCAGTATTCAGCATTTAGCATCTGACACCATCTGTTAGATCACCATTGCTATCTTTAGTCCTGGAAGAAAGTAATTGTGATGAATATCTATTCTTTTCATTGGCTTGCAATGTAGAATTCTGGATAGGGCAATTCTCTATAAGATCAGTACAGTACAGGATATCTAGCCATCAATGATTATTTCATCAATAGAGCAGAACCTTTCCTGCTGCATGTCTTAAGTTCCTGCATCAACCTCCAATTATCAGAAGTATTTCTATATTTCTACTTTTAGGTTAGTCTAGATCTTATAATTGGAAAGTAATCATCACTATGAAAAACCCATAGAAAAGCTTGTGGTGAAATTTTTAATCATAAAGAAGGAAGGAAGGAAGGAAGGAAGGAAGGAAGGAAGGAAGGAAGGAAGGAAGGAAGGAAGGAAGAAAGAAAGAAAGAAAGAAAGAAAGAAAGAAAGAAAGAAAGAAAGAAAGAAAGAAAGAAAGAAAGAGAGAGAGAGAGAGAAGGACTTTTTCTTGGGATTTTTTTTACAAAGCTGATTACTACTCACGTAGCATGTGTATAATGTATAATGTAGCAATAACAAAGCCATCAAAGGAACTCCTTAAAAGGAGGAAACTGGATTCTGAACTTCATAACCCAAAAGGAAGATAAACTGGGTTTTCCCTGACCCCACCCTCATGCCAAAACCTTTGCCATCAGTTTTGTCACACTGTGATATAACCTCTTGGCTGAGGAAAAGGATCTGAGCTTTTTATATAACTGATAACACAGAAGAGAGGAATTCTTTTGTTTATATTTCTAGAACTTCCCCAGACATGTCTGTTTTCTTTTGATTTGGCTCTGTTCATGTCACACACTAAACCTGCAGAAATGAGGAGATGGCTCTATTTGAAGTTTGGGGGAGGGAAGAAGAATTTTTTTTTTTCTGTGCTTAAACTACAAAAAGCCATGTCACTGGGATCTTTGTCTGACAATGTCAGCAAACACAAAGCCCAGTCTTAAGGGTGCTTCCTAAAATTTAGTGCTACTGAAAGTTCAGTCAGATTCCAAGGGTAGGTGTGGTAGAGCTGCAGCTTTAAAATGTCTTGGGATTAGTAGAAAATGTGGGAGTAACAGGAAAAAAATGAAATTATAGTTTACAGATCTATGTGGCAAGAATTCAGATGACCACTCCAGGGCAGTAGAGAGATACAAAAACTTCTTACTGGTTGTTGTCATCAAGTGGTCATTTGGATAGTAATTTGATTGAGTGATTGATTGATTGCCTTAATCTGATAATCTCATGCTTTCTGTTCCTAAGGCCTCTGTGTGTCAGCCAACTACATTTTTGCGCCCTTTTCCCATAATATATGATGGTGCATCTAAGCTGGCTGGGAACCACGTGAAGGCTTCAGGTAAACAATCTCATAAAAAAATTAACTGCCCTTTCTTTATAGCAGGGGTCTTTAAACTTGGCCCTTTTATGACTTGTGGACTTCAACCCCCAGAATTCCTTAGCCAGGCATGCTGGCTGAGGAATTCTGGGCGTTGAAGCCCACAATTCATAAAAGGGCCAAGTTTGAAGACCCCTGCTTTATAGCATTATTTATTTATTAAACACATCTATGTAGCTGCTCAGCTCATACACAGATGACTCTGGGTGGCTTACAAAATTTTAAAAATCCACCATATAATAATTGGCATGCCTCCCCTTTTCACCGTCTGAAGGGAAAACAGCATTTAAAAAAAAAAAAACACTAGAATGATGGTTAAGCAACAAGCAGAGTCATGATCTTTTCATATATTTCCTGAGGCTGAGAACCAGTTCCAATTGCCAATGTGAGAACTTTCAGTTTAATACATTCAAGGATTTTAAAAAAGGATCCATTCCTAAGAAATTAATCCATCTCTTTAGCTTAAATAAAAAGCTGGTTTCAAATTCATCAAGACAATTGCTAAGCACAAAGATCTGTTGATAGTGGTTCTGTGTGTGTGTGTCTGTTTGTGTGTGTGTTTGCAGTGTTTACAAATGAATAAACATTATTCCCACCTCCTTAACCTGTTAATCCACTTGGTTGTTGATATTGAGGAAGAATATGATAAATTGTAAAGTACTAGTTTGCTCAATGTGTAGTTGACATTCAGCACTTTGTTTTAAATTCATGTTATGTATCCCAATATAGGCTGACATTTATAATTCTATAGTTAAATTTTTAAACCAGCCTGGTTATATAGGAACAGAGGTCTGGAAAATCAATGGCACCAATGAGCAGAAGATTATAATTTTAGTCAATTTTGGTTATAAAACACATACCTCTTTTTCCTACCTAAGAGAGACTCCAGGCTCTACAATGGTCCTAAATTCTGGAACCATACAAGGATAAGCAAATAGGCTATTTGGCAATCACAATCAAACAAGCAATCTCTCTGCAAAGTTGTGTAATTCAAAATTGTGTCACCTTAAGAAATAATGCGTAAGCAAAATTTGCTAAATACACTGACTTGAGGATAAGGCCCATTTTGTTGTCACAAAGGATCATCCATCTTTAAAGTAACTGAAACACAATGATCATCAGTAACCCATAAGGGTCAGCTAGCAATCCTTCCCCATACTTAAAATTCCTTCTCTTGAATTTGAAAGGAATATCAGCATATTGCCCCGGTCCTGAAGTTAAGCAGCTTTGGACTTCTTCAATAGTGAGATGGGAGATTGTTCAGGAGTCCTGGGGCTTTAGAGTAGACAGGAAGTCAAAAGACATAGTAGAAGAAGATATCAAGCAAATCACTCCTATAATGCTGCCCAAAATATGCATAGATGTATTAAGGTGACCAAGCTCTGCTCAGCTCTAGGGTTTTCCCAGTTAGGTAAAATCATACCAATCTCAAAAAAAAAAAGAAAACTAGGGAGGATTATAATAGTATGTGTAAATGACCTTGGGAGACAGGTGGAAGAAATGCAGACGGGATCATCATCCTGTGAAAGTCAGTCCACAGAAGAAGGAGGCTGTTGGAAGCATTTCAGAAGGAACCTCCCAAGTTTTCTTGACAATAAAAGGAAAGGAAGGGAGAAATACTTTCAGTCTTGCAAGATGGTTAATTAGCCTTATAGTAAAGATAGAATTGTATTCCTGGGTAAGCTTCTTGCCTGGCTTATCTCAAAGAGATAACATCAGTCTTGCAAAACTCAAAAGTATTTTTCCCTCCTTTTCTTTTACTGTCTGGAAAACTTGGGAAAGTCCCTTCTGAAATGCCACCCATACCCTCCCTCCTTCTGTTGCCTAAGATACCTTTTACACAACAGTGGTCCAGTCTGCCTATTTTTCCTTCTCTGCCAAGATTATCCCTACCTAACATTACAGGAGATCTCCTGTAAGAGCTGTAACTACCGGTGGGGAGGGTAGACAAAGGACCTCCTGGAAGAAAGTGATGGCAAGTTACTTTATCAATGAGGCTGAAGAGGTTGAAGATGGCAGCTGTATGATTAGAGCCCCATCTCCAATCACAGAGGGATGAGGGTTTGTTTACCTAGCCAGGACCACCATGTTGATTTTTCTCAAAACCCTCCCACCCTGGCCCCTGGTCTGACTTATGAACATCTGTACCTATCTGAGAGTTTGGCTGCTAATTCATCATCTGAGCTACCATTTAATGTTTATCTCTCACCTCAGCGCTCTAAAAACTAAAAGAAGCCAGCGTCGATTTCACCAATTTGAAAGCTGCCTCCAATAGAAACAAAGAACCTTCTCCTTTTATTTCCTTGTTCTGTTGACCTCTTCTTTTATGTGTAAAAGTGGGGGTTTTCTTTGCCACCCACTTGGTTTCCCATTCAGATGTCCATCAAAATATTGGCTAGTTAAAGAATGCCCGTTCTTTCCTATAATGTTGGTTGGTTGGTTTGTCTCTTCGCCGTAGTTGTAACAGGGATGACATGATAGCAGTATTCCAGTATTTGAGGGGCTGCCACAAAGAAGAGTGTGTCAAACTATCCTCCAAAGCCCCAGAGGGCAGGACAGAAACAATGGTTGGAAACTGACCAAAAAGAGAAGCAACCTGGAATTAAAGAAAAAGTTCCTAACAGTGAGGACAATTAACCAGTGGAACAGCTTGCCTCTAGAAATCGTGGGCACTCCATCACTGGAGGTTTTTAAGAAGAGACTGGGCAGTCACTTGTCTGAGATGGTATAGGTTCTCCTGCTCGAGCAGGGGGCTGGACTACAAGACCTCGAAGATCCCTTCCAAATTTTCTTTTCTATTCTATTCTATTCTATTCTATTCTATTCTATTCTATTCTATTCTATTCTATTCTATGATTTCACTTTCAACATTGTATTCTATTGTTTATAATAGTCACACTTTGCTATTAGTATCTCTTGTGTTTGTGTGTCTTAAATATTCTCTCTTGGATTTTAAAACCCCCGCTGAAAAGAAATGTAGTTTGGGGGATGCTAAGGATAGCTAATACCACAAGACATCATATCCCAACGGTAAGCGTTACTGAGATGACTCAGAGAATCTCATTCCAATATTCAACATGGGGATAATAAAAGTGATCTATATTTTACAAGATGATGTTCTAAACTTAACAGCAAAGCCTTGGTCATCATGGGGAGCTGAATTTCACAAAGATATTGCTGCTCATAGTGATAGGATTAATGAGATGATATATAGTTATATATTTCTGATTTGAAATGCTAGGTAAATAGTTGCTATTTATGTTCCAAGCCAAAATTGCTACTGGTTGTCCCGATAACTGGTTGCACAGGGACAGGATGTAATTACACAACAGACTTTTATCCTGATTACTCAATGAAGCAGTTTGCACAATACATTTAACCATTAGCAAATGTTCAGGGTTGAAGCAACATACTACGCTACAAAAAGGCTAACCAAGTTTAATGCCATCCAAGTTTAACACGTGGGGTGAATGATTAATGCTGACTATTTACCGGAGATAGTTTGCATATTTTATGAACATAATCATAGAACTTCTTGAAAGATAATAGCTGCATTCTGACAGGCTATGATGAAGTCACAAAAAACTGATTTAGGTTTAAATTAGCTAAGCTTGTGCATTTGCCACTTTGAGCAGAATTAGATTTAGGTATTATTTAAACTTAGAGCAGTGTTTTTCAACCTTGGCAACTTGAAGATGTTTGGACTTCAATTCCCAGAATTCCACAGCCAGCCTTCAAACTGACAAGATTGAGAAACACTAGCTTAGGATATCACACAACCTGAAGGGGCTCCAAAAATTCAGTCTTCCTCAGTTTTAATATAATGTCCTACATGAAAATTCCATAAATTAAGTCTTCCTTTTTGGCTCACATGACCCTTAGTGACTGATTAATCCAGGGATCTTCAAACTTGGCAACTTTAAGACTTGTGGACTTCAACTCCCAGAATTCTGGGAGTTGAAGTCCACAAGTCTTAAAGTTGCCAAGTTTGAAGACCCCTGGATTAATATGTGCTTTGTCTCTGCATGAATTCACACCTTCTCTTCAAAGGTGGATCCTTCCCGATCTCATCACGTAATTGTTCTGCATTTTCATGGCATTCTTGCTATGTTCGGTTATTACTCACCTTTATCCTCCATTAATAGAGGATAGAGCCTGTACAACAATGTTTCTCAACTTTGGCAACTTGAAGCGATGATGGCTGGAAAAATTCTTAGACTTGATACTGGGGAAATTGAAGAGTTCTAGTTGAACTAGAACTTCTAGATTTTGAACCTATCTGGGTGGCCTGTTGTGGAAACACAACCACTAGATGGCTCTGTATGCTATTTCCTAATGTCTAATCACTAGACTAAAATCCAGGAAACCAGAAGTTTTGGTGCTGCTTTATGCACAAAACCAGCTGGTGACCTTAGGCCATTTACTCTCTCCTATCCCTAGGAAGAAGGCAATGCTCAACCACTTCTGAAAAACCTTGTCAAGAAAACTACACAGATTGCCCTGGCAGTTGCCAGGAGTCAAAAATTGTCTCGAAGTCACTCCCCACCACTAAAACCGAACCTAGGTTTCATATTCTGTCTCCAGAGACCCAAATGAGTATATAGGCTTGCTTTGATTTATTGTAAGCAGGTTTCTAGCTTTGAAGGTTAAATGTAGAACCTCATGGCCATAAATGGAGGAAGGATGGAGCCCGGCAGAACGAGAGCCTGGCTTCTTTCCATCAAAGGAAGCAAGTTGGAACGTATCCTTCTCTCTTGAGGAAGCTATTTCCCTTGAGAAATCAGGAGAAGATGAGAGGTCTCTGCATTTGTATGGAGCACTGGAGGTGGAGGACAGAGTTTTAGAAAGGACAGAAAGATCTCTCAGATAAATGTATTGATTAAATGGGGTGAGGGATAGAGCTCGGTGGCAGTCCTGTGTTGACCTCAAAATTCTAAGCAGGGTGAAGCTTGGGAGGACTTAGATGAGACTTTGACAGAAAATCCAGAGTTTAGGACAACCTCAGAAGTGGAGGAGGAGGAGTGGTATACACAATTTGCTTAGACAGCTCAAATGAGATGTCCCTCCTGCTTCTTCCAGATCAGTGAAATTCAATCACAGGGCTCAGGATAACTGGTATAGGTGCACAGTCTCAGTGCCAGGACCCTCACAGAGAAAAAAAACCTTTGGATGAGGGGGAACAAAGATTACACAAACATGCCAAATTGCCTTGTGTGGAATGGAAATGGGTTGGGTCTGTTGAAGGACTTATTGCTGGAAAGGAAAGGAAACTTGGCAGCTAGAATTGTGCACAGCTGGGTATAGCACAGGGGTCTTCAAACTTGGCCCTTTTATGACGTGTGGACTTCAACTCCCAGAATTCCTCAGCCAAGCACGCTGGCTGAGGAATTCTGGGAGTTGAAGTCCACAAGTCATAAAAGGGCCAAGTTTGAAGACACCTGGTCTAGCAGCATGATCTTAAGAAAGCTTGCCTTCATCCAGCAATGGGGAATTAAGTGCCCTACCCCTAAAATTTGCTGGAAAGCCCCTATAGCATGGGTGTCAAACTCGTCATGTCACGTGACATGTCGCGACATATCGCGACTGTTTTTGCATTGCCAGCAATGGGATGGGCGCAGCTTTGGTATGATGAAACTGGCCCACGGGCCGGCAATTTGACACCCCTGCCCTATGGGGTCCTACCTCACAGTCTGAAGACACCCTGAGCTTTGCATGACCAGTCTTCCCAGAAAGACAATTGGGGGGGGGGGAGAGGCATAGAGCAGCTTTCACAAAGGCAACACACCCTGATAGTCTTGGACATTTGCCAGAAAGGAGATCTTGAGAAAGCTGCAGCCTAGTCCTATCTAAATCGCTTGAGGGAAACAGTCAAACTATCAACTCCCTTTCTCTAGAAGTGTTTGCTGAAGCCTGCAATAGCAATTGCTAAGCATTCCAGGTAGATGAATGTGGAAATAGGACAGCCCCGTTCAATCTACAGCCTATCACTGTTGTCAAGCCAAAGTCAATGAAACACTTTGGGGAACAAACAAAATCATTAGAGCCTCATAAAGAAAGGGAGAAGGAGGTGGTGGTGGTGGTTGGTTTCTTTCAGCAGGGTTAGGCAGGTGAGCGCATAGATACAGGTAGTTGTATGTTCACCCAACCCAGAAGCTCATTTTCATAATTCATAGCCTGCTTGCAAAAGTGGAAGAAAGGCATAACAACCTAGCTTAATGTATGAAGCTTCCATAACTCATAGTGTTGTGATCATGCCGCAGCTGTACAACTCCACTCACCTCTGCAGAGGTGCTTGTAAGAAGAAATGATGACAAAAAAAGTGCTAACCACAATGCCCAAATCGAAGGAGCAATAAATATGATCTAGCCAGGATTGCTTGTGCCTGATGCTACCTTGACTCCACCACTCAATTTGCTGTAATCACACTGAAATAAATTAGGTCTGGAGAAATACAGAAACACCTTGGTAGAATACAAATGTATGAGGCTGCCTGTGAACTCCATGACCATGGTGGGATTAGCAAGGTACCCCCAGAACTATATAAAACTTCAGAACAGATGGCACAGGGAGAAGATTATGGCACCCAGGTTCCAAGACATTCAATGTACCAAATATCACCAAATCTATGGAAGAGAATATATAAATAAATAATATAAATAAATGCATTTACAGGGTATAAAAACGTTTTGATCCATCGACTATATTCAGATTATGAATACATGTGAAACGTGAATAAAATGATGAAATAATTTTCTCAAATAATAAGACTTGGATAATGAGATGTACCTTTGTTTTATGCCCTTAAAAATGGCTTATGTGAAAAGGTTCTCTGACCTTAAGCTAAAACTCTTTTGTTTTCTTTTTATTTCAGAAAATTTAAAAAGTGATAGATGTATCAGAACTGAAAACCACAAACACTCCTAAGATTCACAGGAATAGAGGCATTTTTATTTTTAGTTATTTATAAAATGTTCCAGCATTGTGTGAAGATTAATTTGAACACCAAAATAAGCAGCCAACGTCATGTGTGTGTGGGGGGGGGGCGTTGTGTTACTGAAAAAAAGAAAAAGAAAAACTGAACTGATAGCAGAGACACTGCAGATTCTCCCTTTACACACACACACACACACACACACACACACACACAAAATAAAATCAAGCAAAGCCCCTTTAAAAACTGAGGGAGGAAGTCGATCTTTTCACCCAAGGGGGGGGGTCACAAAAACTCGGGTTTGGCCGTGGGAGAACAGGAAAAAATCATTGAAAAATGTGGCCAGTTCTCCCCCCCCCCGCCGCCGTCGTCTTCTCTTAGTGCAAAACTGCCAAAACGTCTTGCGCTTCTCTTAGGCGGTTGGCGCCGCGAGTGCGCCTCTCTTCGAGGACGATGGGTATTTTTTTGAAAGTAGCAGTGTAATAATACACAAGCCACTGATGATGTCAGCTTGTTATTGACTTTCCAAGTCTGAATGACTGAGCAAAGGAGAGGGGGTGGGGTGGAATCAATCTCTGGCAGGCGGAGGTGGCCAGCCGAGCGAAAATGAGCTCTCTCAAGGTTGTGCCGGCGAGGCTGGGGGATGGGAGGAGGCGGCGGCGGCGGCTCAGGCTTGGCTTGCCTGCTGGCTGGCGCGGCGGCACCGGCGGTTCTTCCTGCAGCTGAAGCGGCTGTGCAAAGCGGGTGCGGGGCGGCCCGCCGCGCTTGGCTACTTCCCAGCTTTGCCTGCGTGCAAAAAAGCCTAGGCACGCGGGCAAGGGAGCATTTGGGAACTGGGCGAGCCCGGAAGGGGCGGATGATTGCAGCTTGCTCTGGTTAGAGACGCAGGTGTGAAGGCCTAGAGATCCGGGTGTGTTTTGCGTGCTGTCTCGAGTGTCCCGTGGGGTTAGGATTGATTGAGACTTCCCAGTGGACTGGGAGTTATGGGTCTCTCTGGACCAGACTTTCTGGACCAGCGTTTCTCAACCTGCCCACTTGAAGGGTGTGTGTGTATGTATGTATGTGTGTGTGTTTATACACACACACACACACATTAAAAATAAAAGTAAAAATATCACTCGAATATCCATACTATTAAAACAATGATCACCAAGAGAATGCTTTAAGACAGTGTTTCTCAACCTTGACAATTTTAAGGCATGTGGACTTCAACTCCCAGCATTGCTGGCTGTGGAATTCTGGGAGTTGAAGTCCACATGCCTTAAAATTGTCAAGGTTGAGAAACACTGTTTTAAAGGATTGCTTCTCCCTCCCAGTCCCTCCACTTTAGATAATGATGGGTTGTTCCTGCCACAACACATAAGCAACAACACCAAACTGATAAAAACAACACAGTGTGATCCTCATTGTTTCATCTAATAAATAGATTTATAATATCCCCTCTATGTCATTGTTTCTTCTACTTAAAGATGTGTGGACTTCAACTCCCAGAAGTTTTTAAGAAGAGACTGGCAACAATTTGTCCGAAATGGTATAGGGTTTCCTGCCTGAGCAGGGGGTTGGACTAGATGACCTCCAAGGTCCTTTCCAACTTTTTTATTATTAATTACTATTATTACTATTATTATTATTATTATATTATTATTAATAATAATAATAATTCCCAGCATGAAAGCACATTGCTAGCAGAACTTAGTCTGACTAAATAGGTCCTTCTGAGTTGAACAGGGCTGGTTTCCAGGGAGATAAATACAACTTTGGCTGCTTGAAGATGTGTGGACTTAAATCCCAGAAATCAGCATGGGTTGGGAATTCTGGGATTTGAAGTCCACACATTTTCAAGCAGCCAAAGTTGTATTCTCCCTGGAAATCAGGCTGGTTCAACTTACAGTATTTAGAGAGAGAACCTCTTTAGAGTCAGACTAAAGTTCTGCTAACAATATGCTTCCATGGGTCTACACCAGATGTTCAGCTGTCTTGGACTCTGCTGTCAGAGTTTATGGGTGTGGGAAGTCCAACCTATAGTATTATATGAGCCCTGCCTTTGACTTGGCATGATTTTAAGTCACCCAACATGAGTAAACATTTTATTCACAGCCATCTTTCAAGAAAACTCTGAGACATTTGCTACTGCAGAGATGAACATTTGTTTCTATTTAACCACCCATTTCGTTTAGACAGCAGAGATGTAGAATGCAAATTCAAAATCCAAATCACATTACATTGTCCTTTGCTGCCATTATGTTTTATGAATACAGAGAATGAACATTCAAGTAAATGCTAGAAAATATCTAGGAGTGATGTAGTTGCTCGGTAGTTAAGATGCTGGGTTTGTCAGCTGAAGAGCCGGCAGCCCAGGTTCAAGACCCGAGCACCATGTGATGGGGGTGAGCTCCCATCCTTGCCCCAGGTCCTGCCAGCCTAGCAGTTCGAAAGCATGCAAATGTAAATAGATAAATAGGTACCACTGGTGAGAAGGTAACAGTGCTCTGGGATGTCATGTTGGCCACATGACCGTGGAAATGTCTCAGGACAGCGCTGGCAGCTGCATTCGGGCTTGCATTTTGCAGTCAGGCCTTTCCAGAAGACCTAAGCAGCCGAGTACCAAGCTATGGATTGAATCCATAGCTTGATGCTTGGCTGCTGAGGTCTTGCAGAACCAAGCTATGGATTGAATCCATAGCTTGGTTCTTGGCTGCAGAGGCCTTCTGGAAAGTTCTATGACTGAGAAATGCAGGCCTGGCTGCAGAAGAGGCCTCAGAAGAAGTGGGCCAGCAAAGAGAGGACTGGCTTCAAGGTAAGTGGGTGCAAGGCGGGTGGGGCAGCTCCACACACCCACCCCAGCTTGATTTTTAAGTGTGTGCCTCACCACAAAACTAGGGCTTATTTTTGGGATAGGGCTTACATTAGGCCCACCTTCAAAAATCAAGCTAGGGCTTATTGTTTGTGTAGGCCTTACTTTCGGAAAAACACGGTACTATGGAAAGTTTAGCATTATCTTTTTAGAGCCGTGGTAGCACAGTGGTCAGAATGCAGTATTGCAGACTAATTCTGCCGACTGCCAGCAGTTCGATCCTGACCAGCTCAAGATTGATTCAGCCTCCCATACAATCTGAGGACCCAGAATGTTGGGGGCAATAGGCTGACTCTGTAAACGACCTAGAGAAGGCTATAAAGCACTGTGAAGTGGTATATAAGTCTAAATGCTATTGCTATTATTATGGGGTGCTATGGCTCAGCAGTTGAAAAAACTGAGCTTCTTCGAGACCCAAGTGTTGTGCAATAGGACAAGCTCCCTACCCCAGCTCCTGCTTACCTAGCAGTTCGAAAGCATGCAAATGCAAGTAGATAAATAGATACCACTTTGATAGGAAGGTAATAGCGTTCTGTGCACTTCAACATATAGTCATGCTGGCCACGTGACCACTCAAATGTCTTCGGACAATGCTGGATCCCTTAGCTAAGAAATGGAGGTGAGCACCGACCCCTGAAGTCAGACACAACTGGACATATTTTACCTTTTTTATGGAAAGAATCCTCAATCTTCTGGCACTTGAAAAGCACCATCACAAAATGGCTGGGTTGGGTAGTAGATTTTCAAAGTTGAGAATGGGCCTGTATGTTTTCCTTCTTAGGTCTTAGCTGCATTCTTGTAGGCTATAAGAAACCACTAATGGCATTGCATCAACCCTGATAATTCTCCCTTAAAAAACCCTTAAAGGAGATCTTATGGGAGATAAGGTGGCATTTCAAAGTGTGTTGCATTGTAAAAGATTAAAAGAAGAATAAACAGGCAAGGGCTATCTGGAACAGAGAATAATGGCTGCTAATTAAATGTGTCCTGTGGAGCTCTTAAAACCTATGCTGGATGTGTTTATTATACATTAGCCTTGACTTTTTGAATGCCAAGGTTAGAAGACAGATTTCACTTTTTGGTCCTTACGTTGCCCACAGAAGAAAAGGATGTGTTTTTTCATCCCTTCCTGGGTAACAAAAACCATCTTAGAAGACAAACAGGGAAAAATCACTCTCATTAACCAAAAGCTCTATGAATCTTAACTCATCTAATCTGTTAAATCAGTAACATTACTAATCTTAGCTACTCTATTACACTTTAAAAAAAAAACTTAAATAGGATTGTACCTGCAGTTGCTAGGTGCCAAGCATAATGACACAGGCAAGTGAGAATGTATAATTATTCTCACAAACTAATAACTAACGGAAAGCATCAACATCTGAAGAGATGATAATATATTGCTATCCAGCTACTGCATATGTCCAGCTGTGTGATGCATCAGTGGGGTGAGGATAATGCAGAAGATTCTGTATAACCTTCACCTGAATCTTTCCAAAAACCATAATATAATTATGATAATATCAGTTGTGATGCACCGAGAAGCATCACTGAGTGCAGAGTCTACTTAAGGGGTCTTATAGGCAGATCTATGCAGCTGTCCCCCCACCCCCTGAAAAATATTGAGGTACTTAAAAGGGCATTTCCTAAGCAAGTAAGGGCTCTTCTCTTAGGGCCCTCCTTTATTTTGTTTCCTGCCCAGTGGCAATTTCTTGAGCCCACTCCCACTCATTCCGTTCCTCCAGCCGTCAATCCTGCATTTTTCCCTGCACAGATTGAAAGCATAGGCTAAATGGGAGAAGGGATGCAGCTACTACAGCTGCAGGATCAGAGATTGTGGCTGGGAAAGGAAGGGAAGGGAGAGTGAGACATAAACAATCAAGAGGCAGCAGGTGAGTCAGTTGACAGGTTATTTCATAACGGCAGCTGAGCCAGGTAGTCAGAAACCTGGGAGGAAGCATTTCAATTCATTCAAAGAGACTCCGCCTTAATGACCTCACTATAAATGAGGCTGGGGAATGTCTTTTTACAGCTCTCAGGAATCTGCATGTATCTCCAGACTGGCATTAAAGACACCTTATTGAAACCTATGTGGTTTATGCTTCTTTGACCTTGTCCACTGCTGTCCACTGCATGGGGCTTGACACAAAGCAAGAGGCAATCACTCTGTTCTAGGTAGGAGGTTCAGAAGAGGTGTGCTGTCTTGCTGGCCTTCCAGAATATGTCCCTACAGATTGGCCCCTTCCTGCCTATCCATGGTCCACTGTAGGCTAAGGCCTTCTGGCTACCCCCAGCCCAGCCAGCATCTCACTAATACCCAGACCAGTTCTTCATATTGAAGCCAGACCCCTTTGACTTTCCTGGACTGAGGAGGGTCCAAGAAATATATCGTCTTCTTCTCTGAACCCCTTGCTGGCATCTAGGACCAAAGCCACCAGTCCAAAGCCACTAGACATCCCATCCTCTTTGTATTCCATTTGCTGTCTGCCATGCCTACATAGAGGGAAAGGGATGTTATCTGAAAGCATGAACAGGCATAAAGATGGAGGTGATACAACTGACACAGCATATGTGGACTTTCATTGTTTTTTTTTATAATCATTCTTCTTTTAATCTGCTCTTTATCTGAAGTTCCCCAAGTGGGTCGGTACCCCAGAAGAACAACTCAGCTGGAGAGCATTAAGTCTGGGAAGACTAACCTCAAAGTAACGTGATGACAGGAACTGTAAGGACCTATCCACACTTGTTGAGAACTACTGAGCCTGAACTGGTTCCATGTATTAGATTAACTATTAAATTATTCTGGGTAGGAAAAGAAGATAGGGATTTCAGCTCTAGCTGAACTTTGATAGAGCAATAAACTCTTCCTATACTCTCGCCTTATATCATTGATAGTATCTTAAGCCTAACTTCCACTATAGTCTCTGACAATTCACATCCTAGTCCTGACAGGTAGGTAGTCTGTTCTTGCCTTTACAAGATAAAGGAGAAAGTGCAAGAAAAAGAATAATAGCAACACAGGCAAAAATTATTATAGAAAGAGAAGGACTGGGAAGGTTAAGCTGCCTGAGAAATCCCTGTTCTTTCTGCTTGTCCTATATCGATGGCATGCTGGTTTTGTGCGGATTTTGTGTAAATTATTTTGATGCAGACCATAGAGGAAAATGTAGCAATGGTGGAATAGGAAGAAATCTTGGAGATTTGTGGTAAACTGCTCAAAGCTTGGGTTTATCTCAAGTGAGATTTAATCTTGGACTGTGTGGTTTCAGATTGGCATGGGATGGGGGAGAGAAATAATGCCATTTATATTAATGTTGCTGTTGTTCCTTTGGTATTTTCTTAGAAAGCCAGTGAAGTGATATACAAATAAAACAACAGTAAACATCGATAGCAGCAGTAAACTACAGCTGAAGCCATCTTAAACAATAACATCACATTTCAAGAAACAGAAAATTATTTTGAGCATGAAAACCACAATAAATCATGAGACGACATTGAAATAGCTCATTGAAGGAGATTTACATGACTGAATACTAACTGGGACTTCGTATCACCATTTTGTAGACTTTGGTAGTTGGTGGCACATCCAGTTAAACAAAATCATACTTCATCAAGGGATACTAAAAGCTAGGAGAAATTCAGCTTTATTCAAAAGCCATAATAGTTCTGTTGACTATAGGAAAGAAATCCAAACTCCATAAAGGCAATACTTTGCTCAATCTCAAATACTGTATGTAACATCACTGCACATTTTTGAGTTTCATGAATCGGAGATTGGAAAGAATGAGAAAAAGAGAGGAGGAGGGAAATTGTGACTGACCTTAGAACTATCTCTTCATCAACCTACACAGCTGGATGGAATAATAAAGGACTTGGGAGATGCACATTGTATTTTACCAAATGCAGAGTAGAGTTATGTTGTGACGAAAGTTCTCTCTGTGCCCACTGGGAAGTACAAACAAGTGAATGACGATAAATTCTCCATTTCTAGAAATATAATTTCCAGCTGTTAAGTCAATGGTTTTTCTTCCCTTTGCAACCTAACAAGATGTAGAGATCCTTTGGTTAGTTAAAAAAAAAACCCAAACCAGAAGATAAATCAACAATAGCCTTTATATCAGGAGTGTCAAACTCAATTTCATTGAGGGCCACATCAGCATTGCGGTTGCCCTCAGGAGGCTGGGTGGGTGTGGCCAGGGTGGGTGCGGCCTACTGGATGGGTGTGGATGGAGTGGGTGTGGCCTAGTGGGTAGGCATGGCCAGCTCTACATCGTTTGCATCAAGGGTGCCTGTGGGGGCCTGGGCAGGAGTGGGACAGATATGAGGGTCTCTGGCAGAAGGGGGTGGGACCAGGGCAAGTGCCAAGGCATGGTCCACTGGAGGAGCCTCACTGTTCCTCTCAGGCCATGCGGGGGGGGGGGGGCTGGATGGTGGTGCAGGCTGCTCGGAGCCCTGGGCAGCAGAGGTCAAAGGCCCAGCCTGGCCCTCGAGCACCTGCGGCACCAAGCCCAGCCCCACTTCCTCAAGGCTGCTGCTCAAGGTTCTCCTGGTTCCTCGCTGTTTCCAGACAGCCTTGTGGAGCTAAGACTGAATGTATTTCAGCATAGATGGCCACCACAAAATTGTACATTGGCTCCCGGCTGGCCTGGGCCAGGGCCAAGGCAGAGGGGGCTGTTCCCTCACTGTTTCCAGGATGGCTTCGTGTGCCACATGAAACCACTTCGCGGGCTGCATCCGGCCCCCAGGCCTTGTGTTTGACATGTCTGCTTTATATTAACAAACTGTATATAATTTGGACTATTTGCTCAATGAATACAAAAGGCAAAGCCTATATGAGCAGAATTAGCTAACAAAGGTAATATTTTTAAATGACATACAGTTATTCCATTATACTACCAACACCTAATAGCAATAGTCATCAGTGTGAATAGCTTGCAAAGAAAATAAGACAAATTCCCAAATGAAGCTAATTACAGGTGCCATTCATGATACCTGTATGTTACCAACCATATTAAAAGTAAAATAATTTCATACTGTTTCCTTGCTTATGGGCCTCCCAGACGAATCGGATAGACCACTATTGAGAAGAAACCTGATTAGTTGGGTTTTCATCCCATATTCTTCTGCTCAGTAGCTTCTTTTGTTTAAGTCATATTGATGGTAATGTTATCTATTCAGTCGTGTCTAACTCTTGGTGATTCTATGGACCAGGTCACTCTGCATCTTTTGTTTGTTTGAATTTTTCTATGCTCTGGTTGGTGTCAGCTGTGATAGTGTCCAGCCACTGTGTTCTTTGGCAACCTTAAAAACAAGTTAAAATAATAGGCAGGTTTGTAGTTCTGGTAGACATACAAGTAAAGTTCATTGAATTCAACCAAACTGACATCCAAGTAAACATGCACTTGATTGCCCTTATAGAGAGGAGAGCATCTGGTGATGGTGACAGAAGGACCAAGGCAATTTTGTTTAATTTATTTATTTTGTATGATAGAATAATCCTTGCTGACCTGGATGGATAATTTGCTGAGATTGTGCTGCATATATTATAATGTATATATTATAATGAGATCATGTTTATCAGTTATCAGTGTATTCATTCTATAGAAAACCGATAAGGAAAGTCTATTTTTCTCAAATGTGGCTTTGTCAAGGTCATACAGAGCTTGATCCTAGACATGCAGAAAAAGGAGGTGAAATTTTTTTGCAACTGGTGCTACAGTATTTTTTGACTAGTTATCTAGAGTTGGAGATAGGTAATTGGCAACATCAGCAACTATCAACAACACCTTAAAGCTGGTAGATAGGAGAGAGGGGGGGGTGTTAAGAAAGGATTGTTACTTGAACTAAGCTAGAGAGAGATTTTAAGTATTGATAAGAAATCTCTTTTTTTATAAGTGGACAATAGCATAGCACCATCAGTAAAATGGTTTCTTTTTCCAATTCAGGTAGGAGAAAAGGATACCTTTAATAATAATACTATGGCCAAGAGATGGTTGCGAAAAATGGCAAAATTACAATAAAAAATGTGATTTATTTTGTTTGTCAGGGGCTGGCAACTTTTTCAAAAACTACTTAGAAATAAACAAATCAAACAAATAGTAATAACCTATGGAACCTATGGAAGACTGTAGCTTCTACACTTCCCACAGAAGAAGATCTCACTGAGGAAATGTTGACATCTCGTGAGATTTCTAATGTCTCAGTTGAAATCACAGAGCTGGAAGGGACCTTAGAGATTTTCTAGTCCAACCCCTTGGTCAAGGCAGGAGTCCTTGTACCATTCTGGTGAAATGGCTGTCCAATCTTTTCTTTAAACTCTCCAATGATGGAGCACCTGAAATCTTGGACGATCTCCTGGAAAAAAAACATTAATCTCATGAGATTTGACAATGTCACAAGAATTTAACTATTTTTAATTATAGTATTATTAAACTGGGGTTCTGTAGATATCCTCCAGATATCCTCCACATAGATGAGTTAGCTCCCACAGGTGCCATGTCTGATCCATTTTTTTAATACATTAGGAGCTCGTGTAAATTTTTGACATCATTAGTGCCAAAGATCATACAGAATCAGGATCTGCTAGAGTCCAGAATTTCATATATGAGTAGGACCATCTTTTAGGATTTCTGTCATTCACACATTGTGTCAACTGTGTTTTGTGATCAGATCCTGCATATTAAAGAACCTTATTTTTGATTCATGTGAGTCTTTCATATTTAAGCAGCATTCAAATATATTCATTTTCCTGTCTATCATTCCAGCCACTTAAAGTGATTGAATATAAGGAAAGAAAATCCTGCTGATAAGATCTCTACAAGAGTAGATTAATGTAGCTAAGGAGGAAATAAGTTCTCTGTCTCCACTTCTTCTGAAGGAGACATTGATCGCCTCTCACTGATGGTTTAATTGATTTTCCAGACCATGCACGAGTGGTGACTAGATGATAGAACAGAACAGAACAGAATAGAATAGTGCTGGGAGGAACCTTGGAGGTCTTCTAGTCCAGCCCCTTGCTCAAGCAGGAGAACCTATACCATCTTAGACAGGTGATTGTCCAGTTTATTTTTGAAAATTTCCAGTGATGGAGTGCCCACGATTTCTGGAGACAAGCTGTTCCACTGGTTGATTATCCTCACTGTGAGGAAGTTTCTCCTTAATTCCAAGTTGCTTCTTTCCTTGACCAGTTTGATCATTGTGTTCATTTCCAGCTCTATAACACTATGAGTCTAACTCTGGCCAAAAGTGCCTAGTATAATTTACAGTTTAATGATGTCATTTATGTTATAAGATAATCAATTGATGCCAATTGCATCATCCATATTTTTAATGTGAATAATATCACTTATTCCTTATATCACTACCCCGGTGGTCAGGTTACAGTGTCCAGAAGTGAGGATGCTTCAGTGCTGTGTAACAATTCCTAGAGGCCTATGAGCTAGTATGTGGGCAAAAATAACAACCAGCTCTATGGCATCATAAATATCAACATATTTATAACTCTGTCAGTGTTCATGAATCAATGGTGACTTCTTAAGATGCACAGACTAGACTTTGTTCCTTGCATCTAATCCATGAAAGTTAATGTGATAATAATTGTATTAAAAACTCTTGCTTGCTTTGCTTCTAGAGATTTACCCAGTTAACTTTCTGAGATATCTATCTATCTATATCACTTCCCTACCTTCTTCTCTTTTCTGTTATGTTCTGTGATGATGACTTCATCTCTTCTCTAGACTCTGGGTGAAGTAATCCTTGCACCAGTGTTGGAATAGTATTTTTCCACTTAAGAAGAGTAAGGAATGGAATTCTATTAGTTCTATTCTATTTTGTCATCCATTACCCTGGAGGGAAAGTAGGTGATCATGGTAATTTGAAACGGAGTCCACAGAGGCAAGATACAAATCAGAATTACAGAATTAGAGAGTTGTAAGAGGCCTTGGAGATCTTCTAGTCCAACCCCCTTCTCAGGCAGAAAAGCCTATACCATTTCAGACAAATGGTTGTCCAGTCTCTTTTCAAAAAATTCCAATGATGGAGCACCCACAACTTCTAGAGGCAAGCTTCTCCACTAATACATTGATCTCAATGTGAGGAAACTTCTCCTTAATTCTAGGTTGGATCTTTCTTTGTTAAGCTTCCATCCATTATTTCTTATCCTTCCTCCAGGTGCTTTGGAGAACAGGTTGACTCCCTCTTCTCTGTGACAGCCCCTCAAATATTAGAAGAGTGCTATCCTTCTCTTCATTAGACTAGACCAGGGGTCTTGGCCCTTTTATGACTTGTGGACTTCAACTCCCAGAATTCCTCATCTAGGCACGTTGGCTGAGGAATTCTGGGAGTTGAAGTCCACAAGTCATAAAAGGGCCAAGTTTGAACACCCCTGGACTAGACATTCCTAGTTCCCACAACAATTCATCGTATGATTTAGCCTCCAATTCCCTAATCTTCCTTGTTGCTCTTCTCTGCTTTCAGCATCTTTTTTTGTCTTGTAACCAAAGCCAAATTGCAGTATTCCAAATGCAGTCTTACTAGTAGCGGTGGGGTCAGTAAATTTCATGTCAGTATAGTTTTCTGCTAAGTCAGGAATAAGTAGAGGCTATTCATTTCAGCTATGAGGAAGGCCTTCCTTCCCCATACAGTGACATAAGAAACTCCTGACTCTGTACATAAAAGCAGGCTCTTACAATTCAGCCATAAGACAGTAAATTATCTGTTCCATTCAATGCTATCTCAGGCAGGCACTCCTTATTCCATTTCTGCTTTTCCAGGCAAGCTGGTAAAGAATAATTGTGGCTTTATGTTGTTGATTTTTGATGTGTCATTCCAGTTTTTCAAGAATACTTGTGTGGAGATTTACAAGGAGAGGATAAAAAGAAAAGAAAAACCGTGAACCAATGGTGCGGTAGGTATGTCTGGTCCTTGTCCTATATATGCGCACATTTTTGTGATTATTGCAACAATAGGGCAGAGGAAGAAAAGGGTGACTCAGAAAAAAAAATAAATCCTACCTATCAGTGGCAATCAACCTTTGTCAACCTCATTGAGAGGGATGGTTGATGTAACAACAGATCTGAAGGATTCCAGGTTGGGGACTCTTTTTTCCCCAAGGATAGTGGTAAGAGGATCTGAATGTCCTCTGCAAAAGGAAAGGAGGAAGAAATTTTCAAGGCATGGTAGATGAACTATTTTGATTTTTCTTGAAAATCAGAGGAGTGGAATGATCTCGTCATGGCCTTGAGCTTGGGGAAGAAACCAGCAAGTGCTTCTCTCATGCCAAAATGTCCTGCAGGTAAGTTCACATGTTCCACTATACTGTCATTTCTTTAGCCATGGCTTTTTGACAAAGGCATTGTGGCCAGGTTCATACATGGCATTAAACTGCAGTTTATAGCCCACAGTATCTGGGTTCATACATATGACATGAAGCCACAACTGAACCCAATCTGGCTAGGTATCATAACAGAATGACAGAATTGGAAGGGACCTAGGAGGCTTTCTAGTCCAACCCCCTGCACAAGCAGGAGACCCTGTGCCATTCCAGACATGTGGCTGTCCAGTTTCTTCTTAAAAACCTCCAGTGATAGAGCACCCAGAACTTCTGAAGGCAAGCCGTTCCACTGGCTAAGTGTTCTCAACATTGGGAAATTTCTCCTTAGTTGTATGTTGTTTGTCTCCTTGATTAGTTTCCATATATTGTTTCTTGTCTTGCCTTCTAGTGCTTTGGAAAATAGGTTGAACCCAGCCAATGGGAGTTACCATTTACTGTCTGAAATGGTGAACTCCTAATACAGTGGTTCTCAACCTTTTTAATGCCGCGACCCCAACTGGTCGTAAGTCGAGAACTACCCAACCGGTCATAAGTCGAGGACTTTCCCTGCCTGGGAGCGCCACACATGCGTGGTGCCGCTCCCTGTGCCAGCCGAGGCGTAGTTGGCAAGCGGCAGAGACGGCGCAGGCCGACCACCGGCTGGGCTACCAGCTGGCCCAGCCCAAGGGAGGTAAGGCACCCACCGGACCCCATGCGTGCCAGCAACCCTCCCTGCGCCCGCCGGCCTCCCACCCCTGGCCCTCTTTTACTTACATTTTTAGTATTTGCTTAGCAGGGAGGGGTGGAAACTTCCAGATAGCTCGCCTTCGCTGCAGACAACTTCGCTGCAGACAACTTGCAGAGACTCTATTCTATTGGCTTTCAAAAGCCAATAGAATAAAAGAGAGTAGCACAGCTAAGGAAAAGGGGAAAAAATGGCGGACTGTGTTGTTTGGCGACCCCCGTGAAATGGTCGTTCAACCCCAAATGGGGTCCCGACCCACAGGTTGAGAACCGCTGTCCTAATATAATATAGGAGCTCTGATGGTGCAATGGTTAGAATACAGCATTGCAGACAAACTCAGCCCACAGCCTGGAGTTGGATCCAGACAACGGAAGGTTGACTCAGCCTTCCACCCTTCCAAGGTCAGTAAACTAAAGACCTAGATTGTTGGGGGCCATATGCTGATATTGTAAACTGTCCAGAGAATGCTGTAAAGCACTATGGAGCAGTATGTAAATCTACATGCTATTGTTATTGCTATAATAGATATATAACCCCTGAAAGACTGCTATCTGTGGCCCCTAAAATCTTTGAAAGGGGTTCACACAGGCTCTCCTAAAGTTGCTTGTTTACTTACTGCTAATACAGTTGTATTTTTTTCTATAATTTATTTCCATTGTATGAGATCAGAAGCAATTGTAGCTAAGTGAACTTGCAATTTCCACTACAGCCATTCTACTATCCCTCCAAAATAGGAAACCAATGTCATGCAGATCAGCATTATTTTTATTATAAGGCTACAGTAACAGACTCTTGTAGGTATGAATGTACTTCCTCTTTCCTTCCCTTTATCTTCATGAGAACTAGGGAGTGTCTTTGACATGTTTAGTCAGGTTACATCCCTACCCTGGGCTCAACTTCCTTTTATTTAATGATTGTCCCATAGGTGCTTTTTCAGGAGGCAAATGGACTTTGTTGTTTTTCTTTGAAGACATTTCGCTTCTCATCCAAGAAGCTTCTTCAGCTCTGAATGGATGGTGGGGAATAGAAGGATTTATATTCCTTGCAGACAGCTGGTCATTTGCATTCTTTTAGAGCATCGTTGAGGCCCTTTGGAGGTTTACCTGTGGCCTCAGTTTGTGCTTCAGTTTGAAATGCAGACAACACAAACTCATCCCTAACAGCCTGTGCCTGTCTTCAACAGTGAAGGGACACAGAGCAGAAAATATCCTGCAGCAAAGAAGGCTCCAAACACATTTGCACTCCTCAGGCAACCCTGAGGACACAGGTAAGCTTCCAAATGGCCTCAATGACTCCCTCAAACAATGCAAATGACCAGCTGTCTGCAAGAAATATAAATCCTTCCATTCCCTGCCATCCATTCAGAGCTGAAGAAGCTTCTTGAAAGAGAAGCGAAACATCTTCAAAGAAAAACGAAGTCCAGTTGCCTCCTGAAAAAGCACTTTTGGGACAACCATGACTTGGACGACTAAGAATCTCCATAGACATTTATTTGATTATTATTTTCTTAGCAGTTCTTTCTCTTGTCCCTCAAGGCCATTTCCTCATCCCTCTCAATCTTCCTGTTAAGATTTAGGGGATTCGACACACAAAAAATTTGAATGGCTTTTTCATTATAATATGAACCCCACCATGAGGGCACTTCCATGCAGGACCATTAAAGCTGTTGGATCACCTATTTCTATTGTCTGCTTTCTGTAAATTCCAAGATGGCAAATATATTACATTTGCTGCAGAAGATATTAAGAGTGATGATAAGATCATGCATGGCAAGTATAATTAATTGAATTTAACTAAATGTAAATACGGTGATACGGTAAATATTTTGTTTTTCTTAAGTCCTTTCTTTGATTCTTTGTTTTTACTGTTTAGCCAATCAGATAACTCAAAGACTGACATAATGCAACTGTCATGAAAGAACAATTTGTAGGTTGCTGGCTTCAGCAGGGTCATTAACCAGTTGGCTGTGTTCTTACTCTGTCCTGGTTGAGATGACTCTTGATTCCATCATTAGCTTTTGGCTGGTCCCTATAAAACCAGCAATTTTACATTCGCTTTGATCACCCTATGGAAAGAGTTAGGAGATGCTCCTTTCAGTCTGCTTCAACAGCCAAGGCTTTTGTAACCAAGAAATCTATAATGTTGCATAAACCATTAAGGTGCAATGGAGGAGACCATCAGCAACCTCCAACCAAAGTGAGTGACCTGACCTACAGATCTGTAGTTCAGCATCGAGAAATTGAATAGAAATATTTGTAGCTTCTAAATTCAGGGTTCTCAAAGAGTTTGGAATATCTCCCACTGGCAGCCTTGGATGAAGTGTAAATGACCTAGAAACTAGAGATGCTTCTGCTACGATACCCCACTGAAAGGAGGGAGGGAGGCAAAAAGGTTGGTCATCTGCATATAGAAGAAAAATATCTACCCCGTCATTCATCTTCCAAAAGAGTTTTTGCTCATATCATACCACTTTCAGACAATCCCATGATCTGCATTAAGACTTTTCAAAAAGCCAAAAGCTCTGGCTCAAGGTGCGCTATGCTCAATGCAGCCACCTCCAAGATTTTATTAGTACAATGTTCCCAAGGCTGTAATAACAGAGATATAAAATAATGCTAAGGAAAAATTAGAGAGGTTGAAGATGCAATGCTTCCTTCCTTCCTTCCTTCCTTCCTTCCTTCCTTCCTTCCTTCCTTCCTTCCTTCCTTCCTTCCTTCCTTCCTTCCTTCCTTCCTTTTCAAATACTAAAAGAAAAATGGCTAGACTATAAATAAAATAAAGTTAATAAATGAGCAAAACAGCATTTTGGGGGATAAGATTCAAGAATTATAATGTCACATACACAGAACAACATTATACAGATTAAAGTCATGTAGCCCAAGGTGATCACTGAAATATTTTGGTGTGGTCTTCAGTTGTAATTTAAATATCAGGAGGGGGTATTATTATACACATGACTGAAGAATAATTGTGTTACTGTCAATCTTCTCCTAGACTAACAGCTGAATAGAAAGCTCTCAGGCAGCGATTCAAGGACACAAGTTCAATACGAAAGGTTGTATGACAAATATTAGAAAAGCTGTTAGTAGGAAGAAAACCAACAATCACAAGCTAGAAGAATCAAGGGATATAGAGAGGGCAGAGAGAGAGCACAAATCCCAAATTCAAATCTTATGAGGCTGAAGGAGCTGTTTACCCTAGCACACCTTTGCTTCTGATGCAATCTAGTCCTCACATTAACTAAAATTCCTATCAAATATAAATTTTATCCTAGCTTGCCTGCTACTTTTCTGAGTGCAGTCCTTGCACATCACTCAAAAGACAACTATGCCATATCTGTATATACAACCCTGGCTTTGGAAATCTCTATTTTAAATTGATAATGATGTTATCCATTCAGTTGTATTTGACTCTGGGGGGGGGGGGGTTCTATGGACCAGGTTTCTCAATCTTTCAATTTGCACTGCTTCTTTGAGTTTTTCTATGCTCTGGCTGGTCTCAGCTTTGGAGGTGTCCAGCCACTGTGTTCTCTGGTGGCATGGAACTTTCCTTGAAGTTGGTTCAGAAGCTTCAGTTGACTTGAAATTCAGATGTGAGGGTTCAGACTCCCATTTACATAGTTCACAAGAAGCCTAAGTCCAGTTCCTCCCCCAATGAATCCCATTGACTCTTATCAAGCACCAATTTAGTTTGACCATTAGTGCAGGCTTTTCAACCTTTTCACCAATTGTACCACTTTTAGGATATGGCAATATTCAAGTACCACCAGTCGCCTAGCAAGGTGTCAAAAACTTGATGACTGGAAAAAAAGGAAAAAAAGTATTAAAGTACAGATAGTCCTTGACTTACAACAGTTTGCTTAGTGACTGTTTGAAGTTACAACAGCACTGAA
Organism: Crotalus tigris; assembly: GCF_016545835.1. Classification (NCBI taxonomy): domain Eukaryota; kingdom Metazoa; phylum Chordata; class Lepidosauria; order Squamata; family Viperidae; genus Crotalus; species Crotalus tigris. The sequence goes on along the minus strand of NW_024097149.1, from coordinate 427,657 downwards.
AAAAGTGGCTTATGACCATTTTTCACACTTATGACCATTGCAGCACCCCCAGGGTCACATGATTTACATTTGCATGCTTGGCAACTGATTTATATTTATGACAGTTGCAGTGTCCCGGGATCATGTGATCCCTCCCATCCTCTTATATCAGAGGTGTCAAACTTGATTTCATTGAGGGCTACATCAGCATTGTGGTTACTGTCAGGGGAAGTGGGGCTGTGTGGCCAGCTCTACATCACTCAGGTTGGGGAGCACCTATGAGGGAGATCCAGGGGTCACCGGTGGAGGATGTTAGGGTTAGGCTCCTTCCTTCCCTCCCTCCCTCCCTCCCTCCCTCCTTCCCCCTTTCTCATTCGCATCTCCTTCTCTTCTCCCTTTCTCCTCACAGCTTCTCTCACAAAAAGCCTGTCAGGTTCCGACTAATGAAACACTTCAAAGAACTCCCAGGCATTGTTTTCCTAAAAAGTCTTTTATTTATGTTACAACATGTCAGCACTATCGAAGGGATGCTAAGAACTAAATTCTCTTCCCCTGAGCAATTTATCAGCATGTTCCCTTTCTAAATTTGCTGTCATATATCACATTCTCCTATCAGGTGGAAGGGCAAAGGTTCTCTTTCATTCTCTTCCTGCAGCAGTCCTATCTTTCTCCTCCCCCACACCATCATCTGAATTAACTCTAAAAATACCAGACAGTTTTGCATATTTTGTCAAAGCAAGAGTATACAGTATTTACAGCGTTGACATCGCCTTTTCTCTCTTTCTGACATACACCTTCCAAAATCCTTCTCACTCTCACACACACATCCCTCCAAAATCCTCCCCACGTGTACCACCAGTTGAAAAGCCCTGCATTAGTGGACTAGATTCTTGGGTATAGCTAGCAATAATAAACTTTTCCATGTTATGAACTTACAAGTACTGGTGGTTATTTGCACCTGATAGATAAAAAGTCAGTGGGCCAAAGTCACCCTACCATCTTCTATGCCTAAGATATATAGTCATCCAGTTTTTAAACCAGTGTTTTAACCACTAGTTATAACCACTTTGTTTTAAGAACTAAGGAGAAATGTCCTAACAGTGAGAACACTCAACTAGATGAAAGGCGTGTCCTCAGAATTTGTTTGTGCCCCATCACTGGAGGTTTTTAAGAAGAGATAGGCAGCCATTTGTAGAGACTGGACAGCCACTTGTCTGAAATGGTATAGGTCTCCTACTAAAGCCAGGGGTAGGGCTGGAATACCTCCATGGTCCCTTCCAATAAATGACTTAGATGAGGGAATTGAAGGGGAACTCATCAAATTTTCAGATGACATCAGATGACATCAAAATAGCCAATACCCCAGAAGACAAACTCAGGATCCAAAAAGATCTTGACAGACTTAAACAATGGGTCCTATCAACAAAATGAGTTTCATTGTGGAGAAAAGCAAAGTTTTACATTTAGGCAGGAAAAATCAAAGGTACAAGACCTGGCTTAAAAACAGTAACTGTGAGAGGGATCTTGAAGTCCTAGTGGACATTCACTTAACTGTGAGCCACCAATGTGCAGCAGCCCATTCTGGTCACCCTATCACAAAAAAGATGTTGAGAGTTTGGAAAAAATTCAGAGAAGAGCAACTAAGATGATCAAAGGCCTGGAGACCAAAACATATGAAGAATGGCTGCAGGATGGGTTTGGCTAGTCTAAAAAGAAGAAGAAATGGTTGACCTGATAGCAGTATTCCAGTATTTGAGGGGCTGCCACAAAGAAGAGAGGGTCATGTTATTCTCCAAAGCTCCAGAGGGCAGGACAAGAAACAATGGTTGGAAACTGACCAAAGAGAGAAGCAACCTAGAATTAAGGAGAAACTTCCTGACAGTGAGGACAATTAACCAGTGGAACAGCTTGCCTCCAGAAATCGTGGGTGCTCCATCATGGAGATTTTTAAGAAGAGGCTAGATAGTCACTCATCTGAGATGGTATAGGTTCTCCTGCTTGAGCAGGGGGCTGGACTAGAAGACCTTCAAGGTCCCTTCCAGCTCTATTCTATTATTATTATAACTCTGTTATTTTATGTTCTATATTCACCAAAGTAGCTCTCAAAGCACAAAGATTGTCCCCACTCACTCCCCAAATGCCAGTGGTATAGTTTCATGTACATGAAAATGTCTGGGTGGCCAAGTATTTATAGAGTCTCTGTACTGCTATCTCATCTACATATCCCTGTATCCTCAAAGCACAAGGTTCTCCCCGGCCAAACTGTTAGAAAAATAACACCCAAAAAGAGCTAATTTAGAACAGCCTTGTTATTAAACATATTGCCAGATTTTGGTTTGGCTAATATATTCCACAGGTTTTCGAGCTGAAGGATCTCGAGCAAGACAAAAGGACATTAAAGAAAAGGAAATCAACGTTTTGCTAAATTGCACATTTTTGGAAAAAAATAATCCTATAATTGAGGGTGGTGCTTCATTTCCATTTGTAAAACAGATTGAGTTTCCCTTCCATCTACTAATGGATTTGGTTTATTTCTTCCACTAATTACTGGCATTTGCATGGTTGCTACAGTCCATTTGTTAACAGGAGGTTCACTTGGAAAAAGTCAGCCTGACATGGTTAACCTGTGAATTACTGGCAAGCTGTGAAAACATGGGTGCAAATAGGGACTTTTCTGCTTCTAAATCTGGCCAGAACAATAGCAATCTTCCTTGGTTCGGGTATTTGCACAAGTGTTATAATTGCAACGGTTTAAGATACCTGGATTTCTGGCTCCAAACCTCTAATTAAACTGTTATTTTCAACTATGAACTTTCAGAAGCTGAATAAAAAGTTTCCTGAAGCTTTGCTAGAAAAAAAAAAGGACATTTAAAGCTAATTGCATCAATTTAATTGCTCTTTCCTATGGTGCACATCATTTTCTGGTTCAATGTCTGCTCATGGAATGTATGTATCGGGGGCCATTTATGGGTAGGACAAGAGAGAAATGGAGTGGGCTTGCCTAGAATGAAAAGCAGAGTTTCTTAAAGTGCTTCCACTTTATAATTAGAATTGTAGTTGCAGTGTAAATAGTCCTTGACTTAATACCCTAATGGAGCCTACCCATTACAGTTGTAAACTGTGATGGTCAGAAAGTGGGTTACCACCTGACCAAACCCACTTTTAGCCCTGATGGCGCAGTGGTTAGAATGCAGTATTGCAGGCTATTTCTGCCACTGCCAGAGTTTGATTCTCACTGGCTCAAGGCTGAGTCAGCCTTCCATCCTTCCGAGGTCGGTAAAATGAGGACCTAGTTTGTTGGGGCAATAAGCTGATATTGGAAGCCACCCAGAGAGTGCTACAAAGTACTATGAAGTGGTATATAAGTACTATTGTTGTTGCTATTATAGAAAACAACAGCCTGGTTATTAAATGTATTGATTCAGCCTTCCATCCTTCCGAGGTCAGTAAAATGAGGACACAGATTGTTGGGGCTAATATGCTGACCCTGTAAACCAGGGCTTTTCAACCGGTGGTACGCGTACCACTTGTGGTACATTAACGAGTGGCAGGTGGTACGCAGCCCTGCCTAGCCAAGTGTAGTGGGGGAGGGAAAGAGCCAGCACTGGCAAGGACTTGCAGTGAGAGAGTCCTCTGGAGCTGCAGAGTGGCTGAGGCGAGGCAAAAGCCCCAGGCTCACTTCTGGATCACTCTCTCCCATGAAAAAGGAGGAGGAGGGGGTCGGAGACAGGAGAAGCTATAAAAGGGGGCAGTTTGGGCAGGAGAGGGAGAGAGAGAAAAAGAAGCAGCCTTGGGAGGAGGCAGAGTCAGCTCTAGCTGCACTGAAGGGAAGGAAGAAGGAGGAGGAGGGTGGGGGGGAGAGGAGATCAAGCAGGCTGGCCAGGAGCCAATCTACAACTGCTGTGGCAGCCACCTGTGCTGGCAGCAGCAAACAGGCAAGAAATGCAGTGGGGGAGGGGTTGCCCTCCAAGAGAAATGAAAAAAGGCAGCAATGGCTGGAGGTGAGGCACAAGGGAGGGAGATGGAGAGTGGAAGGATTCTTATGTGCTTTTGTGACTTGGAAGTTCTGGGATTTGTGCAATGTGGGCTTTGTGTTCTTAAGGAGTGTTTTGCAATTTCTATTTGTCTGATGTCTCATGTTAGCTTCTATTGCTCTGCTATTGTTAGCTGTAAGTTTTGCTGCAAGGGATTTTGAAGTATTTTTCTCCTGAATGGATTTTGCTTGTAGTATTCCTTTACTTATGAATGGAGCCATTTGGGGAGGCTGCCTTAGCCGGCAGCCAAAACTTACTACATTTTTTTTTTCTTCCTTAAGTGCCGGCTGCGCTCAACTTTCCTTTCTAGCCAGTAGCTAATTCTTAAAGGGGAATGTGCCTTTTTAAGCTAGTTCACTCAGCAGTTTCTCTTTTCTGTCTCTGGAGGCTTTTCCTTGTTTGATGAATATATGGAAGAAAGAAAATATGGGGGGGGGGATTTCAAATTCTTCCTTCAGAAGGAGGTGGGCATGAGAAAGAGGAAGGCAGGGAAGGAGGGAGGGAAGTCCCGCCTTAGCACTTGGCCACCAGCAGCCCTGCCATTGACTTTGCTTGTCAAAAGATTGCAAAAGAAGATCATATGACCCTGGGACTCTGTGACCATCATAAATATGAATCAGTTGCCAAGCATCCAAATATAAATCACATGACCCTGGGCATGCTTCAATGGTCATAAGTGTGAAAAATGGTCATAAGTCATTTCAGTGCAATTGTAACTTTGAACAGGTTTTGTTTTTTTGGTCATCAAGTTTTTGACACCTTGCTAGGTGGTACTCAAATATTGCCATATCCTAAAAGTGGTACAATCAGTGAAAAGGTTGAAAAGCCCTGCTGTAAACAGCTTAGAGAGGACTGTAAAAGCACTGTGAAGCAGTATATAAGTGCTATTATTGCGGCTATTTTATGATCTTAAGCAAAGGCCATGGCCATTAAGCAAGCCCATTATTTGCTATTTTTGCTAAAAACCAGAAGTAAGCAATGGTTTCAGTAAAAAATGGTGTCAATCACAGTCACATGACCCCTGGATGCTGCAAACGGCAGTAAATGTAGGACAATTGCTAAGCACCAGAAATGAGGGGGGACAGTCCTCAATTTTGGAACCAGGTCGTAAGTACCTTTCAGTCCATTGTAGCTTAGAATGGTTGCTCAGCCACCGGTTGTAAGTTGGGGGCTCCCGGTGTTAGGACTCTGGTTCTTTGCCCATTGCAAGGCTAAAATGCTCTCCACCCATTCTTGAACTGGCAAAAATTAAACCTGCATGAAATTACTGATCCCAGCTTTTATTGTCTTCGCTCTCAGTTGTTACCAGTCATCAAGATATTTGGTATGAATTGGGTGACAAAGTCTAGTTAAGTATTGGGTGACAAAACCTGCTAATTTTAAACAGTTTGAAGCTGCTCTTGGAAAATATTGGAATAAAAGGGGAATTTTAACAGCAGTACAAACAAGAACGATTTAAGCTGGTCAGAGGTTGGGGATGAGATAAAGGAAAAACATGCCGGTAGCCTTCGACTTACAACAGTTTATTTAGCGACCGTTCAAAGTTACAGTGGCACTGGAAAAAGTGAACTATTTTTCACACGGACATTGCATTATCCCCGTGGTCACATGATCAAAATTCAGATGCTTGGCAACTGATTCATATTTGTGACGGTTGCAGTGTCCCAGGGTCACATGGTCACCTTTTGTATCCTTCCGACATGAAAAGATAATGAGGAAGCCAGATTCACTTAACACTTATGTTACTGACATAACACCTGCAGTAATTTACTTTACAGCTACAGCAAGAATGGTCGTAAAACGAGGACAAAATTCACTTAGCGAATGTCTTACTTAACAATAGAAATTTTGGGCTCAGTTGTGGTCGTAAGTCAAGGACTACCTGTATTTTGAAACTGAAAGAGTTAAAGATGATTTTCCCTGTTCCCCCTCTTTTCCCTCCCTCCCCCTTGGAAACTGAGCCTAACATAGTTGGAAATCTCTGAAGCACAGTTATTCCAAAGATGGTTTTTAATCCTTTGGGGAAATAAATCTGCTGCAATTACAGTATTCTTGCTTTGCTTTTCATGCATTTTGAAATCACTACATTTGGTTTTCCTGAAAAACTTCATAAAAGTATATTCAGGTTTAAATATATATGTTTCCTATTAAGCTACCAGAAAAAAATGCAATGGATATGTTTTTACTTAGATATAATTGCTTTGGAAAAGCAAATAAGAGAGCTGCTAAACATACCAGTGTTTGTGATATAGGTATATTTTTTCTGTAGCTGATTGCAATAAGAACTCAATAGTTACTGGCAGGGCATCTTAACATCACACCAAGAGGTTCATCTTAATGAGCACAAAATTAATACCATCAGGAAGTATAAGCTCTATTGTTCATAATGAAAAAGTTTCAGTATTGCATCAAAGCAGATACAATAATTATGATTGTATGAAACTCCTTACATTTCTGGGAAAAAAAGAGGGTGCTATCCAATTCCCATAATACCTTGGGAGAGTTTCATCTCTTTAGATTACTTATAAATTGTACAAAGGATTTTTGGTCATAATGCAGCTTTGGGTCTAGTATATTTGTTTATTAAATTTATATGATTAATTGTAATATTGGAAGATGTGGAGAGATCTGGCCCGTAGGATCATCAAAGTTGGACATGATTGAATGGATTACATCATGATGAATGTTTTTTAAAAAACCCTCAAAACGAAGAACTACGTTCTAGGCTCAAAGTCTTTATTGTCAGAACTTGGAATGTATAATTTCTCCCTTATACTAGGAATTTATAGTGCCAATGTCGGAACTGCCAACTCACACCTGCATTTGATATCAATCTGCCATGAACTCTGGGGGGAGGGAGAGAGTGAAAGGGAGTGCTTGGGGGGGGGAGTGAAAGTTAGAAAAGTGAAAGTGTGCTTTCAAGGCACCTTGCTATGAGAAGAATGCAGCTGCGAGCCAGCCTACAATCAGAGTGGCCATTTCAAGAACATCTTTTTAAAGAGTGATGAGATGATGGAGGGGCCAGCAATGGGAAGTGTCCAAATGGGGGAGGGGGGGGAGTTTTCACTTGGGGAACTCGTGCACCAATTTCAGTTTTGGCTTTGCACTAATGTATTTCACTTGGCTTCTAGTAAATTATACCTTTCTCAACCCAGTGGTGTTATGGATTGTTTTTCTTAGTGGTTCAAGCTGAGGCAGGAATGATATTCAGAATATCTAGATCAGGGGCCTTCAAACTTGGCCTTTTTTATGACTTGTGGACTTCAACTCCCAGAATTCCTCAGCCAGGCATGTCTGGCTGAGGAATTCTGGGAATTGAAGTCCACAAGTCATAAAAAGGGCCAAGTTTGAAGGCCCCTGATCTAGAACATGGGCATCCAATCTTTTGGCTTGCCTGGGCCACATTGCATGAAGAGGAATTGTCTTGGGCTGCATATAAAATATATAATATAGTTCATGTACAGTATATAAAATGCATAATAAGGTTAAAAGTTTACAATCTTGAGTGGCCTCATTACTAACTGTCCAGGGTCTCCTGCAGCTTATGGGCTGTGGTTTGGACACACCCAATCTTGATGATACAACCAGACTTATATAATATGGAGGTTTGTGGGGAGCTTGATTCTTGGTGACTTCATGGTCTCAAAGGTTCGTTATTGCTTTCTAGATTTTGTTTTTATTTCATAATGTGATTTATAGGTTGTGATTTCTGGATAATCCAAGTGCTAACTAGGTGGAACTCTTTGGTTTTAATTAGTATTGGTTAGATGCTGCCATCTAACTGGACCAATAATAGACAAACCTATATGCAAATCATAGTGAAACCAAAATGTGCAAAGTCCTCCCTTTTTCAAAAGAATACCTAAGAAGAAATAAGCAAGCATAAATCATAGACCTAAGCAGAGTTACACCATAATAACCATTATTCTATTCATGCCTGCTTGGAAATTGTATATTGGGCTGTAGCCCAAGTTTTAATTGGGAGGACGTTAAATTGAAATCAGTGGGATCTACTTTTCAGAAGTCATGCATAGGATTGCAGCATAAAGAACCACAAATAAAAATACCAAACTGGAAAAATAAAGATGTAGAAAAGAGGTAAAGATGCCGCAAATCATTTCAGAAAACACACACTCACATATCTCTAAGTGAAAAATAAGCAACATTATTTACAGAGAGTTATAATTCAAACATCTACAGAGAATAGATGGGGGGAAAAAGAAATATCTACTATCCATTTATCCAAGAAAAATATAAACTTGTTTTATCTGATTTTTTCTTTAAATTACTTTCACAGGTTACCAAAGGGAAGAATTATTTTATACTTTGGTTTTGAAATTGCCATATTAAGTGTAAAAAAGGATGATTTCAAAAATAGATGAGAAATCAGCCAACTAATTCGAGAATAAATATCAAGTGATAGTATTTAAACTGAAATAGAATAGAATAGAATAGAATAGAATAGAATAGAATAGAATAGAATAGAATAGAATAGAACTGGAAGGGACCTTGGAGGTCTTCTAGTCTACCCCCCTGCTCAAGCAGGAGAATCTATACCAGGGGTAGGCAACCCAAAACACTCAAAGAGCCACTTGGACCCGTTTCCCACCAAAAACAAAACACCGGGAGCCGCAAAATCCTTTTGATATCTAAAATGAAGATAACACTGCATATATCCTATTTTACCTTTATTATAGGTGTGTGTGTGTGTGTGTGCTTGTGTATGTATGTGTGTGTGTGTGTGTGTGTGTGTGTGTGTGTGTGTATATATATATATATATATATATATATTATATATATATATATATATATATATATATATATATATATATATACACACACACACACATTAAAAATAAAAGTAAAAATATCACTCTTGGGAATATCCATACTATTAAAACAATGATCACCAAGAGAATGCTTTAAGACAGTGTTTCTCAACCTTGACAATTTTAAGGCATGTGGACTTCAACTCCCATCATTGCTGGCTGTGGAATTCTGGGAGTTGAAGTCCACATGCCTTAAAATTGTCAAGGTTGAGAAACACTGCTTTAAGAGAATAATATTACATACACACACAGGTAAAAAAAGGATATATGCAGTGTTATCTTCATTTTAGATGTCAAAAGGGTCTCTCTCTTCTCTGTCTCTCTCCCTCCCTCCCTCTCTATCTGCCCTTGATCTGCCACTCCTCTTCCCCCACTCTCTCTCTCTCTTCCTCCCTCCCTCCCTCCCTCTCTCTCTTTCTCTCTCTCTCTTTCTCCCCCCCTCCTATCTGCTGCTCACCTGGCAAGCTTCAAGCTGTTGTCCAACAAGCTCAGGGGTAAGCAACCTCGTCTCTTTTATGACTCATGGACTTTTTTTTTTAATTTTTATTCATAATACAATTAAAACAACAATGGACAAACATGACATTCCAGAGTGAATTTTTCTATCAGTTCCTATCATAGTACAAAAAATTTATACATTGTTCTTTAACCTCTATATAAACCTCATCTTTTATACAATACAATTATATATACAATTATATGTACAGTTATGTATATCTTTTAATTCTACCATTAGTTTGAAGTCCGAGCAGTTCTTAATTCATACCAGCGGTAAAATTTGCCCCAGATTTCGAAGTATTCGTGTTCCGTTTTGTCTTTCATAATCATTGTAAGCCTGTCCATCTCAGCACATATTAGAATTTTATGCAGGATCTCTTCTTCCGTTGGGGTTTCCTTGTTCCTCCAATTTTGAGCAAAAACCAGCCTGGAGGCCGTTAAAATGTGTAGCATTAAATAAAATATGCCTTTGTCATGTTTTTGCGTAGTTAAACCTAATAGAAAGAGTTCTGGTTTTGGTTCTACCGCTTGTTCTAATATTTCTTCCAACCATATTTTAATCCTGTTCCAAAAATCACAAGCTCGCGTGCATTCCCACCACATATGATAGTAAGTTCCACTTTTCAAATTACATTTCCAACATTTAGGGGAGATATTGGTATACATTTTAGACAATCTTGTGGGTGGGAGATGCCATCTATAAAACATTTTGTAAAGGTTCTCTTTGTAAGAGGTGGCCAAAGTAAGCTTCTTATTTCTTGCCCATAGTTCTTGCCATATATGCAGATCAAAATTAAGACCAAAGTCCTTACTCCAATTCAACATAGTCACTTTTACTTGTTCCTCGTACGTTGCCTGATCTAGCAAATAGTAGTATAATTTTTCAATCATTTTATCCTCCGACCCCAAAATTATTTTATCCAATTCCATTGGTTCTAATTTAATGCCTAACTCTTTTTTGTCTTTCCGATTTCTTGCCTGCAGTTGCAGGTATGCCCACCATTCTAATTCTATCCCTTCATCGTGGATGGTTTTCCTGGATTTCAATTCCCCTCTTTCATCTAAGATATTTTTATATGTTATGATCTTGTCTAATTGAGTAAATTTTGGGTGTACATATATTTCTAACGGTGAGATCCAACTAGGTACTTGGGTATAATTTGGTTGCCAAATTTTTGTCCATACATCAATAAGAGCTTGCCTAATATAGTGACTTCGAAAATATTTATGTACTTTATATTTATGATCCCACAATATGGCATGCCATCCTATTTGTAGGTATGACTCATGGACTTCAACTCCCAGAATTCCTGAGTCAGCCTAGCTGGGCTAGCTAGCTCTCTCCTGCCCTTCCTGCTTCCTGCAGAGACGCAGCAAAGGGAGGAGCTCCACCCAGTAAGCTTTTCAGCTCCTCTGAGAACACTGTGAGTGCACTCTCTTTTACACACACACACACAGAGAGAGAGAGGGGGGGGGGGCCAGGGAAGCGCAATTGCCTCTGTCTCTTTCTGCAAAGGCAGAGGAGGCTGGGAGCCACAGGGGAAGGCTCAAAGAGCCGTATGCGGCTCCGGAGCCGCAGGTTGCCAACCTGTGATCTATACCATCTCAGACAAGTGACTGTCCAGTCTCTTAAAATCCTCCAGTGATGGAGTGCCCACGATTTCTGGAGGCAAGCTGTTCCACTAGTTCATTGTCCTTACTGTTAGGAAGTTTCTCCTTAATTCTTGGTTGCTTCTCTCTTTGGTCAGTTTCCAACCATTGTTTCCTGTCTTGCCCTCTGGTGCTTTGAAGAATAGTTTGACCTCCTCTTCTTTGTGGCAGCCTCTCAAATACTGGAACCCTGCTACCATGTCTCCCCTATTTCTTCTTTTCTTTAGACTAGCCAAACCCAAGTCCTGTAGCCGTTCTTCATATGTTTTAGCCTCCAGGCCTTTGATTATCTTAGTTGCTCGGCACAGCAGTTAGAGTGCAGTACTGCAGGCCACTTTAGCTGACCTGTGTTCAGCAGGTCAGCGGTTCAAATCTCACCGGTTCAAGGTTGACTCAGCCTTCCATCCTTCCGGGGTAGGTAAAATGAGGACCCGGATTGTTGGGGGCAATGTAAATATATATATACATTGCTTACTGGTGTACACCGCTTAGAGAGTGCTTGCACTTAAAGCGGTATGTAAGTCTCATAAATAAATAAATAAATAAATAAATAAATAAATAAATAAATAAATAAATAAACGTCTCAACCTCTTTTTTGTAGTATGGGGACCAAAATAGGTTGCAGTATTCCAGGTGTGGTCTCACTAGGGCAGTGGTTCTCAGCCTTTTTAATGCCGCGACCCCCAACTGGTCGTAAGTCGAGGACTTTCCCTGCCCGGGAGCGCCGCGCATGTGTGGTGCCGCCCCCTGCGCCGGCCAAGGCATAGCTGGCAAGTGGCAGAGACAGCGCAGGCCGACCACTGGCTGGGCCACCAGCTGGCCCAGCCCAAGGGAGGTAAGGCACCCACCAGGCCCCACGCACACCAGCAACCCTCCCTACGCCCGCCCACCTCCCACCCCTGGCCCTCTTTTACTTACATTTTTAGTAGTTGCTCAGCAGGGAGAGGTGGAAACTTCCAGACAGCTTGCCTTCGTTGCAGACAACTTGCAGCACCGTTTGCAGAATGGGACTTTTGGCGGGCTCAGCAGGGCAGAGACAGCCTGGACAATTCCTATTGGCTTTCAAAAGACAATAGAATAAAAGGCAGTAGCACAGCTAAAGAAAAGGAGAAAAAATGGCGGACTGCATTGTTTGGTGACCCCCGTGAAATGGTCGTTTGACCCCAAATGGGGTCCCGACCCACAGGTTGAGAACCACTGCACTAGGGTTTTATAAAGCGGTACTAATACTTTGTGTGATCTTGATTCTATTCCTCTGTTTATACAACCCATGATTGTATTAGCTTTTTTGGCTGCTGCTGCACACTGCTGGCTCATAGTCAAGTGATCGTCCATTAGGATTCCAAGTTCCCTCTCACAGTTTATTTATTTATTTATTTATGAGACTTATATACCGCTTTTTACTGTTACTTTTTGCAGTTACTGTTTTTGAGCTGGGTCTCACCTAATCTGTACTTGTAAAATAAACAATAACTTGTTTGTTTAATTAGTCTCCCTCTGTGAGTCCAATGCAGCACTCTGTTGAGGAAATTACAAAAAATGAAACTCTGCAAAACAATTGCCAAAAAATAAATCTACAAAATAAAGGTCACTGTCATCAGTGAATGCCAACTAAGACATAGTCTTCCAGTTTTGACATGTCCTTCTTAGGCTTATGAGCTGTGCAGACATTGTGATACATCTGAGTAGATTTGCATATAACTACATTGTTACCTTGGGGAGATTTAGCTCCAAAAACAACTCACTGTGTCCTAAAGACAACCTGTGGAACTGCAGATGACACTGAACTTCAACTGCAAGAGTCTTGGGGAGATGTGACCAATAATAGCCATCTATTTTGCATACTGAAGAGGAAGAAGCTAATCATAAGACCAAGTTCACATATTATGCTGGGGTTAAATGTGGGGTTTTTTGCACCCTTCTCTAAGGAAACCCTCTACATATGTGGGGTTCAGAATTCTTTAGCCAGCTCTGACCATTGCTGGGAATTCTGGAGGCTGAAGCTTCTTAGCTGGAGGATGTCCAGATTGGGAAAAGCTCACTTCACCCAACATGCTAAATCATAGCTTCTACATCAAAATGTTTGGGAATACACAATACAGTAAGTCAAACTTCATTATAGCTTAGCTTAAATCCTCTCTGTGTTCATCTCTAATGAGCCACAACACTTGGCTGCTTTTATTACTGTTCAAAGTCTTTTATGCATTCTCTGTGGAATCTACGGCCAAAATTCTACAATGAACTCATCATCTCTAGGGTATGTATGTCTAGACAACATAGAGATGATAGAAGCAGAATTAAGCCTGCACTGTCATCTATATTCAGCAAGAACAACAGCATTTCACTCCCCTCCCTCTCTCTCCCCATTTCTTTTCAAATGACTCATGCAGTGGGATTTCCACTCTGTCTTGGGGGAACTCTTTATCGTCTAATACCTTGCATGATTTGTTTTCGACTGTGGGAAATAAAAAGGCAACTTCCAACTTTTATTTTGTTTAATTCCTTATTTGTTAGCCTAATGTATTCATTTTCAGCCCTTTTTTTCCCCCCCCGTGCACATATTTATCTAGAATGAATTATCAGGAGTTTTCCTAAATGAACAAGCCCTGCTCATTTGCATGGTGTCAGAAAACAGTCAGCCTGCAAGGACCATAGAGGGTAGGTAGTAACAAAATAGTATCACCAAAGGGATTGGCAAAAACTGAATTCTCTCCCTTCCTCCTTCCCTCCCTCCCACAACCTTTAGAGATTAAATAAAAGACAATACATCTATTTTGCTCGTCTCCTTAAAAATCCCCCAACAGTTTTGTGGTTTAGCCACAAAATTGTAGAATTCTGCTAAAGGTGAATTGGAGATTCCAAATATTTACAGGCAATATTTCGACTTACAACTATTAATACAGTGCAGTGGTGGCAAACCTATGGCACGTGTGCCAGAGGCGGCACTCAGAGCCCTCTCTGTGGGCACGCGCGCCATGCCCCGGAGATGGCAACTGTCCCTCTTCAACCAGACGCCCGCTAACTTGCTGAGGTCCCACATGGCTGGATGCATCCCAGCACCCATGCGCTCGCTGGCCTCTGTGCAGGGGCCGATAGTGTCAGGCAGCAGCCATCCTGGCCCCTGCCTCACCTGTGACAATGGCACCCCTGCCCTGCCTTGTCTTGCCTCGCCTCACCCCACAGGATGAGCCTCCTGCCCACCGCCCCACCTGGCAGAGACCTCCTGGATCTCCCCCAACCCTGCCCGGCCCCCACAGGTGTCTCTCCCCACGAGCAACATTGAGGTGATGACACCCACCTTGGCCACACCCACCCAATCTGCCAGGACCACCACAGCCACGCCCATCCAGTGGGCCACGCCCACCTAGCACCAGGCAATAAATAAGTGGGGTTTGGGTTGCAGTTTGGTTCGCCATCACTGGTATAGTGACTGTTCAAAGTTACAATGGTACTGAAAAAAGTAACTTCTAACTGGTCCTCGCACTTATGACTATTGCAGAATCCCCAATTGTGTGATCAAATTTGGGTACTTGGTAACCAAGTACTTATAATAGATGTAGCATCCCAGGGTCATGTGATTGCCATTTGAGGCCTTCCCAGCCAGCTTCCGACAAGCCAAGTCCATCGAGGAAACTGGATTTGCTTAATGACTGCACCGTTCACTTAACAATGGTAGTGATTCGCTTAACAGCAATTCACTTCATTGTTTAGCAACAGAAATTCTAGTCCCAGTTATCATCATAACTTCAGGATTATACCTGTATTTAATTTTAGGTTTATATTGTGTGTTTACAATATTTACAAATATTCTCCTTCATTGGTATTGTGGTTTTTTTCTCCAGGAGCTCAAGAGAACTTCTTTTCTTTTTATCCCTACAAATAAAAACCTCGGTGAGGTCAATAATAGAACACAGCTATCACTTTCCTGCCCACGTTTGTGAATTTCTTTTTTTTTATTAAAAAAAAAGTTTTTATTTTCCATTTATTCATACAAAATACAATTAACCATTGGTACCCCCTGCCCATTCCCCCCAGGCTGCATCCACCCTCTCTAAACCTTCCCTACTTCCCTCCTCTTTCTCTCCTCCTCTCCTACTCTCTTCCCCTCCCCATCTCCTCTAACCATCCTACTTCCTCCCTACTCCTTCCTCCCCTCTCATCCCTCGTTTGTGAATTTCTTGAATGTGTCTGATTTCTGGGAAACACAGAATTCAATACAGGCAGTCCTTGACTTACAACAGTTCATTTACTGACTGTTCAAAGTTACAGTGCCACTGAAAAAAGTGATTTGTGACCATTTTTCACACTTATGACCGTTGCAGCATCCTTATGGGCACATGATCAAAATTCAGGCCCTTGGCAACTGGTTCATATTTATGACGGTCACAGTGTCCCGGGGACATGCCAATCACCTTTTGCAACCTTCTGACAAGCAAAGTCAATGGGGAAGCCAAATTCACTTGACAACCGTGTTACTAACTCAACAACTGAAGTGATTCACTTAACAATTATGACAGAAAAGGTCACAAAACAGGGCAAAATTCACTTAACAAATGTCTCATTTAGCAACAGAAGTGTTGGGCTCAATTGTGGTCATAAGCTGAGGACTACCTGTAATAGCTGGATTTTTGGCCTGACTCAATAGGTTCTTTCTTATACGTTTATGCATGCCAGGAGTCATGCTTCCAAAAGTGGTTAGACCAAACCAAAAATTATATTAGATGTTAAGTAATGAAGTTAACATGACTTTCCCAGATACATTTGATAATTTCCAGGACAGTTTTGGAGAGACTTCACAAAGCTCTTGGTTCTTGGTTGGTGTCTAGGTGAGAGGTCTCCAAACCTGGCAAGTTTAAGTCTTGTGCACTTCAACATATTGGCTGGGGAATTCTGGGAATTAAAGTCCTCAAGTCTTAAAGTTGCCAAGTTTGGAGACTCTTAATCTAGGTCCATGCAACCTGAATAAATTCTTCACCTTGCTATATATGAAACTGAACCACTTCAGCATATACACTGCCAACACATTACCAAATCATCGGAAGTGGTTAACTCTGATCAGTAGTATCTTTGCAGAAGGAACTGGATCCACCAAAATCCTGTATGAGAACGTGCATGTAGAAAATAGGAAAAGGGATAGCATTCCAATTTTAATGTTCTTTCCTTCTTGTGGTATACCTTGCCAATCTCACCTTTCTGGAAGGTGTGGCTGTACCACTTAAAAGTCATAACATAGAGGAGATATAAGAAGCTACTGCATTTAGATGGCACCTTGATCCACAAAAAATGTCTCTTATGTATCCTGACTTACAACCTAAATGTTGGAGATGTGGTTGCATGGATGCTACTTATTATCACATTTGGTGGTCGTGCAGAGAGATAAAAGCATTTTGGATTAAGATATGGTGGAATATCCAGAGAATTTTTAGAAGGAGGGTAAAATTTACTCCGCAATTATTTTTGTTGGGTATAGTTACTGATTGTGATACAAAGGAGGTTATATTGATGTTAAATTTGATTACAGCTGCGAGGCTGTTAGTAGGACAATTTTGGAAGAAGGAATCTTTGCCTACATTGCAGGAATGGTTTCTTAAAGTGTCTCATTTGGCGGAAATGGCAAAGATTTCGGCTTTTTTAAAGGAACAAACGCAAGAGAAATTTCTTGCTGTTTGGGATAAGTGGATAAAATTTATACAATTTAAACTGGATATAAAAAAATATTATATAGCCTTTTCATAATTTTCATTTTTATATATATATATATGTTTTAATGTTATATTTTTCTTTTTTATAAATATAATTTTTTAATTTGTTTTTTAATTAAGCCTATATTCTGCTCTGGGAAGCTCTGGGGGGGGAAGGGGGGATGTTTGGGTGGGGGGTGGGGAAAGGGGGTTTTGTTATGTAATGTTTAGTTTTTTTTGTATATGTTGTTTTTTGTCTTTGTATGGTTTTGTTATTTTTGTAAAACTTATAAAACTTTTTAATAAAAAAAAAAAAGAAGCTACTGCATTTGTCAAAATTGTAACTAATCATCTTTGCCATAAGCAAGGTAGTAATTTTGAGGGCAGTTTAGCCCTATACTTGGATGATCTATCATGTGAATACAGGGATGAAATGAATGTAGAGATAAAAGGTAAAGCGTGGACAATAATCTGTGATGTTTACAAACCTTGTATAAGTAAGGAAGCTCAAGGTATTTTGTTGCTCTCCTGCTCTCTTTTCTATATACAAAAGGCAGTTGTTGACTTGCAATGAGATGTTACTTCAATACCTTGTTGGCATTAACCCACAAGAGTTTAGAATCAATGGCATTCAGATCTGCTTGTCTTGGGCACCATCTTAGATCCTAGGCCAAATTGTTACTAAGTTGTAATATTAACACGAGAGGAAATTATTAAATACACTGGGCCAGTTTCCATGCCTTTTTGTATCACTGATTAATTGAATATTCTACTTCATTCTTCTATGAATGGTGTGTATAAGAAAAAAAATCACTAACTCTTTATCTGATGACTCTATATGAAAACTCACACAGAGTCATCAGATAAATGATAATAAGGCTAGTATCAGTAGGAGACTCTGGGGTTGTTTCTTTTTCAATTATCCTACTGCACATCCAAAGAATTGTAATCCAGAGCTTTTTAATGGTTGAGCATTGTCATCAGATATGATAGCATGTACTGATCTGTACCCAATTCTTCTTCCAACATAGATTATTTCGTTGATAAACTGCAGGCTAACCAAAGTCATTTCCTCAGTCCAATGTTTTTGACAAGGTTATAATTATCCAGAGATTCCATAGGAGAATGTGAGAAATTGCAGGAAAGTTGGAGGTGAGTCAGGTGCAGGTGCAGAAGGATCTGGAGAAAAGCATATCAGAGCACCTCTGGGATGGATTAATCCACTAAAATTGAGCCTGATAAATTCCTGTTACAATTTCTAAGTTTTGTGCTTAACCCGAAGTAGCTGTAGAGATCCTTCATGGAAGGTTTATCATTCTTGTTTGGTCTTGCCAACCATGTAGGGGCTTGACAAATGCCTCTATAGCAGTACCTTTCAGTAAAAGCCAAGGACCAGCCTGTCACTTTAGAAGACCCTATGCTGTTTACTTCCATTTCTAGCTTCTGATGGAGGGTTTGACTGAGTATCCCTAAGTACCCTCTCTGCAGCTTTTGATTAGGCACCATGGGTGCAAGTTTGGTTGCAAACAACTCTCTTAGAACAAATTAGCTTTCCTGCGCTCAGTTGAACCCTTCTATTTATAAATAACAATTTGGGGTGGGTTTTTTTAAGAGAATGGTATCAGGCAGCAAATTACTCATCTCTGTCATCCTCTATATTTCTAATAATGCCCCAAGGCCTGAAAGAGGTCCCACAAATTTATCTAGGAAATAGAAATGGCCTAGTACTTTCTCTTTTTCTTATCCAGAAAAAAAAAGACAAACGTAATGAGAGACAACATGACATAACTGGGTGGGGAATCAAGATTTTGTAACTCTGTGGCAGCCATTTTGCAAGAGGTCCTCATAAGGTGTAACCTCCCAGGTCTTGAAGCTTTGACGACCCCGCTTTGTTCTCTGGAAGTAACTGAAGATCTGTACCCAATTCCTAAATTATGGGTCACAATCTCTTTTCCCCTTGGTTTATTCTTTCTTTTTTTAAAGACATGCCTTTAAATAATTCCTTCACTCCCTGAGCTTCTCATTCATGCTGAGCTGTTCTTAATGAAGACCTGGTGTGTGTGTGTGTGTGTGTGTGTGTGTGTGTGTGAGAGAGAGAGAGAGAGAGAGAGAGAGAGAGAGAGAGAGAGAGAGAGAGATATGCTGGATCTCTCCCAGTGCAAAGTGTGCATTGCTGCCCACCTTATCAGCAAAAAGGGAGGAAAAAATAGGGAGGAGAAGGTAATGTAATTTTAGTCCTTAGTCTCTGATTTCAGCTGAGAAGCAGAGGCAAAAATTATACAGGAAGAGGTAGGTGTTTTCATAACATCTGTAAATGTTGCCATCCTATGGGGTCTATGTGTTGTGTGCTGGGAAACCAAGTTTTTCCCCAGCTGCTGTCTCTGCCAGCTGTCTCATCTCTTGGTTGTTTGGCACAGGAATCCATCATCAGAAATCTGTTACCCAGGTCTCTATGCCCTTTCCTGCTCTCCTTGGTTTGCAAATCTGAAGCTGATGTCATTGTAGAGCAAGCCAAGATGCCCAGTTCAATATGTAATTGAGCGTGTATGTGTATATGTGTGTAAATAATAGGAGTCAGTTTGGTCTAGTGCCGTGGTGGTGAACCTGTGGCACAGGTGCCAGAGGCGGCACTCAGAGCCCTCTCTGTGGGCACACGCACTGTCGCCCCAGTCCTAGGCCTTTCAGCCTCCGCCGTTGTGTGCAAAAAAAAAAAAAGGTTCAATCAATCAATTTCAACTTCTCGCAGGAAAAAAAAAGATCTCACTAAGTCAGAATTGATTGATTGAACTTTTTAGTCCCAACCAGTCTGCCGTTACCACCATAGCCACACCCACCCAATGGGCCACACCCACCCAATGGGCCACGCCCACCCGGCACTCGATGATACATAAGTGGGTTTTGGGTTGCAGTTTGGGCACTCGGTCTCTAAAAGGTTTGCCATCACTGGTGTAGTGCATAAGGCACCTACCTAGAAAGTGGAAGACTGTGAGATCTAGTCCCATCTAAGGTGGAAAGTCAGCTGGATGGCTTTAGGCCACTCACTGTCATCCCAACCCACTTCACAGGATTGTTCTTGTGGGGAAAATAGGAGGAAGGAGTATTGTTTGTTTGCCCTGTTGAGTTATTTATAAACAATAAAGATGGCATATAAATAAATAAATATGGTGGGACCATTCAACCAGCACTAGTTCTATACAATGAAGTGAGGCAATATCGTGATTTTATTATTGTCCTGAAAGAATGTATGTTGAGCCAGTGGGGCACTTGAAATGTTTGGATTTATTTTGCTGATTTGGCTAACCACCCTGGGGTTTTTAATTTTATAACTACCATAGTTGTGCATTTGAATTCATGAATGATGAGGAGGAAGAGACTTCAATAATTTGAGTGTCCTAGTAGAACAAATGCTTGAAGAATCTCTTAGAAAAATCTGATCCTTTTTTTCCAAATTTTTGTTTGAAAAGTCTCATTAAAAGCAGTAAAATCAGGGTTGCTTCATAAAACAAATGGCTGTCCAAACTATATTGAAAGATATATGAAACAATCCAAAATTGAATGCAAAGGGAAGGATTAATTAAATTCATAAGTTACAATCTTGACACATCTAGCTGGCCCCAGATTGGGAACAACAGAGCTGATGCCTCCGTCCTTCTTAGTAGAGCAATATTTAACTACTTTTTCATTTTTTCTTAACAGATATTAAAATCTTTTTATCTCAAGGTCAGACAATATTTGAAGATTTGTGGCTTCTCAATCCTCAATCCTTTGACATGCTCTTAAATAACCATTATTATATTGCATGGATCTCAGCTTGCTAGCAAAACAAATGATGTCTTAATCAGGATGTGATGTGATTCACTAGATTATCTATCTATCTATCTATCTATCTATCTATCTATCTATCTATCTATCTATCTATCTATCTATCTATCTATCTGTTATGACATGGTATCTATCTGTCTATCTATCTATCTATCTATCTATCTATCTATCTATCTATCTATCTATCTATCTATCTATCTATCTATCTATCTATCTGTTATGACATGGACCAGCCCATTATTGCATGGCAAAGATCTCATTGCTCTGATCCAAATCCTTTGCAGCATGCAGTGGATTCTGGGAGTTGAAACCCACACATCCTAAAATAGCCCAGGTTGAGACACTCTGTTGTAGAAGATGGCTTCATTGTCATGGTGGATGGAAAATGGCAGTCAGCCAATCTAACCCAGTCAGCGTCACTGCACCAAATGAAAAGGCAGGGCTCAAAACACAGAACTCGCACGAGGGGAATTGATAGGAACCTCTTTTGTTACCCTCTACAAAATTCTTAAATACAACATTCTGATAATATGAAATGTCACCATTCTCTTTACTAAAGAGCATTGTATTTCTAGCAGCCATTGGACCTTTTGTGCAGGCATCTAGTCCTGGGTGCAACCGTACTCATGGTGCACAAAATGCATTAAAATCATCAGGCCCTTGTTTTCTTCTCTCCTCCCCTCCCCCACTCTGGGCTGCCTTGCTGAGATGTGGTTTTGTGTTATCATTCTAGCTGGCATCGTTCCAAGAAGCGCCTGCTGTTAATTCATAAGACTGAAGCTCTGTTTTCCTTTCCACATCTAAGAGGCTTTTCAGACAGCAAATATGCTGCTCCTTTATCTCCTCCGCCTCCCTTTAAAACATTGGCTTCTAGAAAATGGAGCTACACACTCTCCTTTCATTTCACCCAAGGGCTAATAAAGAGGCCGTCCCTCACCAACTGCAATGATGTCCATAGCAATTAGGCATGTTAATTAGGCATGTAGAGTTTCTATGTTCATGTGCATTTTTTTAAAACAACAACAACAACATACCTTTCTTCTATTTATTTTTGCATTATAGTTTTATCATTTGTCCTCATTTTTAACTAAATGATTTGGTAACCTAGAATTATGGAGAAATTTCCTGATAGTTAGAATAATAAAACAGTGGAACGGCTTACCTCCAGAGGCTGTAGGTGCTCCAACACTGGAGGTTTTTAAGAAGAGATTGCATAACCATTTGTCTGAAATGATACAGGGTTCCCTGCTTGAGCAGGGGGGTTGGTCCAGAAGCCCTCCAAAGTCCCTTCCAACTCTGTTTTTCTGTAATTTGCCCAGAGTTGTGTAATCAATAATGGCAACTGATAATGCTTTTTTTGCATGAATGTTAAGATTTGACACTGGGATTGGTCACCAGCTAGCTTAAGGGTGTCTGTCCTAAGGTTAATCATGATATTTGACACACCTTGAATTTTTCAATAATCTGGATTATTACTTTAATCAGTAGACTCAATTAAATCAAAACCGCAGTGAACATTTTTTAAAAAAACAGCAAGCAGCAAAAAAGAAAGTTCAGTTAGACTGCAATGAACTGTGATCTAGAACATTATTTTGTAGGCCCTAGCCCTTCCAGTGTTTTGGTGGTAGACTTTTGAGTGACCAGCTCCATTTTCAGTTTTATAGTAGGGTGGGGTTTCCATTTCCACTAGGATCAGTCATCCACTGTGTATAGCACGCATGTCAAACTCACGACGTCACATGACGTCGCACAATGTATTGGAGCTTTTTCCCCATTGCCGGCAATGAAGTGGGTGTGGCTCAGGTATGATGAAACCAGCCCACGGGCCGGAAGTTTGGCACCCCTGGTGTATAGGATTCATAACACAGGATATCCAAATGGTTGGTAGAAGGACGCTCCAAGTTTGAACCAGTGGCAGTGACTTCTTTTAGGTTCAATTTACTAAGGAAGGACAAATGTGATGAAAAGCTTTAGATTCCCCATCTAACCTAAAATTCTGTAGTCTTATGATAGTAAATAGGCAAAAGAGTTTGAAAAAGACATGTAGTCATTTGTGCTGAATTTGAATCCTTGTTCATTTTTGAGGCAAAACATTAAGATGTATAGACTTCAGCTCTCAGAATTCCTCAGCTAGCATGCTGACTGGGGAATTTTGCAGTTGAAATCTACGCACCTTACAGTTGCAGAGGTTGGTCTAGTAGTGTATTTATTTCTGAGTGATAGTTTATAAACCAGTCTTAGGATGGTGTGACCCCCAATCAATTATGGCTTACTCAGTAGCTAAGGAAACCATAATTTAATATCAAATGTGAATCCAATTGCACTCTGACCCTTAAACCACTTCTTGATGCTATTTATCTCTGCATCTGCAGAGTGGACATTGGACATGGTGTGAAAAGAGACCTTCAGCCTGCAGGAGTGAGTTCTCCTGCAGGAATATGCCTGAGATACCCCATGCTCAACTCACTTTAATTAAAAAACATGATTAGGGGACTGGAGGCTAAACCATATGAAGAATGGTTACAGGAACTGAGTATATCTATTTTAATGAAAATAAGGTCTAGTGGGTGACATGATAGTGGTGTTCCAATATCTGAAGGGCTGCCACGAAGAAGAGGGAGGTCAACCTATTCTCCAAAGCACCTGAAGACGGAACAAGAAGCAATGGATGGAAATTAATCAAGGAGAGAAGCAGCCTAGAAATAAGGAGAAATTTCCTGGCATTTAGAACAATTAATCAGTGGAACAACAAATCAGAAGTTGTGATGTCGCAACACAGGAGGTTTTTAAGAAGACACTGAACAAGCATTTGTCCAAAATGGTATAGGGTTTTCTGCTTGAGCTGGAAGTTGAACTAGAAGACCTCCAAGGTCCCTTCCAATTCTTATTCTGTTACTTTCATTCTAAGACCAGCAAATGAAAGCCTCTGCTAATTCATTTTCCTATAAGCAGCCACAATAGGAGCCAGCTCTTCCAGGCAAAGCTTTTGCAACAAATATAAAAGAAAGCAAGGAGCTCCAGAAGTAATTGCCTTTTTCACAGTGTGATTTGGTCTCACAGTGTAATTTTGGAAATGGATCAGAGAAGTCAGGCAAACCACCGAGGGCTGCTTAAAAGCTTCCTAAAACCCACTCTGTTCTTCACTGGCAAGAGGGAGTCAAAAACCAAATGACTGATATCGGGATGATGTAACCACGAGTTATTGTGGGCCTAGGGAGGAATTACAGTCCCATTGTTACGAGAACAAGGCAGTGTGTGTTGCATGTGTGTAAAAAAGGGGGACTTTGCATTTATTTGCGGCTTTCTTTAATTAAGAGGGGGGGTTTCTTTTACCCTTTCCCAAATTACAGGCACCATTGAAACCAGAGGATTAAGAGTGTAGCAGGCTTTTTCAGAAGGGTGCTGATCTCATGATCCCTTGCTTTGGAAAAGCAATAGCTGCAAGTTCACAGCTATTCATCAAGCTTGTTTTTGTACTGCCAGTAGCAAGTGTCTCTTTTCAGAGTGACAGATGGAAAGAGCAAAGGAATGTAGAGGAGATGATTGCCCTGGAAAGCTTGGTACTCTTTGGAGTAGGGGATATATCACTGTTGATGCTATCAATGGAAATCCTAATAACAGCAACATGATCGGCGGCATGTTCCATGCACTTATTCGAAAGCTGCATGAGCCAAATAGCTAGAAGACTGGTGGTATATAAAGAATCAGGATAGGATATCTTCAGTATTATTATTTTTTTTTTGTTAGTGAGGAGATTTTAAATCTTTAAGGGTACTCAAAATGGCTGCTACAATGGGTGTGGCCATTCACTAAGTGACTGCTACAATGGGTATGGCCATTCACTAAGCACCAATTTACCAGAAGGAAAAGCAGATTGCTCCATGGCATCCCTCTACAAGTATTTCTTACTTAATGATAATTAAAGTGATGATCGGTCAAAAATACTATGGACAGCCCCCCAATAAACTGCTTACAACCTGGTTCTAGAGTTCTGATGGCTAGGTACATCTCCAAGGTCCCACGACCACATTTTGGACCCACATCAATGGACTCACCGTTATGGTTGATTGCAGCATTCCTTGGTCATGTGACTATGATTTAGATTTTTTTTTTGCCTGTTTCTGGCTTTTTCAGCCAGCTTATGACAAAAAACATCCATAGGAATTCGTTGATTCACTTAACAACAGAAGTGTTTACTTAAAGACTACCTTGTTCACTTAGCAGCAGTGGTGATTGCTTAATGACCTCTGCAAAAGGTCATAAAATTGTGTCTGTTGCTCAATTTATGACCATCTTGACTTACGATGGAAATCCTGGGCTAGTCACAGGCCAAGAACTACTTGCATTTTAAATAGCCCACAACTTGTAAGATGAAAAAATCTTGCAAGATAGGCATAAGTCACTTTTATTTTATTTTTTAAAAAATAAAATATTTTCATTATTTTTAGTTTTCGAAGCTTGGGACATCTTTCTGATGCAGCCTTTGTGGTTAAATAAAGCTTTTTTTTTTTAGATGCTTGCAAAGCCTGTTCATCTGTTTCATTTAGTCTAATGAAGTCTAGTCTAATAAAGATAGCAGTCTCACAGTAGTTTAGGGACTGCCTGACAAGAAGGGGTCAACCTCGTCTCCAAAGCACCTGAGGGCAGCAGAAGAAATAATGGAAGGAAAAACACTTCTGGTTTGCGTCACAGCAAAATGGGATGCAGGAAGGCAGGGCTCTGTCTTCCGTGCCCAATTTCGCCTAAAATTGCCTCAAAGAGGCGATGAAAATAAGGGGTGCCTTGTTGATCATGGAGAGGCGGCGGTCTTTCTGTTCAATCCAAGGAAAACCCTCCAAACCGGCAGGGGAAAGACCGGCTATATTCCCGTGGTCGGCCATTAGCTGCTGACAATTGAAGAAGAAAAAAGCATTAATTAATATATCGTAAATAGCATGTTTGGAACTGAGTGAGAATATTGATCATTTCTTTACTATTTTACAACTGAATTTCCTGGGAAAGGTTCCCAAGAAGTTAAAAGCCTCTGAATGTAAATGGAAGCGGCGTTTTAATTTTATGGGGGACAGAAACATACAATACTGAAGTGGAAGTAACATAAGGCTACAGTTTTGATTAATTTGAGAACTGAGATAACTGTTAAGATTTTCTCTTTAAAAAAACATTGAGCTGAAATATAAGAAATCAATCCTTTGTTTTAAGAGTGGAAAACAGATTTGGAATGACATCTAATGGTAGATTTGTGTATAGCACTATAATTTGCTTCCTGGCTGCTTGGTGATTCCTAGCTCGGGAGAACAGCTGGCAATAAAGGAAAATATTTTGGCATACTTATCATCCTGACCTTCTTGGATTATAAATACCTATTGAACTTGGACTTTTAACTTCAAGAGCTAGTGGAAGAGAAAGAAAAATTTGACCTTGGACTACGCCTGGCTCGGAGAGACTCTTAAGCTGTTTTCAGAGAAGTTGAACATTTTGAACACTTCAAACATTGTCTGATTGATCATTTTTGGATACTTGAGACAAAGGATCACTATAATATATTGCTTTCAGGACTAAACCTATACTTTGGAATCTATTCAATTATAAACAATACATATAAAGACCAGAAAACTAGAGGAAGCTTTGATCTACTCTTACTGAGACTAGTCATACTAGAGGATCTCCAGGAATGATGCCCCAAGAAAAAACAAACACCTTTCAGAAAGAAATATATTCTATGCTACAGCTAATTCACCAATTGTTGAATGCAAAGAGGACATAAAAAGATCATAATGAGACTAAAAACAATTTAGACAATATAAACAAGCAAATCTCCAAATTAAATCTACAACTAGAAAGTTCCCAGATAACAACTACAAAATATGAACAAATAAACCAGAAATCAGAAGACGAAACAGAGGAAATGGATTTAGAGATGGAAGAGATAAAGGGAAATATAAATGACTATGTACAAGCATAACACTGCAAGACTTAGCTATAACAATGAAAATGCAAAAGACCTTTTACTCCTTAGGTCTTCTAAATATATATGATGGCAAGAAAGAAGGTTTTAAAAAATGGAATATAGAGCTGTTAGGGGAAATGTCACAACTTGGGAGACAGAGAATGAAAAGAGAAATAGAAGGAGAAAGAAACAGGGAGTTGTTTAAGGAATATAAATGGCAGAATTCCCCCCCCCCCCAAAATACTCTACCTAAATTGTCTTCCTCGTGCCAAGCAATTTTTACAAAAATAGAAAGAAAATTCCTGGGCGATCTAATTGCCCTGGCTTGGAAAGCTACTTGGCAAAGAAAGAAAGAAAGAAAGAAAGAAAGAAAGAAAGAAAGAAAGAAAGAAAGAAAGAAAGAAAGAAAGAAAGAAAGAAAGAAAGAAGGAAGGAAGGAAGGAAGGAAGGAAGGAAGGAAGGAAGGAAGGAAGGAAGGGTCAGATTTAAAAAAACAGAAGATTTGACCTTTTAGAGGGGGCATTATATGTTTAAATACTTGTTTGAATAAGATTAAATGAATGGATGACCCTTACAAGTAGACTTTTATA
Source organism: Crotalus tigris (assembly GCF_016545835.1). Lineage (NCBI taxonomy): Eukaryota > Metazoa > Chordata > Lepidosauria > Squamata > Viperidae > Crotalus > Crotalus tigris. The sequence goes on along the minus strand of NW_024097149.1, from coordinate 400,627 downwards.
ATGAAAGATATAATTTAGAACTAAGATAGCATTTTTTTTGATATGAGAAATATGAAGATAAGAGGAGGATTGATATGAATAAAACTTTTAGCTATATAAATGTAATTAATATTGAGAAAATCATAACTGATAAAGATATTTCAAATATTGATGGGAAATCAAACCTTAACAAGAGCACGAAAAACAGGATATTGATTAATAAATTGACATTGATTTATGAATTAATATCTTGTTATTTGTATGATATTAAAAAAATATGATGAAAATGCTTATATTTAACTCTGTATACATTAACAGTACCAAAATTTGCAATTGTCTATTGAGGGGAAAATGGAAAAAATATGGAGAAGAAAGGAGAATCAGGGGAAAAATACTGGATTATGTAGTATTGAACAAATTTATATTGAAGAAGTCAGTGTTAAATATTTGAACCCAGACAACATTTTGTTTACTAAGCACTAAAGATTTTAATTCTTAAAAATCAATAAAACTTTTATATATATATAAAAAGAAATAACGGATGGAAGCCTATCAAAGAGAGATCCAACCTAGAATTGAGAAAATTATTGTCAGTGAGAACAATTAATCAATTGAACAGCTTGTTTCCAGAAATAGTGAGTGCTCCACCACTCATCAATTTTTAAGACGAGATTGGACAGCCATTTGTCAGGAATGGGATAGGGTCTCCTGCTGAAGCAGGGGGTTGGACAAGGTCACTTCCAACTATTATTCTGTATTCTTTATGTCCTCATAATGCCTAGAGCAGAGATAATAGTTTAGCTTGGAAACTGCAGGTAACCAAAGAAATGCGTGAAAAAATAACCCAACAAAGAGATTGTTTATATTTTTATTGCTAAGCATAATAGTCCTAGCTTGGAAGTACCTTGTGGAACTTAAAAATTGATTGAGCAGCGTGTTTTATCCCACATCCCCAATTCTTTAGAAGAAGAATTAACACCCTCTTCCCAAGTAAAAGAGGGAAGGAGGGTAAAAAGATATTGGAAACGGGTCACAATGTTGTGAAAAAACCCATCACTTGTTGGGGACTTTTGTTCAATCTTGATGGTGTAACCGCTTAGCACCCTCTACTCAAAATCACATTTGATGCATTCGTTCAATGTTTCAGTCTTGGCTTGTGTGAACTTCAACTACCAAAGTTCTCCAGCCAGCATCCTGACTGGGGAATTCTGGGAGCTGAAGTCCACACATATTACAGTTAGCAGGGTTGAGAAAACTGCAGAAGATGATTTTCATCCACTTTCATTTCATTTTTATTTTTAGTTCATGTGTGTGTGTGAAACTTATACATTTGTCAGTTCTTGGAATTGTGCAGGCAACTTCTGTTGCAGAGAATGACTATATAATGTTTTCACCAGAGTTAGTGGAATGTATCTATGGATCGTTGCCTCCATTGACATTAATAGAATAACCATATTGGAGAGCTGCAGACAAATAAGAGTGTGACGAAGTTCCATTTAGCTATAATCTGCTTCATTTCACTTAATATGTTCTGTTAGATCAACCATGGTGATTTGTAAGCCATCATATATTGCTTAGTGTCTTCTTCAAGCCCATTCCATTATTGTAAAGCTTGCAGCGAGATGGGCAGCAAATAAATTCAATAAATTAAAAAAAATAGTTTATTCTGTAAACCCTGGGACATAAATCATGGCTTGCTATGGATTAGATCAATACATGTATGTAAAGAACTGAAGAAAGGGTTTATTATTTACCTTTCTTTTTGCTAGCTTTGATTGATTGTGTTACTGTCTTCTGCATTTTGTTTCTGGCTGGCTAAAGTCACCCTGCATTTATCTCCTTCCAATCACAGATTCGTTCAGAATATTCCCTGGTGCATTTTATGGACCTTTTTGAAATGTCATATAACTGCAGCTTATACAGGCCATAAAATCTGATCTCATCCCACAAATGTTTCCCGAGGACCTGCTACCTTAATAAACTGCAGTTTTAGACAGTTGTGGTGGTCAATGGAGGTTTGGATTTTGCAAACACGTATTCTTCTTTTTTTTCGAAGGGTCGATGAGCAACTGGGACAGTTGATGAAGTAAAACAGATAAAGGTGCCAAAATGGAAATTAGTATTGCTCCTGACTAACATATCTGCCAACTTGGACGACTGCAAGATCCCATCAGAATACAAACTTGGTCACTAAAAGCAGCAACCCACCAACAATGTTGACAGACCACAGCTTGAATTCAGAATCAAATTAAAAACAGCAAGGGGAGCATTTATTACTTCAGGGCATGGTTGCCTAATGCTGGTTCAAAAGGTATGTACATCAACTGATTATTCAACAATTGTTCAGTCTTGGCAACACTGAAAAATATTGTCAGCTCAGCATACATTCAGAATGAATGATAAATATGGAAATTCTAGTAGTAATTATTAGCTTCTACCTGTTCAGCTACCTGTTTTAGTCACTGCTCTATTGTAAAAATATTTTCTGGCAGTTTAGGCTAGTACACCAAACATGCCAATTTCTGGTTAAGGAGAACTTGCCCATCATCCTTCAACCAAGACTGTATGGCTGTAATGGACTCCATGTTGAGCTTTCGTTAGCAATGACAGAATAACAGAGTTGGAAGCGATTTTGGAGATCTTCTACTCCAGGGGTCTTCAAACCTGGCCCTTTTATGACTTGTGGACTTCAACTCCCAGATTTAAAATCCTCCAGTGTTGGAGCACCCACAACTTCTAGAGGCAAGTAGTTCCACTGCTTTCTCCATAGTTCTAAATTGGTTGTCTTCTTGATTAGCTTCCATCCATTGCTTCTTGTCCTGCCTTAAAGTGCTTTGGAAAAAAAAATGATCCCCTTTTCTCTGTGGCAACCCCTTAGATATTGGAACATTACTATTGTATCACCCCCCCCCCGTCCTTCTTTTCATTAAACTAGACATATTCAATTCCTGCAACTGCTCTTATTTTGTTTGTTTAAGTTGTAACAAATGATACACAGCAAAATCACAGTTTTCCTGACAACATTTGTTGAAAAATAAAAACTAGACCATGGGAGTGTAGGTTGGACTGGTTAAAAACTCTAATTGGACAATGCAACCAAGAAGCAATGAAGAAACAGTTCTTAGAACATGCTTTGCGCTCGTATCTACTAGACTTCACTTGGAAGCAGGTAAGTAAAGAGTAAAGCAATTATTCTCAGGCAAATATGCTTAAACTAACATTAAAGTATGATGGCATTAAAAAAGTGAGTAATCCATTGTTCTTATCTTTAACTGCCCTGAAATTTAAGAACTGGCAATATAATGTTGGGTTCCTTGCAGTTTCATTGATCTGTGATGATAACATAGTGGCAATGCATTATCTCTTTTGGTTCAAACTTACCTAGTCATAAATTATCCTTGGTCTTAAGGTTCCACCCTTGGCAATATGGAGGAAATCATACTAGATATCTTACAGGAGTATCTTAAAATAAAGTGGGACACCTTTAGTTCTTCAGATGCTCTCTGAGTATGGTACTACAGTCATACCGCTGCACTCCAAGCAGAAATCTTATCCTGGCACTCGTCGTTCAATAATTGATATGCAAGGAAGAACTTGCACATGTCGGCTTTCTTGGGACTCACTATTTCTTCTGGCTGAAATAGCGGGTCACATGGTAAGTCACGTGATTTTCTTGGTACCTGTCGGTTTGAGTATTTTGCATGTCTTCTGGAATGAATTACCGACAAAGACCGAGCTACTACTGTACTCCCAACAACCATTACTATTATTGCTCATGTTGGCTGGGAGTGTGAAAGTTATAGTTCCAAATGACCTGGAGGACAATAAGCATTCACTCCAACAATTACAGAGGCATTATCACCACAACATTTTGTACATTACATACTGAGAATTAGTACAGGTAGCCTTCTACTTATAACCGTTCGTTGAGCAACCATTCAAACTTACCATGGTGCTGGTATTAATAATTTATAATCCGTTTTTGCACTTTTCATTGCAATCTCCCCACAGTTGCAATTTATGCACTTGGCAACTAGTACGTATTTACAATGGTTGCAGCATCTCAGGATCATGTTGGATCACCATAGTGACTTTCCTAGCTGACAAGTTTTGCTTCTTGTAAAATCAGGTTCAGCCATGTGATGACTCATTTAACAACTGTATTGATTAACAGCAGATGTTTTTGTCACAACTGTGGTTGTAAGTCAAAGACTACCTGCAATGTGTGACAGTCTCTCTCTTTCTCTCTCTCTCTCTAATCTTCACTCTTGTTGACTATATGGATGGGTCTGCAATTCTTCACAACATTTTTGTTGTGAGGAGGCTTTTTCCAGAATGTTTTCCAACTTCCCAAAAGGTAGGACTTGTAGAGGATTAGAACTTGGGTCTCCCTACCTTTAATCTAGCACCTATAACCACTACACCAAACACTGGAAATGATCTGATTTCATTGGAGGTCATCTTTTGCCTCTCTGGAGAGTTGAAAGAGGCTTTAGAGAACATCTCATCCAACCAGTTGTCAATGCTCCAACACTGGAAGTTTTTAAGAAGAGATTGGACAAACATTTGTCTGAAATTATATAGGGCAGGGGTCTCCAACCTTGGCAACTTTAAGACTTGTGGACTTCAACTCCCAGAATTCCTCAGCCAGCTTTGCTTGAAGTTGAAGTCCACAAGTCTTAAAGTTGCCAAGGTTGAGGATCCCTGGTATAGGATTTCCTGCCTGAGCAAGGGGTTGGACTAGAAGATCTCCAAGGTCCCTTCCAACTCTGCTGTTCTATTCTATACTGACTTGCTGTACAAACTGTTGTATGGAAGCAAAACTGGCTAAGGTAGCAACAAAGGATCTTCTCTGTCTTCCCATCACCTCTGGCCACGTTGCATTCACATCATATTAGCTGCATGTCTCTTGCTGGCAGCCACAATGAAGCTAAAATATGAGATCATCCGCTTGAGTTATAAAGCAAACATTTTTATAGGTTTAAGCTTGCTTATTTTATAATAATTGCTATCGGTTACCTGGGACTATATTATGAATCAGGATGGTATTTAAAATATTGACTTTTCCTGTAACAAGATCCTGGCATCTGGAGATAATCTGCTTCTGTCTCACTTCAGAAAGACATTCCACTGATGAGAGCCAGGAAAGGATTGTTGCCAGACCACACCTTTGTGGCTTACGATGCCGATTATATATTTCAGGGTTATTGTGTATAAATTAGAAGGTGCCAATTCGTGCTTCTCTACCATCTCTGTTTCAGATTTGTCAAGATAAGTGCAGGTGGTCCATGTCTTAAGACAAATCCTGTTCTCATGAATTGACTATGAGCAAAATCAACTGATCACTTCTATCCAGAGGTGGGATTCAAATATGTGAACAACCGCTTCTCTGTGTGGATGCCGCTTCCAGAAGTCCAGTCTGGGCTTGGGCAACAAAAAATTAGCTACCTGTTCTGCTGAAGTGGTGCGAACCGGCTGAATCCCACCACTGCTTCTATCTCAGATGTCTTAAAGAGCGGGAAGAAGATGAGGACTTATTTTTTTGTACATTTGGCTTTTTCTTGTGTTTTTGCTCTTTCTTTTATATCAGTGGTTCTCAACCTGTGGGTCGGGACCCCATTTGGGGTCGAACGACCATTTCACGGGGGTTGCCAAACAACGCAGTCCGCCATTTTTCCCCCCCTTTTCCTTAGCTGTGCTACTCCCTTTTATTCTATTGGCTTTTGAAAGCCAATAGAATAGACTCTCTTGAATAGAGTCTAATTCTGTTGGCTTTCAAAAGCCAATAGAAATTGTCCAGGCTATCTCTGCCCTGCTGAGCCTGCCAAAAGTCCCATTCTGCAAACGCTGCTGCACCAGTTGAGTAGTCCTCGACTTATGACCGGTTGGGGGTCGCGGCATTAAAAAGATTGAGAACCACTGTTTTATATCTTTACATTACGGGAAGTTCTCGATGTACCCTTCGTTTAGTGACTGTTCGATGTTAAAAGGGCATATGACCGTTTTTCACACTTGGTCATGGTCATGTGATCAAAATTGAGACACTTGGCAACTGGCATGTATTTATAATTTCTGCAGGATCATGTGATCACCTTTTGAGAACTTCTGACAAGCAAAGTCACCATGAAAGCCAGATTCACTTAACAACTGTGTTACTGACTTAACTACTGCAGCCCAAATTTCTGTTGCTAAGTGAGGAAGTTGTTAAGTGAATTTTGCCCCATTTTATGACCTTTCTTGCCACAGTTATTAAGTTAGTGACATGTTTGTTAAGTGAACCTGATGTCTCCATGGACTCTGCTTGTCAGACAGTTGCAAAAGATGACCACACTGCAACCGTCATAAATATGAACCAGTTGCCCAGCCTCCAAATTTTGATCAGGTGACCATGGATATGATGCAATGATTGTATGAAAAATGGTCATAAGTTACTTTTTTGAATGCCATTGTAACTTCGGTCATTAAATGAATGGTTGTAAATTGAGGAAGCACTACTTTTAGTGTAAGGATACAGTAACATATTCTTGCAAGTCTGAAATTACCTCTCCCCTCCCTTATAGTTACTGTCCTGAAAATTAGAGAAGGTTCTTTTCAGATGCTTTCTCCAAACTTTTTTGGGACTCAAATTTTGTTTCTCGGGCTGTTACCTAGGCTGTGACCCTCCTGTCTACCAAGGTCATTCTCACATACCATTAGAAAACCCAATTCACTGTAGCTCTCAAAATCAGCCAAAGTTGTTTGAGTGGATAATTCAAAATTAGTTTTGGAGTATCACAGTGACCTTGTTTATATGTTTGCTTTGGAAGATACAGCATGTCATCCTTTCTGAAAATGTACGCTATTCCATTCTAAGGACACACACACACACACACACACACACACAAATTCCACACTCGCTGTCCAAAGTAACATAATCATCTTCGTATAGAAGTGGTCCAATGTTGCTCTAGTTATGAATTAATTAATGGCCAGTGCAAAACCCATAGGATGCAATATTTTATTAATAATCTTCTGTATTACATAGAAAGATAGAATCATAGAGCTGGAAGGGATCTTGGAGGACTTCTAGTCCAACCCTTTACCCAAGTCAGAACACCCTATACCAGTGGTGGCAAATGTATGGCACGCATGCCAAAGGTGACACTCAGAGCCTTCTCTGTGGGCATGCACGCCATCCCTGTAGAGTTCGCCAGAGTAGCGAGCCCGTGGCGTTTGGAAGCAACGGGGCAGGAAGTGAGTGAGCAAGTGGTGTTGGCCTCCTGGGGATGCCCCAGAGATGGCGAGGGACTGGCCCCCACCGCCCTGGCTCCAGACAGCCCGGCGGCCGCCAAGGCATGCAGAGGTGGTGAGCACATGGGGGCCGACAGCATCCAGCAGCAGGGGTTGCGTAGCCCACTGTGAATACTGGCCCGGCCCTCCAGCAGCAGCGCTGCGGTGGCACCAACAGCACATGGAGTTGGGGGAGCATGTGATGTGGACCGCTGGACATGCCTACTCGGGTCACATCTCTTTTTGGTTGGAGAGCTGGTTGCCACTGGTCATCTCCTCAGCCCCCTTGAGGGTCTTGCCTTTGGCCCGTGGGTGGAGCGCATTCCTCTCATGCACCTCAGTATCTAACATGGTCGCCAGCTGCTCACACAGGTCTATTAGGCCACCATCCACAGCTGCAGGTCTGCCCAGCATGAAGGAGGCAAAGTGGTCAGCTAGGAAGCCCTGCATAGAGGTGGTAGAGCACACCCAGGGCCAGCAGGCAAAAGGCCACCCCAAGAGGCCTTTAACATCATGGCTACCCAGGCCCAGCAGAGATAGGGGGGAGGCATGCAATCCTAGCTGGTACTGGGGGACCATGGCGCCGATGGGGATCCGGCTTTCCCCACTTGGGGCAGCCTTTGGCTTGCTGGGCATGGGCGTGCTCTACCACCTCTACTCAAGCTTGCTAGCTGGTCGTCTCACCTCCTTTGTGCTGGCTGGGCCAGGTGCTCCAGGCGGGGGTGGCAGCCTAATGGACCTGTGTGAGCTGCTGGCGGCAGCAGCCCGAGGCAGGGCCAAGGTGTGTTGGGTATGCGAGGGGAATAGTTTCCATGTGCGGGCCAAGGGCAAGATCTGTAAGGGGGCCGAGGACCTGCTGTCCAACCACAAGCAAAAACAGATGGGACAGAGTAGGTGCATCTGGCGGTCTGCATCACGTGCCCCCCCACCCCTCCTGAGGGCACCACAATGCTGATGCGGCCCTGGCACTTTGCGATAAAGTGGGTTTTGGGTTGCAGTTTGGGCACTCGGTCTCTAAAACGTTCACCATCCATATACAAATGGAAGTCTTTTATTGAAAACCTCCAGCAACTCTAGGAGGCTTGCTGTTCCATTTATTAAGTGTTCTTACTATCAGGAAATTTCTCCTTAGTAATAGATTGGATCTCCCTATGATGAGCTTCCATCCATTGCTTCTTGTCCTACCCTCAGGTGCCGTAGAGCAGTGGTTCTCAACCTTTTTAATGCCGCGACCCCCAACCGGTCGTAAGTCGAGGACTACTCAACCGGTCATAAGTCGAGGATTACTCAACTGGTGCAGCACCATTTGCAGAATGGGACTTTTGGCGGGCTCAGCAGGGCAGAGACAGCCTGGACAATTCCTATTGGCTTTTGAAAGCCAATGGAATTAGATTCTATTCAAGAGAGTCTATTCTATTGGCTTTCAAAAGCCAATAGAATAAAAGGGAGTAGCACAGTTAAGAAAAGGGGGGGGGAATGGCGGACTGCGTTGTTTGGCGACCCCCGTGAAATGGTCGTTCGACCCCAAATGGGGTCCCGACCCACAGGTTAAGAACCACTGCCTTAGAGAATAAGTCAATCCTATCTTCCCTGTGACAGCCCCTCAAATGCTGGAAGACAATTATCATCTCACCCTTAATCCTTCTTTTCCTTAGGCAACACATACCTAGTTCCCTTAACTGTTTTCTCTTTCTTGCTTCCCTTCTATTGATATTCAGCAATATAAAGTGCCTAAAGATTTTAGTTTCAGGTAACTCCATAACCTTGTTGTGAACTCCCAAAGCTTAACAGTGCCTGATCACTGTTGGGACCAGTATATTTTTCAGGCCAGAAATGAACTCATGAAGCTCTTCTGAATTATTTCTATCTAACAAACCTTCAAGCTGTTTTAGCATCTATCTCCCAATGGAACAGGCTGCTATAAAACTGTGCAGATTGCTTTTTTATTTATGAGGTCATTGCACATGTGTATATTTGTGTAGGCATATGCATGAAAAATTCCTCCTGCTATACATATAGAAAAATGTATTATCAAGGTACTGATGAGTACTCCCAGTGTAACTTTTGACACATGCTAAATAAAGTACAAATAAATACACAACCAAAAGCCTGAACTCAGAAACCAAGACTTAAATGCAGCATTATGCAGGATATTCTAATAAGATATATCTGTCCTTCCCCACACTGTAGTTTACGGAACAAAAGAAGCAAAATTCAGACCATGATGGGGGGAAAAAGAGTTAAAGAAAAAGGAGTGTTGCAGGATCTAATCTGGGTCAGAATGGCTCAGCTTGGTGTGGCCAACTTGCTGTGGTGAAGTCGCCAAAGCCAGCTTGCCAGGACCAATTCCCCATGCCCAACCTGTCGTAGACAACTCCCCGTAGCCAATTCATCACAGGACAAAGTGTTGCTGGACAATTCAACAATTCAATTTAAGTATTTAAAATAATTTAGTTTTCGTTTATTTTCGTTCTTGTCATTCACATTTCATTTTGTCCCTCCTTTTGCATCCTTTCTTTAATGATTCCATTTGATCGTTTCTTCGATATTAGTGTAACTCTTGTCCCATGGTGAGTTGCCCCATGGCAATTTGGCCATGGTGAGCTGGCTGTAAAAGTTGTCCTAGATCTAACTGGGTCAAGTCACTGGGACCAGAGGTTTAGTCTTCTGAGCTTTCAGACTCATGCTGAAGCTCATCCTTGAGGAGCTCGGAAGACTACACCGCTGGTCCCAGTGAATGACCCAGATTGGATCCTGCAACATTGTCCTGGGACACGTATATTTGCCTTCATTCGTGAGAAAGGAGTATCTCCACTCACTTTGGGTTCTGCTGGATTTACAGCTTTTTTCCCCCATTATGCATCCTCCATCAGATGACTGCTTATCTAATATGATTCTCAACAGAAACTGGATGCCCAATTACCAAGTGGATAATATAAAGAAATGACATTGAAGACAAATGAAACAATAGGGCTTCGTTGCAAGTGCCGACCCGAAGGAAGACTCACATAAAATCAGAGTAGAGATTTATTCATCACAGTATCAAATACTTCGCCTGTAAGTTTGGTCTCTGGGTTGTTTTAAGAAGAAATTAAAACTTGACTTTTTTATACCCAAGCCTTCCCCATGAAGGATGTATTCAAATTTTAGGGTTGGAGCTATGAATTACCTGTGATTACTGCTCTTTGTGGAAGTTGTAATGGTTATAATGGATCTGGTATTTTTAAGAGATATCTGTGATATTTGAAGTTTATTACTGTTCTTGTTAGATGTGTCCTGTGAACTACCAAGGGATGGAATGAGTTAGAAATGATCTTGAAGAAGAGGGACAGAGATATGCAAGCATCAGAACCATCATTAAAAAGGGACAATAAAGAATGTACTTCCTGCATCAGCTCAGGAAGTTCAGACTGCCCCAGGAGTGGTTGATAACAGTTTTACAGAGGAATTATTGAATCTGTCATTTGTAGAACATAGATAACAGAATTGGAAGGAAACTTGGAGGTTATGTAATCCAACCCTTGCTTGAGCAGGAGACCCTATACCGGACAAATGGTTGTCCAGTCTCTTCTTGAAAGCCAGTGTTGAAGTATCCACAACTTCTGACGGCAACCCATTCCACTGGTTAATGGCTATCACTGTTAGGAAGTTTCTCCTTAGTTCTAGGTTGCTTCTCTCCTTAATTAGTTTCCATCCGTTGCTTCTTGTCCTGCCTTCAGGTGCTTGACACCCTCATCTTTGTGGCAACCCCTCAAATACTGGAACCCTGCTATCGTGTCTCCCTTGGTCTTTCTTTTTTCTAGACCATTCATCCCAATTCCTGTAACCATTCTTCATATGCTTTAGCCTTCATTCCCATAATCATCTTTGTTGCTCTTCTCTGCACTCTTTCCAGAGTCTCAATATCTTTTACACATTGTGGTGAATAAAACTGGATGCAGTATTCCAAGTGTGGCCGTACTAAGGCTTTATGAAGTCATACTCATGCTTCATGTGATCTTGATTCTATCCCTCTATTATACTATAAGTGTCTTGTTTGGTACAGCAACCAAACAGGACAGGTTATAGACCCCAATGGATAGTTAAGACTACAAAAAGAACAATTGCAACCAGCCTGGCTTCCATAGAAGACCTGTATATTGCTGGGGGGGGGGGTCAGAAGGAGAGCAGACCCCTCACATCCTGCACATAAACTGTTTCAACTCCTCCCCTTGGAAAGGCGCTATAGGGCATTGCAGGCCAAACTAGACACAGGGAGTTTTCTTTTGTGCCATCAACTCTGCTGAACACCTAATTCTCACAGTGCTGTCTAATGTCTATGTGTATTTACCCATTGAGTGTGACTCTGGTATTATTATTTATCCTTCTTATTATCATTTTTACTTCCCCCTTTTATTGGTATTATTATTGTTATGATTATTCTGTTGCTTTTGCAAGTACACTGAGTGCTTCTGTACCAGAGACAAATTCCTTGTGTGACTAATCACAAGTGGCCAAATAAAGTGTTCAATTTGAATAAATGAGTAAATACTCTGTATTATCTAGCACTGTCAGATTTGTTCTGTTAACATCTGGAGAATCACTGATGACAGGAGAGGGGGAGTTGGCTGTATTGTTCTGCTGCCATTAAAGATTGTCAAGATTTTGTAGCCCAGATCTAGTAAACCTAGTGTTACACACTTGCTGATTTGCCTCACCTTTGGATTGTTGTAATGAGTATTCAGGTCAATTCTTATATGTGGTCAAGGACCTGTAGTTGGAGCAGACTATGAGAGCCAAGATAGGTGATCTAGTCATGCATGTATTATATCTATTTTGAAGCAACTGATTGGGCTACTGTCAGATTCTGGGTCAAGTTCAAAGTTTTATTACAGTGTATAAAGTAATACAGGGGAGTGCAATGGCTCAGTGGTTAAAGATGCTGAGCTTGTCAACTACAGCCTGGGCTTAAGACTCAAGCATAGTGGGGTGAGCTCCCGTTACTTGCCTCAGATCCTGCCCACCCAGCAGTTTGAAACCGTGCAAATACGAGTACATTAATAGGTACCACTGTGGTGGGAAGGTAACAGCGTTCTGTGAGCCTTTGGCCTATAGTCATGCTGGCCACATGACCACAGAAAATGTCTTTGGACAATGCTGGCTCCTCAGCCAAGATATGGATATGAGCCCTATACCCTATGACATGGCTGGACAGGGAAACCTTTATAAAATAATACAGGTAGTCCTCAGCCACAGTTAAGCCCAAAATTTCCACTGCTAAGCCAGGCAGTTGTTAAGTGAGCTGCATGAGATGACACAAAATCAATAAAACAAACAAATTTTTAAATGATTTTGATATGTTAGAGAATTGGGCTGAAAGTAATATGATGAAACTTAACAGAAAGAAATCAAATCCTTCACTTCAGGAAATGGTATAAAATGCCCAGATAGGGAACAGGAGGAACCTGTCCTGAAAATAATACATGGCATTTTTGGTGCATAATATGCTAAATATATTGACTTCCCACCACCCTGCAGCATAACTGTATCTTTAGCAGATATCCAAAAAATAGAAATGTAACAGGTGTGTCAGTAAAGAAATGCTGTCTATTTCCCTCAGAAATCAAGGGAAAACTCTCTTTCATGCTAATTTACATATTGCATCCAAATTAATGTTTCTAATTATAAGAGTAACAGGAATACAAACACAGATGCACAAATATGCACATACATGTATCGCTATCTCAATTTAGTCAGCTTCTTATTTTCCATATACACTGCTGGACTTTGATTTAAATGCGGTATTGTTTTGTTACTTTTTTATAGATAATACAGATAAAGGGAACCCAGTTTTCCTTTGTGGTTCAGCTCAGTCTTCTGTGCAAGGTAACACTAATGCTCATTCCTCATTTTAAAATGTTGGTTTAGCAGTCGTTCAGAAGTGCTACATTCTTGCAGTACAGAATAACAGACTTGGAAGGGACCTTAGAGGTCTTCTAATCCAACCTTCTGCTCAAGCAGGAGACTATACCATTCTGGATAAATGGTTGTCCAACTTTTCTTAAAAATCTCCAGGATGGAGCATCCACAAATTCTGGAGGCAAGCCATTCCACCGAGTAATTGATTCTGATTACTGATAGGAAATTTCTCTTTAATTCTAGGTTGCATCTCTCTTTGATAAGCTTCCACTCTTTGCTTCTTGTCCCACTCTCAGAGGCTGTGGAGAATAGATTGACTCCCTCTTCTCTGTGACAGCCCCTCAAATACTGGAAGACTACTATCATGTCACTCCTGGTCCTTCTTTTCCTTAGATTAGACATTCCCAGTTCTTGCAATAATCGATCATACGGTTTACACTCTAGTTCCTTAGTTCAAATCACCAGGACCAGATGGATTACACCCCAAGGTTCTTAAGGAACTGGAAGATGTGATCTCAGAACCACTGAACTATATTTTTCAAAGATCCTGGAGCACTGGGGAACTACCAGAGGACTGGAAAAGAGCTGATGTAGTTCCCATCTTCAAAAAAGGGGGGAAAAAGGACCCAGGAAATTACAGACCTATCAGCCTGACCTCAATACCTGGGAAGACTCTGGAAAAGATAATCAAACACCTAGAGCCAAACAAAGTCATTACTAAAAGCCAACACGGGTTTGTCAAAAACAGATCATGCCAGACAAATCTTATTGCATTCTTTGACCAAGTGATAAAATTAGTGGACCATATCATCAACATCCCAATTACCGCCTTTATAAGTTTGTAATTATTTCAACTATGCATTGGTATTTAACAGCACATTCCAGAACAGGAACCAAGGCAGAACAATGCAGCAAAATATGCTTTTCTTAGGTTGCTGAAGGGACTTGGCATTTGAACTTACAAGACACAAATATACTCTATGCTTGAAAGTAAATAATTTTTTTTTGTATGCTTGCGGTGATTAGAACATGGGGAAGAGCGGGAAATTGCCAGGGTTGACCTAACTCTAGAAGCCTGGGATTTACTTGAAATAGCAGCTCTTTTAGAAGCATCAATTAAGTAATTGGAAGAAGACAACATCTTGAGAGGCTGCAGGGCATATATTCTGATAAATAGGTTATTGTGTCTGATCACATCTACCATAATAAGCAGTAAGGTTTCCAAATTCCAAACACTGGTTCCAAAATATGAAGGATCTTTATTCCATCATCAAAATCCTCTATCCCTCTGCGTCACTCTGTTCAGACTTCAAGAAGTCCTTTAAACCAGGCTGCACATATTTAAAATTTAAGAAGAGACTAGACAGTCACTTGTCTGAAATGGTATAGGTTCTCCTGCTTGAGCAAAGGGCTGGACTAGAAGACCTCCAAGGTCCCTTCCAGATTCTATTCTATTCTATTCTATTCTATTCTATTCTATTCTATTCTATTCTATTCTATTCTAAAATCTGCTATTTTTTTTTAAAAAAGGTTTCCATTGAAATAAATAACTGAACAGATCTTTGAATATATTATACAGCTAGGCCTTTAGGCTGACTTAACAGTCATTTGTTTTCTAAGAGAATCCGGGAATAGATTGGTCAATCATTCTTTGAAACAGAAGAAATCTATCCTACATAACATAGAAGGGGGGAAAAAGAACTTCGATTTGCATACATTTTGCATGCACCAATTCCTATGCATTTTTTAAAAACGATGTTTACAATTGAAATAGAAATACAATCCATCTCATTATAACAAGAAAGACTGTGACTAGATGGCTGATCAGCAAGGCTATTCATTCTGTTACCAGATGCCATCAACTAATCAGCTGGGATTGAAATAGACAGTAATTCAGAGAGCGCAGAGATGGGCACTCAGATGTGGTTCCTGGAGGTCCCCAACTTCAGGAATGCAAGGAATAATAATAATAATAATATGGAAGGAACCCTGGAGGTCATCTAGTCCAACCTCCTGCTCAGGCAGGAAACCCTATACCATTTCAGACAAATGCCTGTCCAGTCTCTTCTTAAAAACTTTCAGTGTTGAAGCATTCAAAGCTTCTGGAGGCTGATTGTTGCACTGATTAATTATTGTAACTGTCAGAAAATTTCTCCTTAGTTCTAGATTGCTTCTCTCCTTGGTCTGTTTCCATCCGTTGCTTCTTGTCCTCTCCTTCAGGTGCTTTGGAGAATAGCTTGACTCCCTCTTCTTTGTGGCAACCCCTGAGATATTGGAACACTGCTATCATGTCCCCACTCGTCCTTCTCTTCATTAAACTAGACACAACCAATTCCAGCAACTGTTCCTTGTATGTTTTATTGTCCAATCCACTGATCATCTTTGTTGCTCTTCTCTACACTCTTTCTAGAGTCTCAACATTTTTTTACATCGTGGTGACCAAAACTGGATGCAGTATTCCAAGTGTGGCCTTACCAAGGCATTGTAAAGTGTTATTAACACTTCATGTGTTGTTTCTGGTGAAGGGAGGGGAATATTTATTTTATTTTCCACATTTATTACTATTTTTTAACATAGGTAGTCCTTGACATACGACCCCATTTGAACCCAGAATTTATGTTGGTAAATGAGAAATTTGTTAAGTGATTCTGCCCCATTTTATGACTTTTCTTGCCACATTTGTTAATATAGTTGTTAAATTAGTAACATGGTTGTAGTGAATCTGGCTTCCCCATTTTGGGGACACTTTGCTTGTCAAAAGGTCACAAAAGGTGATCACATGACCCTGGAACACTGCAACTTTCATAAATATGAACCATTTGTCAAGCATCCAATTGTAAATCATGTGACCATGGGGATGCTGCAATGGTCGTGTGAAAAATGGTCATAAGTCACTTTTTTCAGTGCTGTTGTAACTTTGAACAGTCACTAAGCAAATTGTTGTAAATCAAGGACTATCTGTATTAATATTTTTTCCCACAATCCAGCTTAGTCAACTTCCCTTCGCTCATCTTCCTTAACAAAAGCAAGGGCAGGGACACCTGACAATTGGGCCTAAACCAGTCTCTTTCATTCTAGTGCCCTGACGACGTTGCAAGAAAAACGTGTACGTGTACAAATTACAATCAATGTATTTTTTTTGTAAATTGGTTTGTGGGGTTATTAAAAAGAGCATCTCCTCTTCGACCTTAGTGTCTCTGTTTCCCAAAATTTTGCCCTAGTTTGATACTAAAGCAGGCCTCATACCCCCAATCAAGGTCTCCTCCTGGGTGTAGCTGGTTTTTCTGAGAGGATTTTAGCAACAGGGTATGTCTCTCGCGTTAGCACTCCCTCCTTCTTCGTGTTTATTCCCCCCCCCCCCTTTCTTTTTTGCTCTCTTACATGCTGGCTTCTTTCCTTTCTGTGCATTTAATTTCAAACGGGAAGCACAGCAAATGACTTGCTCTGCTTATGCAACTTCCTGTCTGGACGCCTCTCTCTTCCTTCCCTCCTCTTTTTCTTTCCCCCATGCAGCATTTCGTATCAGTTGTTTTCGTTCCCAAACGCCTGTGGTCTGGA
The DNA here is from genome assembly GCF_016545835.1 of Crotalus tigris. Lineage (NCBI taxonomy): Eukaryota > Metazoa > Chordata > Lepidosauria > Squamata > Viperidae > Crotalus > Crotalus tigris. The sequence continues at coordinate 383,923 of NW_024097149.1, read as the reverse complement.
TTGCATATTTTAACCGTGGAAAAGAAGGTGCTGACTGTAATGTTTTTACCTCGTTTTGAAAAAGAGAGTCATTACTCTTATTTCACTGCAAATTGTACAGGAAGCCTCACAGCCCTTATCTATGGCTGGATTTGTGCTACCCTTTTGCCTGCTTTTAAAGCAGGGCTGAGCACCAGATGAATCTCTTCCTGTTTTCAGGAGACCCTGCTATGCGTGCACAACATAGGTTGTTTTCCTAGCCTCCCCCCCCCCCGAAAATGCCCGTGCATCCTTTTCTTTAATAATGCATTTGTGGATGCCACCAATGTGCTTGTAGACTGGCATTCAGCCCTGTGCAGAGTTTGCAAATTAGAAGCCACTCATCCTCACCACTGGGCTGACATCCCATAACCCAAGGAGAAAGAATCTAATGGTTTCCCGTGACGATCAGGTTCCCACGTTTCTCATTCCATTCCTCCGTGAACCCGAAACACCCGCTCTGCGTGGCCAGCACACCCTTTTTGGAGCGTGGCAACCTCTTCTCTCTCTGGGTGTGTGTATGGTCTAATACTTGCTTTGATTTATCCTTTTCTATTCAGTCCATCGCTCAAGCAGGCCGCCCACCCGCCTCCCGAGCAAACCATTAATTCACCAACCCTCATCATCATTAAAAAAACAAAACAAAAGCCTGAAATGACTGGCTATATAGGATTCCAGGGAAACTCCCGAGGAGCAGCGACAGAAGCTCCCCCTCCCCCTCTCTTCCCTTCCCCCTCCTCGCTCTAAGTCCTTTTCCCTCCCCCACCATTTGCAGCGCTTGCAATTTTAGCGCCTGCCTAAATAAATCTTTTTTTTTTTTGCACGATTCTGCTTTTTTTTAATGTTGTTGTTTGTTTGTTTGTGAACCGCCGCCGAAGCCCAGATGTGTTTTCCTGCGCCCTGCCTCCACCCTCCTCTTTGGAATCCAATCTGGTTTGTTTTCGCAGGAAGTAGGCGAAAGAAGGCAAGCGAGCGAGCGAGCAAGGAGGCCGGGCCTTCCCAGCCCGCCTTCCCCTTCTCTTGTTTCTCTCTCTGTGTGTGTGCGTAAGTGTGTGTTTGTGTGCAAGAGCGCCTCTCTTTCTCCCTGCTCATTTCTGTATGGCTGGCCACCTTTCTCTCCCCAGTTGCTGAGCGCCGTTGGCTGTTCAGAGCGGTTTTGGCTCCTTCCCTTAGTAACAGCTTTTACATTCTGCCTCAATTCCTCTTCAATTGAAATCACACACACACACACACACACATACGCGCGCACACATAAAGCATTACTTTTTTTTATTGCCTCCTCCTCCTTCCTTGGGACTTAATCTATAATTTCCCCCCACCGCCTCTCGCTTCCCATCCCCCTCCAGCAGCACCAGCTCTCACACACATACACGCACGCACTAAAACACACACACACACACACACACACACACACACAACCCTCACCCAGACTCGGGTCATAATTGAATACATTGCATTCCCCCCCCTTTCCCGGTGGCTACTTGAAGTCTTTCCCCCCCCTCCCTTCCCCCTTTGGGCTGCACCCGCAATTGCAAACCCATATATTATACCTCTTAGAGAAGGAGGAAGCTGCATGAAATATAGCTCTATGTGTGTCAGCGTGGGGGGCTTTTTCCTCCTCTTTTGCCTCCATTGCAAAAGGAGGGGGGGCGGAGAGCCATACTAAGCCATCAATTGCAAGGTAAGAAATAAAAAGAGTTTCTCCCCCCCCTTCCCCTGTGTGCATGTTTGTCTTGTCCCTCTGCGCAGTTAAATATCTAGTTACAAGCTAGGAAATATTTCAGGCGCCCCTAAAGTGTATCTTAAGGGGTTATTTCGAGGCTGTGTATGGGGGGGGAGTTCAGGGAGGGCGTTGCTGGAAAGGGAATTGAGGGAAGGGGGGGTAGGGTTGGGGGGAGGGGCGCCTGTGTTTGTAGCTAGTTGGAGGAAGCAGCGCGTGGGGGAGGGGCAGAAGTGTAACAAGCATTGCCCCCCCCCCTTGGGAGGGCAGTGTCTTTTAACTTTAATTTTTTTTCGACCTCTTTTTTTCTTCTCATCTTTCTGGAGGTATTTTCAACCCCCACCCCCACCCTCGCTTTTGACCTTTTAATTAATTAATAATAATAAATTGGTGGTAGGGAGGAGAAAGTGTTGATTCATCGCGTTTTGGGAAAGTGTGTCGGGGGTGGGGGAGAGAGAAGAGAAGCCTTTGCACTAATAAATGCAAAAGCCAGCAGCCATTATGAAGCAAGCTGGCTTGATTGCCTATTTTTAGAAGATTTGGGCCAGAGGAGAGTTTTTTATTTTGCATCGGCGGATATATACAATATTCTTCTTGCTGGAAGGAAACGGACACAACCGAGAGGCGTCTTATAAGAAAAAAAAAAAAAGACCCAAGTTCGGAAGTGTGTTTTGCGTGTGCGTGCGTGCAGGGTTGTTTTTCTTTTTTTTTTCTTTTTCCCCAAAAGAGAAAGGTCAGTAGAATTTATTTCTTCCCTCTTTGATTGGTAATTAAAGGGTGGGTTGAAAGAAAGTTTTGTTTGATGAGGTTTGCGCCTTAAATGTCTTGTTTGCAATAGGTGTGGGGGAGGGGAAGGAATGTGGCAGAGTGAACTCACACTGGTGGGGGAGGGGGAGAGGTTAGCGGCGGTCTTTGCTGTGTCTTTGCAAAATAATAAGGGTAAAGGGGGGCTTTTGATGGCTTCTTTCCACTTCCCCCCTCCGTTTTAAACTCTAGGTTGCTATGTCTTCTGGGATTATTATGATTATTATGATTATTTGTTTTGTGGACGCTGTTTTGGAAAGTGGAGCAGAAAAACCTTTTTAAAAAGTGTTCCAGGGGCAGAATCGTATTCTAATAGCCAAGTTCTAGAATGAACTTTGGTCTCTGGGAAAACAGTGGTGCAAAATTCAAGAGTTACTCGTCTATAAGGCCTAGTTTTGAAATCAGGGTGGCTTTACCCGGTTCTCGTCCACGTGTAAAAAGTCTCAAGATCTTACCAGTGAACCGTGTAAATTTCTTTTTTTAAAAATTGTATGATTTGAAAGCGGAAGATATATTTGCAGTACTGAGCTGGATCTAGTTAATCATCTACCTGCCATGGTAAATATAATTCACTTTATTATCCTTTTGGATCTTTGGTGGAAAAGGAGGAGGATTATCCAATGGCTGAAGAAGGGGAAACCAGGGGAAAAAGAGAGCCAAACTAGAAAAACAACGTGGCTGTGGGTTTTTCTGGAGCGTTGAAGTTTTAAAAACACTGAACTTTGCTTGATATATAGTGGTTGGAGAAAATGTCTATTAAAGGGTGTCCCTGAATTGCCTGGAATTCTGACTCCTACATGTGCTTCACTTCCTTCCTCCTTTTTTAATTTTTTTTTTGCTGGTGTAAAGGGAGTTGCATTTCGTTTATATACGGTATTATAGAAATCTCATTTTTTATCAGTCTGGGATTTGAAGGAGTGAGTGGGAAGAAAGTATTCTATTTAACCTCAATACTGTAGTTTGGGGTTTCTTTTTCAGTCAGACTTAAATAGAAGTTCAGTTTTGATTCATGAACAGGAATAATACAGAAACTTGTGGTATGTAATCTGTCTTGGCCTTGTATCTCAGTTGTATTTTACTTATTTACCATCTGAACATGATATTTTTTTCTCCTCTTAAAAGACATTTCATTCAAAAATTTGGGGAAAGTGTGGTGGATTTGGACTAGGCCACAAACTTGGAGTTTTGTTGATAAAATTAGATGTGTTTGCAGGATCTGAGTACCCATGCTTCACCAGAACATGGCTTGGTGCATTAACCCAGTTTCCTCAGAATGCCTGACACACTGAACCACAGTCAGAATTTTTAAGACTAGGCCAAAATGTATATGGGTCATAACTGGTTTCATGGAGTGGCTAAACTTGTTTTTAAATTTTCACCTATATAAAAGCATTCCATATTTTGCCCCTTTGTGGTGGGATTCAAGAATACCAGGAAAACAGCACAACTTCTTTCCCCTCTAAATATGGAAATGATTGAGAAGGAAAGATTTGATGAACCTATATGGACAAATATCGTGTTGGTCTTTAGACAGTTCTCATTATATCTTATAGAGATGTTGCAATTTAAAAAAAAATCATTGGACTTTACAAGAAGTTGATTCACAACCATTAGTTTAGTGACCGAAGTTACAATAGCACTGAAAAATGTGACTTATGACTGGTTTTCACGCTTATGATTGTTGTAGTAGCCTCATAATCACATGATCAAAATTCAGGCAACTGTCATGAATTTATGATGGTTATTGCATTGACCTGGGGTTATGTGATCACCATTTTGTAATCTTCCCAACTGGCTTCTAATTAGCAAAGTCAATGGGGGAAGCCAGGGTCACTTAATGATTGTGATTCACCTAACAACCGCAGTAATTTGCTGAACTGTGGCAAAAAGGTTGTAAAATGGGGCAAAAGTCAATTTCCTTGCTTAGCAACAGAAAATTTGGGCTCAATTGTGGTTGTAAGTTGAGGATTGTCTATACAAGGTCATAGAGACTTGGAACATCCATTAATGCTATACCATGCTTGATTAAACCATGTTTTGGCCTGAAACCGAGTTGGCTGACTTCCCAAAACATGTTACTACGGTATAACATACAGGCTTTATAAATCATGACCAAATGAATGGAACAATAGGCATAGGATTAAGTGTTATGGGTGAATCTGTAGTGTTGATATTTCTATTGATTTTCTTCGTAATTCAATATTTTGCAATGTAAACAAGCCTTTTCTTTCTTTCATTCAGGAAAAATGAAGCTTGGTGGTGCTTCATGGATATGGCTTAATGGCTAGTGGTAAACCATATGTACTATACAGAGTTGTTTTGTGGCGATGGGTGGCAAACAAATTTAATAAAAATAATAAATTTTCATATTTAAAAAATGGAGATTTTTTTACTAGCCAAGATATTCTTGGAGACCTTAATGGTAGTACATTTATGAAGGGGAAAGAAAAGAGGAATTCTTCCTATTATTCATAATGAACTTATATATTTTACAATTACAAAATATATTGTTGACCAACATCTTTATTGTTCTTTACTCATCGGACAGTTCTAGACAACTAGAGCAGTGGTTCTCAACCTGTGGGTCGGGACCCCATTTGGGGTCGAACGACCATTTCACGGGGGTCGCCAAACAACGCAGTCCGCCATTTCCCCCTCCCTTTTCCTTAGCTGTGCTACTCCCTTTTATTCTATTGGCTTTTGAAAGCCAATAGAATAGACTCTCTTGAATAGAGTCTAATTCTATTGGCTTTCAAAAGCCCATAGGAATTGTCCAGGCTGTCTTTGCCCTGCTGAGCCTGCCAAAAGTCCCATTCTGCAAACGGTGCTGCACCAGTTGAGTAGTCCTCGACTTACGACCAGTAGAGTAGTCCTTGACTTACGACCAGTTGGGGGTCGCGGCATTAAAAAGGTTGAGAACCACTGAACTAGAGAGAGGTTTAAGGTATATAATCAAATGAACAAAGATGACGGATTATGGATTCCATCTTTATGGAAGATTTTTACACCTATGCTTCAGTAGGTGCAGTTGTGATTCTTGTAAAATTCTTGTGGGTGAGAGATGAAAGGATTTGAATATTTTTAAATAATAATTGACCCACTTATGGGGGATGTCTGCCAATAGCTAAAGCTGTGAAAGTGAAATATAACTTTTCTGATAATATCCAAGTCTTCTGAGTTACAACTCTCATAATGGGATTGGGCGGCATATAAATTTTAGAAGTAAAAAAAATAAATAAAAATTTATTTCTAATGTTCCATTGGCTGGGTTGGGTGGCAACTAAAGGAATTATAGCTCAACATTTAATCAAGAAAATAGGAACAGATTGGTTAAATAATATTTTTTGTAGAGAAGTAGGATGTATTTGAGATTAGAATGGAGAAAGTCAATACGTACAAGATGGTGGTCATACTCATAATGGCATGACCGCCATCTTGTAACAGGTTTTTACAGCATCCTGCATAAAAGAGGGAATTTTTATTGCAATGATAGACTGTGGTCTTGGCCGTTTTAAGCACACATTTCAGCATGCTGCTTTTAGAAGATACACTACAGACAATATTTTTATGTATACCTTAGGCACCTGCATATCCAACCAGTTTTGACTGTGTTCACCTAGCAAGGTCACATAAAGAACTGGCAGATGTCTTTGCACATCAAGTGTGACTTGTTTGTTTTGGTAATTCAGTGTATTGTACAGATTTAGCTTACTTGGTTAATGTGTGATTGAGTATATACTGTAGCATGAACCCAGAAAATGAGCTGATTCAGTTAACTGGGTTAAGGACTGTGTAAAAACAGATGTGGCTTCCATTGTGATGTAACAGTACAGTAAAAAAAAAAAACCTTAGTGTTCATAGGCTTCCTTTTAAAAAGCTGGTTATAAGAAGGTAAAAATATAAAAATTAAAAAAAAAATAACAAAAGTCTTCTTTGTGTAAGACATATTTAGAATAGAACTGGAGTTAATTATTGGATTTAAACCCTACCTATCCATTAAAGAAAACTTCTATTTTGGATTTGCACACTATGTTAGCACATGGCTTGTTGGTTGGTTTTCTATCTTACACAAAGCTGTGCTGTAAATCATAAGTTTCCAAATGACATTCATTGAGTTCCCCTAGCGTAGGTTGCATTTGCATGGCATGCTAAAGACCTTGGTTAACAAGTGTGCACATGTCATTTTACTTGTTTCTGCCAGTATATATGCAGCTGCTTAACAAACAGCTTGGCCACCATTTTGGATTTTTTTTTGAAGTTGTGAATATGCATTAACTATATTGTAAAATACAAATTCTGGCAATTTGGAATTTGGAGCTTGAACTGATTCTGTTTTAAAATGATCATAGGTTACTCATTTGTTAAGTGATTTTTTGAAGTTTAAATTGTCATTTTAACAGGACAAGAATGGGTACAAAACATCGCCTTAATCTTAGGTCTTGGCATGTTGCTTTGCATGGATTAAGCTGTGGCTTAATTTGCAGACCATAATTTAACTTGATATGTGAATTCAACCCCAAAAAGAAAACAAAACAAAACTTTGTTATATTTTTTCCCAATGCTGGCTATGGAATTCTGGGAGTTGAGGTCCACATGCCTTAAAATTGTCAAGGTTGAGAAACACTGCTTTACAGCATCTAAATTTGTGTGCTTCCTATTAATTCAATACAAGTTAGAGAGAGGTGTTAAGGCTGAATGTATAAAAGTCGAATTCATAGAGATGCTTTACCAACCAGGAAATGCCAGGACTTCTATCCCACATAATAATTGAGAGCACCTGGATACATTTGCTACTTCCTTCTAAGGGTAGGTGGAGGTAAAGAAACTATTAATAGGCTTGTTTTGATAGCTGTTTGATTCAGATGAATGTCTTCATTCCCAACTGAATTGCTTGTAACGAAAAAGGTGAGGACCTGTCAGTTAGAGGGAAGTTAGCTTGAACACCAGGTGACTCTGCTTTCATGACATGCTTCAACCCCTTGGTTATTTGATAGTTGTTTCAGAAGCTAGCAGTTTCTTTCAGATTACAGTAACAATGAATGCTTGTTTGATTCTTTGAAATGCTAAAGTGATATAAGTCCAAATGCAAAATGCTTTAGAATTTAGCTTGTGGGACTGCAGGAATTCCTGTAATTTTACCTCAAGTGATAATTAGGAGAACTCATAAAAAATAGTGCTAGGTTCATATTAAGCTGAAATGTGTGTGGCTTAGTTTTGGCTCCGTATGTGTGTGGCTTAGTTTTGGCTCCGTATGTTGTGTGAATTTAGGATGGCCTACAAGCTTTTATACCAGGGAAAAAGGGAATTTTAAATGCATTTCCCAAGATATTTTGCAAAAAAATATTTTAGCTCAGTGTTTCTCAACCTTGACAATTTTAAGGCGTGTGGATTTCAACTCCCAGAATTCCACAGCCAGCATTGCTGGCTGTGGAATTCTGGGAGTTGAAGTCCACACGCCTTAAAATTGTCAAGGTTGAGAAACACTGTAATTTAGCTGTTATGTCTGAACCCAGCCAATTGTTTATTCAAGATAAGCAAATCACACCTAGGTAGGATGTGCAAACTCAGGCATTCTGACTCATTTGGACTAATGCTAAGCCATTGTTTCAAAGTTTGGCTGAGTCACAAATAGCAAGTTCACGCAACATGGGAAGCATAAGTGGCGGTCTATAACCATATTTCAGTTCAATCAACAATTTAAGTCAAATGGAAATGGTATTTTTGGTTGGGATTTTTAATGTATTATAATTACAGAAAGTCCACATTGAATGACTGCCTTGTTTAGTGACTGCAGTATGAAGGTGATAAAATAACTTTCATGACCATTTCTTGCTTTTACAACCTTTTCAGGTCTCTAAACAAAGCAAAGCTGAAATGAGATCATAGTCATGGTTGCAGTTTGACTTATTGACTGCTTCAATTGATGACTGAGTTGCTAAATGAAAACTAGCTATATCGTGAATATTAAGTTATCTAGGCTTATTAACTGAATGGCATGGTGGCCTAAAGGTGAAGATGCTCGCCTCCCATTCAGAAGGTTAAGAGTTCAATCCTAGGCAGTGGCAGTTGTTTTTCTATCAGGGCTCGAAGAGTAAATATCTGCTGTGAACTCTGTGTAGGTATCACGAAGGGCATCCAGCCAATAAATGCTCAGCTCTAGTCAGTTGCCCAGAATCCACCACGAAAGAAAGGGAACAAAGGGTCATAAAAAGGAAAAAAAAATCCAGGCTTATTGACTGTTGAGAATCCTGGCAGAATATGGAGGATTGCAAGTAAAAATCAGTGTGTACATATTTTGACTTATTTTTTAATGAACTCTCATATTTTATTTGCAAGAAAAGCCCAAAGAACATCCTTAAAAAAAAAAGACTACATTTGTGCAGTATCCTTACATTGATATATTATCTTACATCAAAAATATTGGAATTAAGCTTACGTTGGCACTGCATTTTGCTGTTCGTTTGTTATCAGACAGTAGTTGCAGTGGATATATAAATAAACAGTCAGTTAGCTATTTTGCTGTTGTGTTATGAAACAAGGGCAGGGCCTTTTCACTGAAGGCAGTACAATTAAGGAAAAACATTACACATTTTTCTCCATTTAGGAAGCCAAATATAATGATTTAATAGTTAAAATTTTATTTCAGTCTTCTGGAAACATGCAGTTGTTTTTTTCTTTGAAAAAATATCTTTGCCTAGCACTTGGCTACTTAGAAAAAAGGTGATTCATAAATAAAGCAAGGATCAGAATAAACATAATGGTGTGGATGATGCAAAATATATTTTGGCATCTGCATTGAGTAACCTTGCAAGTGGTTTTTTTAAATTTTAGCCGCCTTCATAAATTTTAATAAGCAATTCTAATTCATCCCACTTTTTCCATGAATTACATGCAAAGTGGCACAATAATAGCTTTTTGTTAAAATAAAAACTAATTCTATCATAACATTTCCTAGGAAGAAGAACAGGCATGACAGAAAACTCAATAATTTTGCGGAGAATTTTTATCTTTTATCAGGCATCAATTGTAGATTTTAAGCACAAATGTGCAGTTTCTAAGTTGCATCTTTTTTAAAGTGGCAGATGGGGCTTCACTAGCAGATAGCTCTCCATTACAACAGTTCATTTAGTGACCGTTTAAAGTTACAATGGCACAGAAAAAGTGACTTATGACCATTTTTCACACGATTGTTACAGCCTCCACATGGTCACATGATTGAAATTCAGACACTTGGCAACAGACTCATATATTTATGACGGTCGCAGTGTCCCAGGGTCACATGATCACCTTTTGCAATCTGACAAATAGGGAAGCCAGATTCACTTAACATCCGTGTTACTAACTTAGCAATTGCAGTGATTCTTTTAAGTACCGTAAATGCCGGCGTATAAGGCGACTTCCGCGAGCGCTGAAATCGGCGCCAAAGACGGGGGTCATCTTATACGCCGAGTCGTCTTATACGCCGGAAATACTGGTAGTTTCCAGCGTATAAGATGACGTTCTAGGAATGCGGCCCGGCTATAAAGACGGGGGTCGTCTTATACGCCGGGTCGCCTTGTACGCCGGCATTTACGGTATGTCAAGAAAAATCATAAAATGGGGCAAAATTCACTTAACCTTCTCACTTAGCAACAGACATTTGGACTCAATGGTAGTTGTTAAGTTGAGGACTACCTATATTTTACTGCATGTGATTTTTTTGGGTGAAAAAATATAATCTTTTTCTTTTAGAAAAAGTGGTTTTAAAATGTTGAGGCATGATGGACCTTTTACTTGTAAGTCATAGCAGGTTTTGAGGTTAGAAGTTGGCATCCAGTTTAGCATTTTTTTTTTCTTGCTTACTATAAGGGTTTGTGTTCCTTCATGGACAGGATCAGTATTATAGTTTATACAAGCAAATTATTTGAAACTGGCCCAGTGCTTAGAATCTGTGTAATAAAGTGTCTCCCATGGCATTAAGTCATGGTTTAATAATGCTAAACCAACAGACCCTGTCATGTTTTAGTCCAATAAGTGGTCAGAATTAAATTGTGATTAGAATTCTGGACTTTTTCTATAATGCAACAAATTATTTCTGAAATGTGGGACTTCTCTTGACAGAAAAAAATCTGGTTCAACAGGATTTAACAGCTGACCAGACTGTTTCTCAATCCATCTCAGCAATGAATAATTTTATTTTCCTTAAAAGTATTTACTCCTTATCTAACTCTCCTCCTAATGTCAAAACTTCTAAAACATTAAGCACATAAGCTTGAAATGTAATTTTTATTTGGTCCATTTAATTTTCCCCTTTATTTGGCAAGATTCGGCATTTTAATTCCTTAGCTTCTCTTTTGAAGGAAATTTGTGTCTTGCCAAATCAAGGCAGAGAGAGGTAATGGAAGGTCCCAAAAATTGATTGGTTGGTTTTTGTGAAATTAAGTAATTGTTGCCTGATCATTGTGTAACTGTATTTTATGTATCCTCAGGAACAGTTCATTGCCTTTTTATTAGCATACTAGATGTTTACAGAAAGTATTAGGTAACTGGAACTAGGGTATTTAATTCTGCAAAAAAGTTTTTTTACATCAGGAAGAGGTCTTCTGAGCAGAGTTTCTTGTTAAGGATATTCCCCTTTGCTTTAAAAAAATAAAAATAAAACAAAACCCCCAAAATCTTTTTGAGTACCTAAAAGAATCCTTATCTTGAATGCTTCTATTATTCCCTCAATTGATAATTATTATTTAGCTACTTTGAATGTTTTGGAAACCAGTGAACAGTAATTTGGGAAACACGTTGACCTGATATTTGAAAAATGAGGCTTGGCAGTACAGTTAGTCCTAAACAGAATCCATTATATATTAGTAAATTTTTCATGGTTAGGTAAGGATTGATATAACTGTTCTATTTGTTCTTCAAAATCATTGTGAACTAAATGAAGGAAAAGGAGATTAAGCCATTTTTTTTCCTGTTCTCTTTGTATCTGAAAATGTAACGCTTGTGCTGAAATATAATTTGAAGGATGTAAATTCATTTAGTTTAGTCCTTGTTTATGCTTTTATGTAGTCTAGTATATGATAATGGACATAAGTAATAAAAAGCCAAAAGAATTTTCATATGAGCTATCTTGAACACTTTAGAGAAGAAGGATATTTATACATTTATATAGAATTTAGCTTAGCAATATTTAGGGTCCAGTAAATAGGATTTTTTTTTTGTACACAAAAGTTTTAACCAGTGTTCAGGAGAAGAAATTTTATAGAAAAGGGGTCGAATCACAGATAGGTAGTGTATAAAGTGTATAAAGGCAGTCTTCTTAAATCCATTCAACTACGGTTCAGTTACGGTGACCTCATAAAAACCGATGACCCATTCTCGAAATTACAGCCGTTGCACTACTTCTGTGGTCACATGATCACAATTAAAGTACTTGGCAACTGGCTTGCTTTTATGAAGGTTGTAACATCTTGCAGTGACATGACTGTAATTTGTGATATCCCAGTTGGCTTCCAACAAGCAGTCAGTTTAGGAGCCTGATTCACTTAACTGTGATTCCCTTGACAACTGGTAAAAATGGTAGTAAAATTGGGTCTAGTTATGTGATGGCTTGTTTATGATTTGCACTGACTCAAGAGAGAAATACCAGTCCTAGTTCTGGTCGTAAGTCGAGAACTACCTGTATTTGCTTTGAATTCAAAATGTATAATATTCCCTGAGATCTTCCTATAGATCTACATTTTGGTTTAATTTGTATGCCAGTGAACATGATTACATTAAAAAATGCAATTTTTGCTGATTGGACACAGAAATTCAATTCAGAATCTTGCAAAAAATATGCAGATTGGAGTGTAATCAAGGACAAAATATCCAAGCTTCAAATATAAATTTGAAAAGGGGTCTAAATGTGAAAAGATTGACTTGAGAAGGCATATAGAAGTCAGAATGAATGGTTAAAATATTCATCCATTGTGAAAAATATCCTATTGTGCAATGCAAAGCAGGAAAACAACTGACTCCATGTTAGGAATCATCAAAGCAAGAACTGAAAGCTATATCCATTTCTGGTCACCGCACTTATACATTATGTAGAAATTAGTTAAATTTGGACATTATAGAGGGATATAGTATAGCATAATTAATCTTGTGAAAAATGTAAATCATATGTTGAAGCTAATTAGTGTAGATCTGATGCAATTGATCACAGCTGTTTATAAATTTGGCCATGTCATGTGGGGGAATTCACTAAGGAAAGCAGTTATGTTTAAAAGAGTTAGTGGTAAAAGGAAACCAGGCTGTCAAAGAATGCAGTAGCTGGACGTTATCCAAGTTAACACCAACCAAAGCATAGAACAACTCAATGAAACAGTGCAAGATTGGAAGATGTGGAGAGACCTGGTCCATAGAATTACCAAGATTTGGACATGACTAAATGGACATCATCATCATCATCATCATCTAGAAATTTACTGCCAGTAGATGTGAAGATGGTCACCAATTTTTAGAGGAGATTGGCAAATTTATGGAGGTTGGGGTATTAATGACTTTTAATTACAATAGCTGGTTCATATCTTTGAAATTGCAGGCACATACCCTAAATATATATTTTTAAGAGTCAACAAAAAGGATCATCACCATCTTTCTATGTATGCTTGGTTCTGGATTTATTTGGCCAGGTACTCTGTGTTACAAAATGCTGGATTCAATGTACTATTGGCATGAACCAGCAGACTCATTTGTTTCTTGATAACATTGGCTTGTAATATTGTTAAGTTGTGTATTTGATACTCCATATACCTGACATCCAATTGGATGCAGTTTTTTTGTGGTTGACCTTTTGTAATGCTAAATAAATATTTTAGATTTATAACATTAAAAATAGAGATCCTCATATAACCATGAACCCTCATTTATTTTTGATTAATCAAATAGAGATGTACAATTGAAAAGGTATCTGTTTAGGTTCTAATAAAATATTAGTCTAATAAACAGATATAATTAGTATATGATTTGAAGAGAATTCAGAGTGTTGGAATTGGTATGTTAGCTTAAACCTTTGGGAGGAAAAACAGTAGAAGAATATAAATTAGTAATATAGAAACAACATTTTTTCAAGATTTTTGGCCTCCTACTCTGAACTTCAGTTATCAATTTATAGCAGCCTCTGCTTTTTTGTGTGAGAGAGGCTTAGTTTATTTTCCAGCACAGGAGATGGAGAATCCACCAATGGGTTTTCTCTGCCTGCTTGCTCTTGAGACCAAGTTAGCCAAACTTGACACGCCCCCTGTTGCTAGGGGAACCCAGTCTTGACTTGGTCTCAAGCTCTTGCAGACGTGTCAGGTTTGGCTCTCAGGTTTCAGAGTAGATTTAGCAGGTTAGAGATCCATTGGTGAATTCTCCTTTCCTCACTCACTTTCCTCAAAATTCAGGTCAGTAAATTCAACTTGGAATTTCTCACAGCTGCTCCCCTGGAGCGCTGAACTCAGCGCTGCCTCAAATCTGATGATTTGAGGCTTGAGGGGTGGGGGTGTGGGATAGCTGCAGCCTCCCCATTCTCCTTCCCTAGGGCTCTGGGGAAATTCCCTCCCAACACCCTTCCCTCTTCAGGACCCTTGAGCAGCTTCCAGCCTTACCTTTGCGGTTAGCAAGTTGCTCTCCAAGGCGCCGGAGGCCGTTTTTTGATGGGAGAAAGTCGGCACCATTTTGGTTGCTGCCAAAGGCAACGAACCTCAAATTTTAAATGGAATGTTTTTTCCTGCTGATAGGAGGCGTCCATAGTCTTCCCCGCACAGCGCCTGGCGCTTCAGAGGTGATCCTTCAGATCATTTAAAACTTGCCCTTGAGGTCTCCGGAGGAGGCTGAAGGCCGAGGCTGCCATTTTGGTTGCTTCCGAAGGCAACAAAGTTTAAATGATGTCCCTTCTTCACTCCTGGTGGATTCCTCTCAGTTAAACTAGCTCCGTTCTTCACCCCTTTAGGGCAAGGGCTCCTGCCTCTTCGGCACAGCCCCAGACATCAAAAAAAATTTTTTTTCACGGAGTTTTGCTGCGGACGCCATTTTAGAGGCACCATGCGGTTCTCCCTTTAGGCCTCGCATTAGTTCTGTGCCTCCAGATACAGATCTCAAACGCTTACAAGGCCTTTTTTCCTTGATCTCTGGCTTCAATACCTACACTTTGGCAGTACTGCCTACCAGGCCCTCTGAGCCCATAACTGGGCATTCTGTTGCAACGTGCCTGACCACCTAAGGCTGCCGGGCGGAGCCTCACAGTAGGCCCCAACCGTGCCTTCGGCTCAATTGTTAACTGCCGTGGCCGTAGCCTCGGAGAGATTTGCTTCCCCAGTCAGGTGGTCAGGAGCAGTTCATTCCGTGCTCCAATTACTCTCCTCGCCAACTGCTTGCCTGCCAGAGCTCCCCCTCAGTTTCCCTGAGATAGCTTGAACCAGGATGGTGGAATCCATGGTACCTCAAACTGTGAGCACCGTCTCCGCATCCTCAAATCATGGCCAGCACAAATCCTCCAAACAGGAGGCAGCAGGCAAGCTCAAGAACAAGGCAAAGGCTTCCCTCAAAAAGCATTCAAATTGACGGAGAAGCAAGCCAGCTGTAGGCATCAGGCTCTGGAGAAGGAGTTCTCCAGAGCGCAGAGACAGGCAGGGCAGAAACGGATCAGTTGGTGGCCCCCGAATTCAACCTCCCTCTGGGCCCTTTGACCTCTGCTCAGGGCATGTGGTCCTTGGCAGAAGCCCCCAACACATCCTCCACTCATTCAGTGGCACTTCAGGACACAGCTACCAGCCCGCCGACATTTCCCTCACGTTCGGCTCCTGAGGTCACCTTCATCCCAACGGCTGCTAGACTCGGGGCCGGAACTTGGAGACATTTTCTCTGATGGCCGTCTTGAGGCCTTGCTTTCCAAGGTTGTGGATCGTGAACTAGTGGCACGGTCGTACCACCTGCTCGGACAGGAGGCCTCTACATCGGTGATCCTGCCCTACGTTCCCCCAGCAGGGATTCTTGTATATCAGGAGCCTATGTCTCCTGCCCGGTCCTCAATTAGCGGCTATTCATCCCCAGCGGGATGTGACCAGCCGGACTTTACTTTGTCAGAGAAGGAAGAGCTCCCCCCAGACCCTTCTCCATCTGGAGGCCTCTTCAACCGGGCCCTATTTCTTCCCTTACTGTGCAAGGCCACCATGACAGCCAACATTGGGTCTGATCAGTTCCCTAACCTACAAGGCACAGCTGATTCGGGCCCAAATCCGTTGTTCTTCGAAACTATGGCAGCCCAGCACCATGTCCTCTGCCCTTCTGTCTTAAGGAGGTTAAGAAACAATAATGGGTTTCCCCATTGTCCTTCCCCTCCATGGGGGAAACGGACAAAAGGATATTTAGTACCTCTACAGACCTAACTGATGCTCTGGAGGTGCCAAAGGTGGACGAAGCCTGGACCCCCCTGGTGTCCCAGACCGCAGTCTCCGGGGACATGGTGGAGGTCCTCAAGGCAGAGACAGAAAATGGGACTTAACTTTTTGCAAGACCCATCGGCCGCGTGGGCAATTAAAACGGCCACTTCCGCATCCTTCTTTGTCTGGACCACCCTCCTGTGGCTTTGTCAGCTCCAGGCCAGACTTCCTCTTGAGGACATTCGGACCCATCAGGACCTAAGCAAAATGGTTGCAGCGACGGAATATGCGGCGGACGCAACTCTATAGTTGGCCAACTTCGCTTCTAGGTCCTTGGCTTCCAATGTCACAGCCAGGAGGATGCTATGGCTTAAGCATTGGCAGGCCGACGCCAAGGCCAAATGGTGCCTCGCAACTGCCCCCTACCAGGGCAACCACCTCTTTGGGGAGGCCCTGAATCCGTACCTTGTGGAAAATAAGGACAAGCGGAAGGTCATGGCTCATTTTACCAAACGGTCCGACAAGCATGCCATTCCTTATCCTCGTAGGCAGTCCTTTTGGCCAGCATCAGGCTCAGCAGCCACTCAGTCCTCCCATCCTTTCACGCACAGACAAGACCGTTCATATGACAGGACAGGCTTTCGGCCCAGACAGCAGAATCAAAACAAACGGCCTTTTCGAGGGACAGGACGTCCCTTCAGGAGGTCCAAGTGACTCTCATGTCACCCTTCCCATAGGTGGCAGGCTAGACCACTTCTTCCATCGGTGGGAACTCACAACCACGGACATCTGGGTGTTACAGACTGTCCAATACGGTCTGTCCCTCTAGTTTCTGTCCAGTGCCCCGGGGCATTTCGTTGCCTGCCCTACATCTCGGGATTCAATCAAGCGGGGTCTTATGCAGGAGGCCATCCATCATCTTCTGGAGATAGAGGCCATAGAACTGGTACCGCAGGTCAAAAGGGAAGGGGATTCTACTCCATCCTCTTCATGGTTCCCAAAGCCTTGGGGGGATGGAGGGCAATTCTAGACCTCAAGGGTCTGAATTATTACATCACGTACAAAAAATTCAAGATGCAATCACTCCAGTCCATCCTGGGAGGCATCAGAAAGGGGGACTTCCTGGCGTCCATAGACCTCACGGAAGTGTATCTCCACATTCCCATCCTTCCAGATCACCGGCGGTTCCTCAGGTTCTGTTACATGGGCCATCACTTCCAGTAGAGGGCCTCCCATTCGGCCTCTCCTCGGCTCCCAGGATGTTCACCAAGATCCTGGCTGTGTTGGCCGCCCATCTACGGAAAGTACCGGTAGGCATCCAGTACTACCTGGATGACATCTTGATTCAAGCGTCCTTCTGGGCGGCCCAGTCGGATCTGGACCTAATGATTCAGGTCCTCCAACAGCATGGGTTCTCGGTGAACTTCCGGAAAAGCCAGACGGTTCCCTCATCCAGACTTCTGCACTTGGGAGCCATCATAGACACCACAAACTGTATGGTCTATCATTCCCAGGAGTGGTTGGATAGCATCAGGGACCTGGCTCGCCGAGTGTACAAGGACTGCACCATTCCACTGGTATTGCTCTCTCAACTACTAGGGAAAATGGTCTCCTGCATAGCCATAATTCCCTGGGCCAGACTCCACTTGTGGGACCTCCAGTGGTTCCTTCTACCGTTCCAGCGATTGAACGCCAGCGTGTCCAACTGGCAGGTGAGGCTCCCGGTTCAAACCCTGAGGTCTCTTCGCTGGTGGTTCTCAAAGGCGGTTACCAAGGGGTCACTTTTCAAGGAGCCCGACCGCCTCACGAGCACGACAGATGCCAGCCTGTTCGGTTGGGGAGCCCACCTACAGTCTCAGTTTGCGCAAGGCCGTTGGTCCCGCGCAGATTTGAGACACAACATCAACTGGCTAGAACTCAGGGCCATTCACTTAGCTCTTTGCCACTTCCACAATCTGATCAGAGGGCGTCACGTATTAGTCCTTAGGGACAACGTGGCGTCCAAGGCCCACGTGAACCGGCAGGGGGGCCCCAGCCCAGGTCCCTCATGTCCGAGGCCCAGTTGCTGGGATCCTGGGTAGAGTCCAACCTGTCTTCCCTCAGGGCCGAGCACATCTTGGGGGAAAAGAACCGGCAGGCGGACTTTCTGAGTCGCTCAACATTAGACCCCTCGGAATGGGGCCTACATCCAGATCTCTTCTCTGAGATAGCCCACAGGTTCGGCCAACCAGTCCTCGACCTATTCATGTAGTCGAGCAGTGCCCAACTTCCCAGGTACTTCTCCCGCTATTACACCCCAAGGATGGAGGGGACGGACACCCTATGGACTCCGTGGCCGGAGGGCCTACTTTACGACTCCCCCCCTGCTCATCCCGGCAACCATCCACAAACTGCTCCAGGAGCAAGTGGAAGTGATCCTCGTGGC
The DNA here is from genome assembly GCF_016545835.1 of Crotalus tigris. NCBI lineage: Eukaryota > Metazoa > Chordata > Lepidosauria > Squamata > Viperidae > Crotalus > Crotalus tigris. The sequence continues at coordinate 365,574 of NW_024097149.1, read as the reverse complement.
CCCATACTGGCCGTGGAGGCCCTGGTTTGCCAACCTAATGAATCTCTCCCGCTCCTCCCCGTGGAAGATTCCCCCGCATCGCGTGTCCTTACACCAGGGGGTCCTCCAACATCTGGACCCTCAGTGGTTACAGCCGCCTGGCACTTGAGCACAGAATCATGACTTAGGGCAATCACCATGATTCAGACCTCTCGCAGGCCGGCGACCAATCGCATTTATGATTCCACCTGGAAAATTTTTTGCCATTGGTATGGGAGGCGGCAACTGGATGTTTACAAATTGACGATTCCTCAGATTTTAGACTACCTTGACTGGAAGAGGCCTGGCCCCTGTGACCATTCGTAGGCAGGTTGCTCACTGGTGCGAATTCAGTCCCTCTTGCTCACCATCCTAGGATACGCGCCTTCAAGGGCGCATGCAACACTAGGCCTCCCGTGGTACACAGGTATCCCTCTCGGGAGCTGCCTCGTGTGCTTTGCGCTCTCACAAAACCGCCCTTTGAGCCCATCATTACTATATTGTTATGGGTCTTATCTCACAAGGTCGTCTACCTGGTAGCTATCACATCAGCCAGACGTATTTCCGAGCTGACAACTCTCTCGATCAGGAGCGATCTTTGTATCTTCCACCGGGACTGGGTGGTCCTTCGATTGGATCCCACCTTCGTGCCCAAGGTCAACTCACTCTTCCATAGGGCAGAGGAAGTCACTTTGCCTAACTTTTGTCCCAATCCTTCCCATAACTTGGAGCGGCAGTGGCACACACTGGATGTCCGCAGGGCTCTGCGGCGTTACATTAAACGCATGGCGCCCTTTCGCAGGTCTGAAACCCTCTTTGTTCCTTCCGGCTTCCCTGGGATAGAAGGTGTCAGCTTCCACCATAGGCAGGTGGATTGGCTTGTATCGTGGAGGCATACCAGTCTTCTTCCCTGTCATCTGCAAGTCATATCACAGCCCACTCCACTCTTAGCACTGCGACCTCTGCGGTATGGACTACTTAGGCATCCATTGAGGAGATTTTCAGGGCTGAGACATGGTTTTCGCCTCCCCATTTGTATGGCATTATAGGATTGACCGCTTCGCTTCTGCGGATGCCTCCTTTGGTTGGAGGGTCCTCCAGCAGATGGCTTCCGGGGAGGTCGACCCGGCCTTATCTGTTTCCCACCCAGTGGGACAATGAGGCTTTGGTATGTCCCATTGGTGGATTCTCCATCTCCTGTGCTGGAGAAGTGGCGTTGTCTTACCTGAACGCCTTTTCTTAGCATGGAGATGGAGAATCCACACCCACCTTAGGCCGGAATTAGGGGTCTGAGAGCCACAACCTCACCTTATCATCAAAAACTTTCGCCCTCGTCAAGACTGGATTCCCCTAACAACAGGGGGCGTTTCAAGTTTGGCTAACTTGGTCTCAAGAGCAAGCAGGCAGAGAAAACTCATTGGTGGATTCTCCATCTCCGTGCTGAGAAAAGGCGTTCAGGTAAGACAACGCCCCTTTTTATTTCTTCCAGAAAATTCTTTTTATCACTTGTTGGTGACCTTACCTCTTTTGTCAGTGTTGGACATTATTCCTTTGTGAGAATAAGATGGGACTAAATACAAAGTATGAGTCCTTCCTGCTGTTTCATTTATTTTGTTATCTCAGTCATCTTTCAATGCTTTCTTTAAAGAACTATCTAAAAGCAGAAATTACTGCATATTCTATGGGGAAATGTATGCAGTATCTTCCATTATTTTTCATGGACTCATAGATAAATTTATTTAGAATTTCTGTGGGCTTCATCTCTCTGGCTAATGGCAGATTGCAACTCAAAAATTATCAGTGCCTAGAGTAAATAAACTCAGCTAAAATTTTATATGTTCTCTGTGGAATTGATGATCCAACACATCAATTTCAATCCTCTAATTGCACACCAGCTCACAATAAACTAAAGTTAAAAGCAGTTATGTTTAGCATGTTACATGAATATAGCTACTAACCCAAAACTTAATTAATTAAATATATTGTGTAAACCCAAATAAAACACTGTTGCCTGATCAACAATGGCCGGTATATTGAGCTACACAAACCTACAACATATTTTAGCATAGTGTACTAGTTCAATTTATTATTCACTGGGATTATGTTCAAATATCCAATGGTTATAGCAAATTATGAATAATGAAATCTTGAATCTATGGGGAATAGAGTAATTAGCTTCTGGAGTATTGTGACAAGTGACTAAAAAAATCGCCTTAAATAAAAGGAAAATATTCACCACCTCTGATTTCCTCTCATATTTTTTTAAAATTCAAAATAAATATAAAATAAACTGGGAAATTTTTTTTTGGGGGGGGGAAGGTAGATGTGTACATTTTGCATTAGTTGCTGGTGGGTCAGAACCACAAGCCAACTCCTATGGGCTAGCCCAGTAATTTAACATAGATAACATGTTCTGGGATATATTAATCACATATATGCGAAACCATAAACAATTTGTATTGTGCAAATATAGGTTGTGTGGCTAGTTCATATTTTATGTATTGTAGAGAATCCAGGTAATTCTAATAATTAAAGCAAATATGGATTATTCAGTCCTGGGGAGCATATCATGAATACAGCTCTCTTGTATGACTGGATTTTTGTTTTATTTATATATTTGGGTTACTTAAGTGTGAATAATAAAGAAGGAGGGTCATCAGTGAACAGGCACTGAAGGAATTTGGGTTGTGTGTAAAAGTGGCCAGTAGAAAAGACGTTCATTGACATGTTTGCCCAAATACAGAAAATAAAGAAGGCTTGAATTGTAAAACAAATATTGGGAAAAGGGAGAAGACCAAGAAAATTGTTTTCAAAGGCAAGTGAGAAGTTTAAAGAAAAAGAGGCAATTTGTGAAGTGGTGCGTAGATTTAGAGGTTTGCAAAAATAGAAAATTGTGTAGTAAATGGTGCTGGTATAAAATATGGAAGATACAACTATAATTTATTTTCTTACCTTAGGCAAGGGGTAGGCAACCGTGATCTTTTATGACTCGTGGATTTCAACTCCCAGAATTCCTGAGCCAGTCCACGAGTCATAACAGAGCCAAGATTGCCTACCCCTGCCTTACGTCATGCCTTTAATTTCTTAGATGTACTATTTTCTCCTCTAGAACACACAACATAGCATTTCTACTATGAAAATGAATAACATGAGCATGTGTACAGGCAATCGTTGACTTACAACTACAATAAAGCCTGAAGTTTCCATTGCTATCCAAGACAGGGGAGTTGTGCCACATTTTACAATCTTTTTTTGCCACAATTGTTAAGTGAATCATGCATTTGTTAAGTGAATCTAGCTTCCCTCATTGACTTTGCTTGTTAGAAGCCAGGTGGGGAAAGCTGCATCTGTCATAAATTCATGCCCAGATTCTGATCATTTGACCATGGTTGTGCTGGAACGGTCATAAGTGTGAAAACTGGCTGTGCATCACTTTTTTCAGTGCCATTGTAACTTCAAATGGTCACTAAACAAATGGTTGTAAGGCGAGGACTATCTATATTTACTATTAGCCTTGGAAGTGTGCGCTATAAAACATGGACAGGACACAGTTGATAATCTGATACTCTATGATTGTCTTTCTTAGTGCTTTACCTCAAAGTTCTGAGAAAAGTAATGGAACATTACTCCTTGATATTTCACTTCTATTCCTTTTTCTTGACTTCCAGTTTGTGTATAGGGCTACTGTTTACATCCTGCAATAATCCAGATGAACATTAGGCATTTCTGTATTTTCTGCCCTCTAGTAGTCTGGAATGTTGCAGTCCGGATATAGTACCTTAAGTTCTTATTTAGTATAAGTACTAAATATTTAGTACTTAAAGCACTGCTATGTTTTGAGCATTGACTGTTGAACTGTTTCATAAGAGATGCTTCTAAAAATCCAAGTACAAATGTAATATACGTTCATTGAACCCTTTGGGAGATTGATGATTTGAGTTTGTCAAAGGTGTTCGTATGTTTAGACTGTTCTGATAGAAGGCAGTTTGTATTGATTATAGAGTCAAAGTATTTTTATTTGTGAGCAAAATTCTCACATTGTCCAAATTGGGGCTGATCATTTTCTGTAACATAGTTAGATTTCTTGAGTGAATCTAAATTACTATCATCTCAAGCAATCCTTTAGTAGTACTCCCAAATATGCTGAACAAGCTTCTTGGATGAGAAGCGAAACGTCTTCAAAGAAAAACAAGAAAGTCCAGTTGCCTCGTGAAAAAGCATCTTTGGGATTCCTATAACTGGATGACTGAGAATCTCCATAGACCTTTAGTAGTACTGTTGGGTTGGCCTGGATAATATCAGTTTAATATCTCCCTCCCACTTTGTAACAGCTAAAGCTTCCTTGTTTTGTGCAAAGTATCCAACACTAATTATAGTGGCATTATAAATTTCACAACATCCTGTTGCTAATTATAATTTATTGTTGGAAGATCTAAGGGTTGGAACCATGTAATGAAATTGGAGATAAATTTTAGAGATAGTTTATGAGGATTAAATAGAAGCATCTTTCCAGGAAATAGTTTTATTAAACATTATTTATACTAAAAACATTCTTCTGACTCATGTATCTTGTATAAGACAGCAAGGGAAGAAACTACTCTTAGCAGAATGGGATGTGAGTAGTTGGAACAAAATGGGGAATGATTAAGTGCTGAAATTGGTAAGCAGAACCACAGTAATTTCTATGGACATGGGATATCTGTACAATGCTAATTAGAGGAAAAAATGAAAATGTACACCCATTCCCCCAAAAGAAAAAAAAATCTGCTTTGTTCCAAGGACAAGTATTAATGGATTTTGCAAATGCTTGTAGAATCTAGAGAATAGAAGTTGTTTGTGTATAAACAACTTTAGAAAAGTAGGTTTGTGCAGGTACTGTTGAAGCCCAGGAAAAGGTATGGTTTCTTTAAGGATCTCTATGAGGTACAGTAGATGCGGCAATGCCAGATTCAAAGCCCCTTTATCACTTTGGGTCCAATATATAGTCTATATTTAGGCATATAATGTCAGAAGCAAAAAACGTTAGAACTGACCAAAGTTACATTTTGCTGCAATTTATTAGTAGAATACATGAACAGTATGCAGTGTTCCAGTCTGAATACCTGCCCTCTTCAGAAAGAATTGGGAAGGATTTTGTGTGAAAAGCTGGAAATACATCAGTGTTGAAAGTACTAAATTTAATAGTAAGAATATGCAAGACCTTCAGGTTTGTGTGGAGTTCAAATGTTGCACTTATCTTTCATTCCTTAAATTAGCCTTGCAATCCTGGGAAACGGTGAGCTTAGTTTAGAAATTTGCACACTTGCATATTCCAAAACACCTTTGCATCTAAAGCACATGTGAATAGCCCAGTGAATTAGATCAATAATATGATTATATATAATGCATCTTTCTTAGTTTATGCAGCTGACTCCAAATAAATCATCATGACTTCTTGAGATCCTAAGTCAAAATTTACCTTAGCTTTTTTTTTAAACTGAATAAGCCAGCCTTTGTACCTTGAACTTTACACATCCAAAGTATGTGTTTCCTCTTCTAAAGCGAGTTGTGACATTTCTCTGTTGATATGTGTGTTTGTGGGGGGGGGGGAACATTGGTGTAATGTGGCTGCTTCTTGTGACTTTATATTTCGCTCTATGAGTTATCAAAACAGGGCTTGTTGGAAAATAGCACCTTTTTATTTTGAAAATGTGATAGACATTTACAGTACCCAGTGCTTGGTAACTGCAGTGTGTGATCTTTGATGAATTTTTATTCTAGGGTAAATCTTTCCAGGAAGTTGTGCTTGGAAAAGAATACCCCACTACTCTGTGGCTTGACATTTTGAATTTAATCTGTTATTTCTCCCCTCCCCTTCCATTTTGCAGCTGAGTGAACATGGCTGTAAAAGATGCTTAACGGAAGTTGCAGTTTTGTAGTCCCTTTTAAAGCAAAAATGGTTTTACTTTCCTATCTATATGGAAAGAAGAATGAAGAACAAGAATGTTCAAAAGATCTGCTGGCCACTTTGTGGTGATATAGAGGAGGGGGACATTATGGTTAGTTTTAGAGTTAGTTGTACAAGTATTACATGTAATGTAGACATGCTGGAAAAAGGGGTGGCAGTAGAAATCTGACTGGCAAGGGTATAATGGTTCCCCTGTCTCTCACTTTTAATGCCTTATTCAAGAGCTCTATTTCAGTTATCTTGAACTTTATTATTCAAATTATCCTGGGGTTTCTGAAGTTCTGTGGCAGGCCTTTTAAACTACATTAAACAGATAGAGACTTGCATTTGACATTTTCATGCTAACGCTGATTTTAAACACCCATTTTGTATTTTTCTTCAAGGAATCTAAATGGGTGTTGGGAGTAGTTTTGAGAAGCTGCAGTATTTTCATCTCTTCATAACCCTCTTACTCTGAATAGGCTTGACAGAGTCTGACTCAAGATAAGATGCTATGCCAGAAATGGCTAAATGCAATGTGTGCACTCAGCTGTTGTGATTTGTAGACCATGGGTTCAGTGTGTTGTGAAAATTCAGAAAAATATACCTTATCAATAAATAATATGTAAGTAATCTGAACCAGGCCAGGAGGTGAATAATCAAGTTAATCTTCTCTCAAGTATAAAGTTGGATGCCTATCTCTTCCAAAGATAACTACTGTTAACTATTTCAGCACACTCGATATCTTAAATCAGACATGTCAAACACAAGGCTCGGGGGCTGGATGCAGCCCGCGAAGTGGTTTCATGTGGTCTGCAAAGCCATCCTGGAAACAGTGAGGGAACGGCCCCCGCTGTTTTGGCCGTGGCCCAGGCTGGGAGCCAATGTACAATTTTGTGGTGGCCATCTTGGCACTTGCCCCGGTGGACCATGCCTTGGCGCTTGCCCCGGTCCCACCCCCTTCTGCCAGAGACCCTCATATCTGTCCCACTCCTGCCCAGGCCCCCACAGGCACCCTTGATGCGAATGATGTAGAACTGGCCATGCCCACCCAGTAGATCACACCGACTCCAACCATGCCCACCCAATAGGCTGCACTCACTCTGGCCACACTCCCCCAGGGCAACCACAATGCTGATGCGGCCCTCAGTGAAATTGAGTTTGATACCTCTGTCTTAAATGGTATAATCATAGTGTATTATAACTTTTCATATTTTCATGTGAACCTTTGGCGGATATTGATTAGAGACCAAGTGCCCAAACTGCAACCCAAAACCCACGTATGTATTGTCGGGTGCCAGGTGGGCATGGCCCATTGGGTGGGCGTGGCTGTGGTGGTATTGGCAGACTGGGTGGGACTAAAAAGTTCAAATCAATTCCAATTTTGCGAGATCTTTTTTTTTTTTCCTGCGAGAAGTTGAAATAGATTGATTGAACCTTTTTTTTTTTTTGCACAGGGCGGTGGAGGCCTAAAGCAAAAAGGTTTTATAAAATCCAGCTGAAGGCTTAGGACTGGGGTGACGGCGCGCATGCCTACAGAGAGGGTCTGCATGCCACAGGTTCGCCACCCTGGCCCTAGTGTACAGTTCCTCTGCATTTTCACCTGTCATTAGCACAACCAAATTACTGGTTTTTCTTCCTCCAGTTTTAAAACTTCACAAAAATTCAAATCCAGCTTCCTTTATGGGTATATTGTGTATATAGGTTGAATGAGTAAGGGAAAGTACAGTTAGTCCTCGAACCATGACCACAGTTGAGCCCAATGTTTCCATTACTAAGCAAGACAGTTGTTAAGTGAGTTTTGCCCCATTTTACGACCTTTCTTGCCATAGTTGTTAAATGAATCATTGCAGTTATTAATTTAGTAACATGGTTGTTAAGTGAATTTGGATTCCCTATTGCTTTTACTTGTCAAAAGGTCGAAAAGGTGATCACGTAACCCCAGGAGAGTGCAACTGTCACCAGTTGTCAAGTTCTAAATTTTGATAATCTAACCACGGGGATGCTGTAACGGTCGTAAGTATGAAAAATGGTCATAAGTTGTTTCTTTACGTGCTGTTGAAACTTCAGATAGTAATTAATCGAATGGATGTAAGAAGTCAAGGACTACCTCTATAAAGTTTTGTGACTCTCCTTTGCAAAACTGGAGTGTTTTTCTTCATGGTGTGTTTAGATTGTGGCTTCCTGGTTTATCTTTTTGATTTGAGGACATGATATTCTCTGGGGTTCTCATTCTTCTAAGCACCTTCTAGTACAGTGGTTCTCAACCTGTGGGTCAGGACCCCATTTGGGGTCGAACGACCATTTCACGGGGGTCGCCAAACAAGTCTTTTCTTTGGCCATGCCCCTGGCACCCAGTGATGTATAAGTGGTTGGGGTTCACCACAACATGGGGAACTGTATTATGGGGTCGCGGCATTAGAAAGGTTGAGAATCACTGTTCTAGTAGCTTGACATGATTGACACAATTGGAAGTCTTTCTGTTGTTATTGTTTGGCTTTCTGATTTATTTCCAGCATAGTAACTAGGTTGTGATGCTATGTTGGCTTACTTAAATGTCTTACAGACTGTCATATTTGGGAGCCAAAAACAAAACACAGTACAACAACATCAGTCTTATTTGAGATAAGCGGTGATCTTTCTCTCTTATAAAGTGTGCAGAAAATTAATTTCAGCATGTCAGCAGGCCTTCATAATGCTTCGCCTTAAGAGTTGGATGTCTTGACTTTTATTTTCCGTGAAAGTAAATTTGCATGTAAAGGGATTACCCTAGATCAAGAGAAATTGATTGATTTTTTTCAAAACAATAAAAAACTGCTGGCTTAAATAATTTATGATTTTTATCCACCCAGATGGGTCATGTAAAACTTTAGACCAGTGGTTCTCAACCTGTGGGTCGGGACCCCATTTGGGGTTGAATGACCATTTCACGGGGGTCGCCAAACAAGGCTGTCCGCCATTTTTTTCCCCCTTTTCTTTGGCCATGCCCCTGGCACTGAGTGATATATAAGTGGTTGGGGGTCACCACAACATGGGGAACTGTATTATGGGGTCGCAGCATTAGAAAGGTTGAGAACCACTGCTTTAGACAATGGTTGCAGGGCAAATTGATTTTAAATCAAGGCACATTTTCTCTTAATTTGTATATTTTCTGAACAAGAGTGCATGCTAATTGATGCTCTAGCTATTATGAAGTGTGCATTAGCAATTAAATAGTGATTATTCTCCCTTAGGAGCATATTCTAAAATGTCTGACTGACAGGTATAAAATGTCCAAAAGTTGTGAAGCCATTGAAAAATGACATTTTCCTCCAAACGGTAGGGATACGTTTCAGATAAAGTTGAAATATATGCAGTATTAGCTGTGCTACTGTAATGTAACTGATATATTCATGTTGCTTCACTGCTTCTCATTAAGTTTCTGAACCCAGTTTAAAGTGCTGGTTTTGACTAATAAAACCCCATGTAACTTGGCTTTATGGAACATCAGGGATTATCTTCTCTAAGTGGAATTTGCTTGAGCTGTGGTACATGTTTGGGCTGAAAGCTTAGGATTCTGTCCCTGTGTTGTTGGATCATCTTTTTTGTGGTCCCCAACCTTTATGGCTTGGCAGATTGGCTGTGGGGATGGTTATGTGTGAGTGGCAGGCGCATGAGTGAGCATGTGCAAACGGAGCTTTGCGCCAGCGTGAGTGCCCATCGCTCACTCAAATGAAGCTGCATGTGTACATACTTGCCCGCTGCTTGTCGTGGGCTGTGGCCCAAGGGTTGCTGTATCTTGTGCTTTTTCTGCAGGTATATTGCAAGATTGCAAAGACTGTATTATTTAATTGGGCATTTGCAGAAGATTTCTGTATGTTTAATGAGGAGTTATAAATGGGTCGCCATATTATTGTTGTTTACTACAAAGATTTAAAGTGAATTAACTTCTGTTTTTTTTAATTTCATTATAAAGTGCCTGGAGCTGGGAGTGTATATAAGGATTAATAAATAAAATATGTACATTGCCCTGTTGACAATTTTGTGAAATGTATAGAGCAATTCTGCTTATATTTATGGACAATCAGATCTGTTATAGAGTAGCTTACACCCAGATAAGCATGTGACACATACATAACACACACAAATAAACATTTTACAAATAACTCCTGTTGAGTATCTTTATATAAGATTCTAGCATTGGAGCAGAGTTTTATTCCATGAGATGCAGGATATGGTGGACATGTTGGTGAATGTCAAGTTCTTCATCAGAGGTTCCCAGGCAATTGAAACTGATGCCAGCAATTTATGATGGGAATTGGGTTTTGTGACCAGAAGTAGTGAGCAAAAGTAGTACAGGTAGTCCTCATCCTATGATTGTAATAGAACCTGCCCATTGCAGTTATAACTGTTGTAAAGCGGGATACCTGCATAACTGATCCAATTTTATGACCATTTTTGTAGCAGTTGTAAAATGAACCCATTGTTTGCTATGGGCTGTTTCTGCTAAAAACTGGAAGTTATTGCCGGTTTTCAGCAAAAATGTGACAAAATGCTAAGTGGCTGGACGTAAGTTAAGAACTATTGGCATGAAAATTATTTTCCCCCATTTCTTTCTCCATGCTGTGTTGGTGGAGAGAATTCATGTTTCTTACATACTGAAAAGTCCAATGAAACAGCTCTCATAGAAAGGACTGAGATGGAAGTTAGATCCTCTGTTGCCCACATCTTAGTCCCCTACAAGATTATTCCTTTATTAGAGCAAACAAAAACGCGATTAGCAACTATGTAAGTGGGATTAAAAGTTATCTGAAGTTAGTAGGTATCATGAATATCTAGGGCAGTGGTTCTTAACCTGGGCGATATTGCCCCCCAGGGGGCGATTTCATTTTTCAGGGGGGCAATGGAACGAAAAGGGGCGACGCGGGGGCGAAGGAACGAAAAGGGGGTGATATGGGGGCGATGGAGCGAGAAGTTTTGGAGACATTTTTGAGACTTTTTCATACAGTGAATCGCTGTGTATCTGTCGTACAAAAACATCAGATCGCTCGCTATTAGTGGATTGAATTGTGTTTTTAAAGGTTCCTCCAGCTAGCTTCAGTACAGAACGCCGTACATGTGTGAATACGCATCGCTTATCTTCATGCGCGTTGCGCAGCAGCCTCTACCCATACAGTGGCATGCCATTGGCCAGAATATGGGAAAAAGACTGGAAATAAATTATTTGCATCGATATGTCCTGATGACAATTTTAAAGAAAACAAAGAAAGTGTTTGCATAAATGGAAGAATTATTTCCTATGTTGTGATTGAGAGGTTATGTTGGGGGAGGGGGGGCGATGACAACTTCTTCATTGGCTCAAGGGGGCGATTCATTCAAAAAGGTTAAGAACCACTGATCTAGGGTACCTGGGTTTTGAAGACAAGTGCAAATTCTTGGTCAGTTTCTCCCACAGTTGATAACTCCAGGTGTGAAAGAACTTCATTATTGGAAATTGTAATCTGTATATGTCTGGCCTGAAGTAGCATTATTTGAAATAAGAGTTATTTAATTCGGTAGATAATGTTTTATTGAATTGTTCATACTACACGCTTGGAATAAAATCCATTCTTAAAAACACCTCATTTTTCCAAACAAAAAATACTGTAAAGTAAAGAGCTCTTTCTTAAACGATTTGCAAAATTTCCATGTTTGATATTTGGAAACGTTAAATACTCATGAGGGAAACGGTATATAATTCCTTCCATCCTTGTTATCTTTAATCAGGTTATGCAGTCTATCCAAACAATTGTTGTTACTGGGCAGGTAAGTGTTTCTTCATTATATGAAAAATATACTTTTATATGCCATAAACCCAAATATTCATAACTTCCTAATAGAGAATTGTACTTTATTTTTGAAACTCCTTTCTGATCTCCTATCGTCTTGTACAGGAAAGCAATTATTAATTCTGTAGCTTACTTTGAAAGTTTTTCCTTATGTTTTAAGAGAAACTGTAGATATCATTCCTACATGTAGCTCATTGTTTCTGTTTCCTCTAATTATTTCATTCTTTTCCTTTTTTCTGGGATTTAAACTGTGTTGCTTGATTGAAAGTTTCCCAGTTTATATATAACAGTTGTAAATGTGCAGTTGACTATATATATATTGGAATCATCGCTGAATTAATCTATGTAATTTGTAAATAAATAGATTTATTTATAGCAGATAGAAATTATTTTTTCTTATAGGTGACATGATTTAGGGGGGTTTGTCCCACTGTTGAGCACTATTTAACAGGCCTTTTGGAGATGGGTTAGATTTAATCCTGTTTTAAGTAATTAAATCCAAATGAAAGTTGCTTCATTCTTAAAGTGATTTCTTATTCTAAATTAAATAGAAAACATGGCAAGTGGACATGATGGATTAAGAAATTCCAATACGAAAAAGAGTCTATTTTCTGAGAAATACCAGACTTAAACAAAACATTTAATTAATTAAAGAGCCTCTTTAAGAGCAAGCAAGTATGCATTCCATGTTGTAGATTGAACTGTTGTTGAAAATAGTTTCAGTTTTATTTTGGTATTTTGCAGGAGATTATGTTTCTATGCCTAAGTGATCTACAGATATATGATGTACAAGGCTACATAAAATTCAGGTGAATTCCAATATTGGGATTTTTGTTGCAAAGGAATATAATATTTCTAATGACCATTAAATTGGAGAAAATGACATCTATGGTGATTATTATGCAAATAATACAAATTTTATAAAAACAATAGGAATTTGTTGACTCCATTAAAATCCAGTACGTTAATATTTCACTGTCCAGCAAATAAACATGATTTTATTCTTTTCATTTTGACCCTTGGAATCAGAATCTAATTTAATTTAAAGATCAGCGTGTGTAGCAATTTGTATTTGCATATGTTTCTTTGATTTTGAGCTACCTACTCAGTTGAGTTAGTTTTTCACATTATTTGAATAAGTTTAATAATGCTGGAAGAGCAGGTTGGAATGTTTAAAGAGGACTAATGCACACCAGTATGTGTATCTTTCCTTTTCAAAGAAAAATGTGAAATTAATGGCTCTATTGCATGACAGTCTTAACTGTGTGTGGAGTGAAAAATCTAAACTCAATAAGCCATGAAGTTTAACCTCAAAAATCCTGGATTTAAGATACCATAACCCAGTGAAAACATGGGGTGGTTATCCTGTTGTACCTATTCAGTTTCCTGTGAAAAAAAGATGAGGCCACAAGGCAGTTATAAAAATCAAGAATTTCAGAATTCACTTGCACACTTCTAGTAGGCCCAAGTTTCCTTCTCAAAATACTTGCCTGTAGGGTCTGGTCTGGTCAACCAGCCTTCACAAATATTTCTCTGTCATTGGTCATTCAAATGAGAACAAATGTTAGCAGCACCAAAGTTATACCATAGTTCTGAAAACATTTGCATATGGGTTCAAACCTCACAGGAGTTCAAATAGTGCTATGTAGTGCAGTGTTTAGGGCAGGGGTAGGCAACCTTGGCTCTTTTATGACTCGTGGACTTCAACTCCCAGGATTCCTGAGCCAGCCATGCTGGCTCAGGAATTCAGGGAGTTGAGGTCCACGAGTCATAAAAGAGCCAAGGTTGTCTATCCCTGGTTTAGGGTTTCCAATGTTGGCAACTTTAAGATAAAAGAACTTGCAATAGAGGCAAATATCTGTAGCTCGGGTGTAGGATGAGGGTGATGGCTTGTTCTCCAAGCTTGTGGGTTGGTTTCTCAATGTTTTGTTACCAGGCTAGGTAACATCTTGAGCGGAATTTGGGGGATGTCAGTGTCAGTGTTCTGTTTATAAAGGCTTCAGATGTGGGTGTGTCAAGGGAGGGTCTGTGATGGATCTTGTGATGGGCCGAGGTGTGAGTCATCAGTGAGTCTTGTGATGGGTCTTGTGATGGGGAAGTTACCTCAGGTTACGGCCAATGGGAGGTGAACTGCTGGTGGGGGGGGAACTCCCAGAATTCCCCAGCCAACATAGTTGGAGAAATCCTGGCTTGGATATTTTGAAAGAGAAGGGAGGGAGGGAGGGAGGGAGGGAGGAGGAGGGAGGGAGGGAGGGAGGGAGGGAGAGAGAGAGAGAGAGAGAGAGAGAGAGAGAGAGAGAGAGAGAGAGATTGATTGATTGATTGATTAAAAGCTGTTGGAGAGGTTTTTTTTAATGAATTGGAGACTTGAAACACCCTCCCCTTTTTTAAAATGTCCATTACCTTTCCATGCTGCTGCTTTCTTACTGACTAATGGGGAAAGGGAACCTGATGTCTACCATTGTGCTGTAGAACCCACAGTGACATTGTCTGTACCATGATATCATTGCAGATTATGGGAATTGCGTTCTTATGTCCTCATCTTACATGTGTGTCATTGTTGTTTTAGTGTCACTCCTTCCCTGTTCATGGTAAAGTCCTTAGCCCTCTCGGGGATAATGAACATCTTTGGAAGGAGGCTGGCAGGGATTCTGTGTTCTCCAGCATGAGGATGGAGAATCCACGAATTGGGCAGGAAGACTGTCTTCCTGCCCAATTAGACTAAGTCTGAAAAAGTAGCCACGCCTCCTGCTGGGTCATGTGCTTCCCAGACACAACTTAGTCTTCAGCCCAGCAGGACATGATTGTGCTTGGCTCCCTTTTCAGACTTCAGAGCAGGTTGTATCTCTCTTTTTTCTCCCTTCGTGGATTCTCCTCCTTCAGTATCTACTGGAGGGGCTCAACAAGGGTTTGGCACCCAATACCATCTGCAGGCAGGTGGCAGCCTTATCCATGGTAGTTGTGACAATTCAATTACCATTGGCTCAGCACCTGATGGTGCGGTCCTTTATCAAGGGCGCAAATAACACCATGCTACCCATGGTTCATTGTTATTCCTTTTGGGAACTCCCGCAGGTCTTACAAGCCCTAATCTCACCACCGTTTGAGCCCATCAAGACATCTTCACTGAGGTTCTTAACCATGAAGATAGGATTTCTTATAGCCACCACGTTGGCTAGACGCATATCGGAACTAGCCGCTCTATTAGAGAGGACCTATGTGTTTTCCACAATGACAGGGTAGATCCATCCTTCATACCAAAGGTAAATTCTCTGTTCCAGAGATCACAAGAGGTGATTCTCCCAAATTTTTGTCCTTGCCCTTCACACACTTTGGAGCGCCAATGGCACACCTTAGACGTGCGAAGGACGTTACACCATTACCTCAAGTGGACTTCTGCCTTTTGCAAGTCGGAAGCGCTCTTTATTTCCTTCTAAACTTCTTCCATAGGACAGAAGGTCTCTTCAACTATAGACAGGTGGATCAAAGCATGCATTGCTAGAGCGTACCAATCACATTCCCTGTCAGTTCCAAGTCATATCACCACTCATTTTACCCGCAGCGCTGCAACATCAGCAGCGTGGGCATCTCAGGCATCCATTGGGGATATTTGCAAGGTGGCAATCTGGTCCTCGCCTTCCCCATTCGTGAGGCATTACAAGCTGGACAAATTTGCCTCAGCGGAAGCCTCATTCAGCCGGAGGGTGCTCCAGCAGTTGGTACCACCAAGTGGGACACAGGCACAGGCCAGTTCCCTCCCATAGGGACAGGATAGCTTTGGTATGTCCCATTCGTGGATTTTCCATCCTCATGCTGGAGAAGGGGCGTTGTCTTACCTGAACGCCTTTTCTCAGCATGATGATGGAGAATCCACACCCACTCCTTTAGGTCCGCCAGGGCCTGTGTTAGGAGCAGGGGAGCCAACACATCGGACTATCATCAATAGCTTCACCTTCGTCGTGTCTGGGAAGCACATGACCCAGCAGGAGGCGTGGCTACTTTTTCAGATTTAGTCTAATTGGGCAGGAAGATGGTCTTAACCCATTCGTTGATTCTCCATCATCATGCTGAGAAAAGGAGTTCAGGTAAAATAACTCCCCTTCCATAAATGGCAACCTTTGATGCATTGATGTGATTGAACATTGGCAGGTCTACTTGTAAAAAAAATTGATTAGGTTACTAGTTGACAGGGTTTAGTAGAGCGATTTGAATGGAGCCAGCCCATGTTTGCCTATTAGGCCTGTACAAATCATCAAAAGAAGGAATGACGTGACTTTCAGGCACATGCATTTGGAAGCACTTGCATAAACCTGGAAAAGGATGTGATTGCTTGAACAGTTTGAAAAGACCTACTTTATGTGTATTCCTGTACATTTCTAAACACCTCTTTGGAATGATTTGTACAACCCACTTATTTATATAAATTAAATAATAATCTATAACTGTCATAGTGTCAAATTCTGGAAAAACCCTCTGTAATTCCATTACTGTTAAATATGTAATGATGCATAAATTCCTTTTTTCACAGTTTTAAATGGACATCCAATTTCATCAGTTGCAGCATTCTGGTTTTTTTAAGTCTATGTGATTATACAAAAGTTTTATACTTAGGTTTCAGTTGAAAATTGGGGCATTTCAAACATAGCTATGTTTGCTCTGTTGCAAGATGTTTTATTTTTGTTATCTAAAGTTTCTATTTAATTTTCTGTTTAGTATTTTCTTCATTGAAAAGATGTGGGTAATGGTTACAGAAAATATATTGGACATATCCTAAATGGTTTGGTGAATGAATTAGAACAATTTTGCAACCAGTGCTACATATCTGTTGTTGATGGAACAATATTGGAATACTGTTCCATCAACAACAGATATATAGCACAACATTGGATGGAACAGCACAGGAATGTTGTGCAGCAGGGAAATAGGTATATACTACACCATCAGCATGTATATATTTTGCTAGATGTATTTTGGAGCTCTTTACAATTAAGCATCATACTGTGCCATCGTGATTGAACTCCATCCTGTCAAAAACATAGCATTGTTGTAGAGCTCACAAACTTTGCTAGCATTGTTGAAAGTCTGTGTTGCTTGCTGAGCTGTGTGTGGCTATGGGAGCTGAATTACCCAGGAGAGGAATAGGCTAGCAATTTCTCACAATTCCTTTTTGTTCATAAAATAAACAAGCATGGCCTTTGGGCATCAAGTCCCAACCAGTGTGCTAATATTACAGTTGGTGGGATGGTGTAATTGGAACTGGCTTGGGCTCTGCGAGAATCCTTTTTGGGATCTTACTTGGTTGATGATATTCTTCTTCAACAAGCACATGTAATGCATGGATGCATCATGACTTACTTTGACTTGGAGGAGCTGCCCGAAATACGTTTAAAGCTCCATCTGCCTTGTGAACAGCCCTAGGGAGATATGGAGATGTTTACCTAGCCTGGTAACGAACGTTCGGAAACCAACCCACAATCTCAGAGAATGAACCTTCACCTTCGGATATGAATTATGTTGGATTATGCTTTTCTTTCCTAACTGCCCTTATAGACAAATGGTGATTGTATTTCTGTCAAAACTGGATCTGTTCTTACTATCACACATAATACTAATAGCACTTAGACTTATATACTGCTTTATAGTACTTTACAATACTATAGCTTATAGCACCCAACAAACTGAGTGCTCATTTTACCAACCTCGGAAGGATGGAAGGCTGAGTCAACCTTGAGCTGGTGAGAATGCAAAATGAACTATGCATGGAAAACTTTTTGATAGGAAAATGAGTAGTAGAGGACGAGGGAAGTACATCACTCTTTTTAACCTTTTTCAGTGGAGCTTTCTTACTTCTAGTTGTGGAAGAAAATGCTGTTGTGGGTTGAGTTAATAATATTATTTTCCAGTGTTCTGGTTTGTGTTGTGTCATGAAGCAATACCTTCATGTTTGGAGTTCTTGTGTTTGCTGATGGCTGCAATTACTTTCGTCTGATTCAAGTTTATAGCCACCCTCTTCTAGAATCAGATGGAGACAGACCATTTTGTAGAAGGGGTGATATTGTCCAGACTGTTTCCTGAAATAACAGGCAAGTATGATATATTCAAGGTGTTGCCAGATTAAAATTCTGTCGGTTGCCTCTGTATTCTGCTAAATTCGTCTCTCATTAAAAGTGCTGGGAAACATTACATGTAGTTATCGACTTGTGACTGTCACTTAGTCACCATTTGAAGTTATAACACATCTTCCCAGAGCTACCGTGTTTCCCCAAAAATAAGACCCAACTGGAAAATAAGCGCTAGCATGATTTTTCAGGATGCTTGTAATATAAGCCCCACCCTAAAAATAAGCCCCAGTTAAGATTGTCTGCTAAAAATAGTCCTGTATTTCCCACAAAATAAGACCTAACCGGAAAATAAGCCCTAATGCATCTTTTGGAGCAAAAATTATTATAAGACCCAGTCTTGTTTTCAGGGAAACACGGTACTTGTGAGTCAGATTCAAAATTCTGACCCCCCCATTCACATAATTGTATTTTGGGTACTAGGAAACTGGCCACATTTATAGCCTTTTGCAGGGTCCTGCAGTCAAGTAACTTCTATTTATGATTTTTTTTTTTTTTTGCTGGAAATTGGTATTTACTTCCCTTTTCTGGCAAAAACCCATTGGTGACAATGAATTCATGTAAGGACCTCCATTAAAAAAAAAAGTAGTTAAATTGGCAGAACTTAAAACCATAATTCTGGGCTCATTTATGGTCGTAAGCTGAAGACAGCCTCTATTGTCCGTTTCAGCAGTAATGTTGGCTGCTAAATTTGGGGCAGAGTTTAAGAAATGCACAAAAGAGGTTTCAGGAGCCACAGCTAGTCCACCCTGTCTTAAGAATCTACACACATTGTAAGCACATCAGAATAAATTCACAGTATGACTTGGCATTTTATGGCTCTGTGGGCCACATCTGGCCACATCCAGTCCAGCCCGTGGCATTGGGCAGTGTTGATGGGGTGGGGTGGCAGCAGAGTGGCCTTGGTGGCAGGATGGTGTCAGCAGGGGCTGGGGCAGCAGGGGACAGGACATTGGCTGGCAGGCCATTGGTGTCAGTGGCCCTCCACAACATGTAGCCCTTGGGAAAATTAATTGCCCACCCCTGACTTAGAATATGAATTCCAATCATTGAATTTCTGAGCTTTGCAGATCCTTTTCCTAGGCTTATTTAGTTTGGGTAAGTAAATGGAATAGGAAATAATCTTTAATGACATGGTCAGTGATAGGTCTGTATGAGAAAAAAAGAGACGAGTGAGTGAGTAGGTGAATCAGCTGTTGCCCAGATACAGATCCTGGAGGCCTGCAATAGTATTAGCTACATAAACTGACCCTCTCATGGATGGTGATGTTCTGTAATAAGAACTTCATAGTAGCAAAGCATAGCTATTAAATACAGCCCGTATTCTGTTGCAAATGTAGTGTGATGTAGCATTTCAGAAATCGGAAATACCTTCTCTTTCTTTACAACTTCCAACACTTATATTTGTTTGGATTTTGATGGTAAATAATTCCAGATAGCATTCTCAAAGGGGTTTTCTTTTTATAAGTTTACTAGTCACTACTTGGAATCTTTGGATGTCCAGGGTCATTATATAGCCTAGTCAGTGGTGGGTTTCAAATAATTTAACAACAGGTTCTCTCCCTCGCCTTTCCTCCGCCTTGGTGTCAGGGTGGGATGCTCGGAGGATGGCCTAGGGTGGGGGCAGGAGGTCCCAGCAGGAACTCCTGGTTGTGGAATTTTGGAGGCCCTGCATCATGTCAAACTGGCCACGGAACCCCATCCGTGCGGGCAGAGATGGTCCCGAGATGGCCAGAAGGGAGCCCTTGCCTGGCCCAGGCCCAGGCCCTGTCCACTTGGAAGTTCTGATGGGGCTGCTGCTGCTGCTCCGAGCCCCTCAACCAGCCAGCCATGAAGGGAAGCAGGAGGAGGAGAGGTGGCTGGGGGTCTGGAGCCGCCTTGCCTGGCCATAGCTGGCCCCACCTCAGCAGCTCGATGCAGCGGATCTTGTACTTCGGCTGCCAAGCATCATGGGGCTGTGGCACCTGGGCAACACGTGGGGCTGGGCAGGAAGAGGTGGCGGTGTCAGTGATACCTATATCGCTAGGTCCGGAGGGCAGCAGCTCCGTAAGCGAAGCTGTGCCGCCCATCCTTGCACTGGTGGGGGTGGCAGTGGAGGAAGGCAGGCTCTGGCACACGCCCACACCTCACTACTGCCGCTCCGCGCATTCCCCTGGCCCACTGCCACCCTGGGAGATGCTGCGTTGCAGAAGGGAGAGGCTGGGCAGCCAATGCACAATATTCACTGTCTCGTTGGGCTGCTGAGGCAGCTCCAGACCCCTGGCCGCCCCTCCGCCTTCCCTGTGTGGCTGGCTTGTCGAGGGGCCCGGAGCAGCAGGAGTAGCAGCAGCTCCCCCATCAGAGCTGCAGAATAGACAGGGCCCGGGCCAGGCGAGGGCTCCCTTCCAGCTGTCCTGGGGCCATTTCTGCCTGCGCCAATGGGGCTCAGCCTCTTACATTTTTGATTACAAGTGGTACCTTCCTTGAACACACGGTCTCCCTGAAAGCTATCAATTCTAACACCAGACACAGGCGGTTGGAGAAAAAAGCAATAAGTTGTCATTTGTTACTTACCTACTTCCTATGGAACCAAAGTTAGCAGGCAGCTGAAGAGAAGAATGGTTGGATGTTCTGCCTGCTTTATTATAGGCTATTAACACGCAGTCCACTCCATTTCGTTAAAAAAAACTTTTTAATTTTTTTTTAATGAAATGGAACGGGCTGCCTGTTAATAACCTGCCATGTAATAAAGCAGGCAGAACTGCAACGGTCCCTCTCTTCAACCAGCCGCCTGCTAACTTGCCAAGGTCCCACATGGCCGGATGCATCCCAGCACAGCTGGTTTCCCTCCGCCCCCCGGTCCTGACCCTCCTGGCCTTGCATGCTCTCCTTTTCCTGGGCACGACCCACTGCAGCACCTCCTCAGCTGTCGGCCATCCGTCCAGCTCACAGGCGGCTTCTCTGAACTGCTGGCGGTGGGGGCTGCTTTTTATCTTCTCCTCCGGATGGCTTTGGCAGATTACCCCCTCACCTGTCCACCCGCTCTCCTCTTTTTCACTCTCCTTCCGAGCCCTCTTCGCAGCTCTGCCCACACAGCCCCCAAAGCGACAGGTGGAGCATCGGAGCTGGAAAGCATTTCTCTGCCGTTGCGGAGCTTGATAGCTTGTCCCACCCACGACTGCCCTCACTTCCCAAACCATTTTTTTTTCTAACCTTCTTTCCAGCTCCTTCGTCACTTCCTCCACTACCGTGTGCACAGTGATTCAATCAATCAATTCCAACTTCTTGCAAAAAAAAAAAAAAGATCTCACAAAGTTGGAATTGATTGAACCTTTTTTTTTAGTCCTACAAACATCTTTTGTTGTGGGACTGCCACGGCGGTGGAGGAAGTGAGGGAGGACCGCGTCAGAGCTGGAAAGAAGGTGTCGCATGGGTCTGATCGGGGGCAGGAAGGGGGGCATTTCTACCACGCATCAACCGGTTCTCCAAACTCTAAAGAAATTAGCTACCAGTTCTACTGATAATTAGTGATGCACAGGACATGATAGAGGAAAAAAAAAATATTTCAGTCCTTTTATAAAAGTAACATGAGAATTCATTTCTTCACCTGCCATATATAGTGATGGTTTCCCCAGAAGGTTTTGAATTGAGGAAAAATCTTGCACAAATGAGGGTGATTTCCACAGCATAATTTGCATAGAGAGTTCCCAGTTTGCATTGATCAATTTTTTGATCAATGAGGTACTTTTTTCACACTCTTTGTAGAGATAATTACTTGAAAGGCTTAAATTAAACTTTGAAGTGCTACACTTGCATACTTTTCTATTTGTAGTTGGCATTCTTTCATTATTATTAATGAATTTATGGAATGGAAAATTTTCATCAGAAAAATGAAATGCTACAAAATTCACTGTTCCATACAGAATACTCCCATCTCCTCTTGCTATCTGGGTGGTGTTCTCCAGCAGAATCACTTTGTGTAATAAAGAGCTTCCTTGGTTTAGATAATTGTTTCTTAACCTTATTTTAAAATGTGTGGACTTGAAACTCCACGCATGCTGGCTGGGGAATTCTGGGATTTGAAGTCCACACATGTTAAATGGTCAAGGAGTGCTGGGTTAGATCATAGATCTAAAATTTATGTAATTTTCTGCATCCTGCAGTAATTCTAGATGGGTTTTGAAGTTGCACAAAATGACTTAGAGCAGAGCTCCCCAACCTTTTCAGCTTGGTGGCCTGGAAAGAAAGGGAGGAGCAGGGAAACATGCGTGTGCGGCCTGCATGTGCGCGCAAATGGGCACTTGCATGGCGCTAGTCCGCGCATGCAGAAATGGGCCGAGTGCACCCACGGCGGCTTGCTGGCACCCGCGCATATGCGCAAAACAAGAGAGAGAGAGAGATTGTTTACTGTTGGTAAACGAGGCTTGACTTAAATTGAGAATCATTGTTAAAAATACGTTAGTTATGCTATTAACTTCACTGCAGAACTCTTTAGAACTGGGTACTAAAAAGAGTTGAGAACTATTGCACTGCAGTTTTGATCAGGAAGGAGATTACCTTTGGGTTGCCCAATGAACATGGCTGATTTTAGATTTGTTATTTATTTAAATGTTTTATATACCATCTTTACAGGACAATCTTTTTCAAAAAAGCTTCATCAAATAGACGTTTAAACAACATAAATGTCAGCACAATAAAGCATTAAAAGAAGAGGCAGCCTTTGAGTCCAAACATACTCAAAAGAGAAAAATGGACAAAGCTAAGAAAGCATGCAGCATTATAAAAGTCAGCTTAATAGTTTTAAAATCCCAATAGAAGGAATTCATAGAAGATCTCAGTTGCAAGTATGAGCGAATGTTGAAAAATCTGGTTGTTTTTACTGTGTAAAATTTTTTCTATCCTGCTCTATGGAGTAGACAGTTGATCTCTGACAGAAGGCCACCTGAAGAGACTAGAAGCATTTGAAATGTAGATTTACAGGCGGCTGTTACGTATAAGCTGGGTTGACAAGATCAGAAATGAGGTGATAAGCTGCCTGGGAAAGCCAAGGGAAATCATCAAAACAATTAAAAAATGAAAATTAGAATATTTCGGATATGTGATGCGACACCCAGAAAAATACGGCATACTCCATTTAATCCTGCAGGGAAAGATTGAAGGCAAATGAGGTGCAGGCAGAAGAAGAACATTGTGGCTTCAAAATCTAAGGGACCGGTTTGGACAGAATTCAGCAGCACTTTTTCGTGCGGCTGCTGATAAAAACAGGATCGCCAACATGATCGCCAACATCTGATAACGGATATGGCACAAGAAGAAAAAGAAGGCAAAATTCCTTCCTCTTGAGTGGTTGCAGAAAGTTGGAGAAATATCTTGTCTGGGTAGAGATGCCCTCTTGCTTAAAGAGCAGTGTGTGATCTGGGAGTCCTCCAGGATCCAACTTTTATGTTGGATAGCTTTGTAACATCTGTGTGAAATATTCCTTTTTAGCAGGATACTTGATTTCAGAGTTGCCCTACAAGTCCAGTTCATATTGTGTTCAATAGTGTGGAATGGCTGACTTGGCTTCATGCCCAAACTACTTATAAAATCACCTACTCCCATCAAGGGGATTTTGCTGTAGATAGATTTCACATCCATGGTTACTTCTGCTTTCTTAATAGCAGGGCCCATGTTGTGAGATTGCTAATGGAGTTGAACCCCAAAGCATTCCTCTTGCAGCTTAAGAGGTAACTCAATGCTGAGATTTAACAAGGCCTTTCAATTCTTTCATTTGATGTTTTAATTTTTAACGCTTTAATTATTTTAAATTGTATTTTAATAATATTTTAAGGTTTGTTTTAATTATGTTCCTCTCTTTTAATTGCATTTCAGTAATCCACTGTGAGCTGTTAGAAGTGGGCGGTATACAAAACTGTTAAATGCTGTAGCTTTTTGTAAAGTATTTGACTGTAAGGCAACTTAATCAAGCCTAAATGCCACCTCTGTGCCACCTTTCAATTCACTGCACAGTTTAGGCATTTGTTTAGCAAATGAAGACAGGATCCTAGGGTCGTTTTAAATTAGGATCGGAGTATTTTGATAAAAGTCAGCCCATCTCAGTGGGAGGTTTTGCTTGATGTTTGTGAAAATTAACCGATGTTTTAATTAATATACTTTAACAAAAAAGGAGACAACTCCTAAGAAGAGCTTTGCTTTGAGATACACTAAGTTGCTGCAAAAATTATTTTCAAAGAATAAACATACTTCTGACCTTTAGGAACAGGATGCAGTTAGGGAAACCATGTTTCCATATATTATTTTCAGACCAAAAGCTCAGTAATATCATGCACTAGACTGAGTTGTGTTTCAGGATCACCTTGGGATCCTCTTGTACAATTGCACCATATCATAGCTAACCTTCAGCTGCTTCCTCTTCTGTTGAAAGACTGATCCTAGATAAATCCTTCTCGGATCTGATATTCTAAGAATTGGTAATGTGTTATTTATTAAATATGTATTTATTAAATATGTTATCACACTTTGCAGACTTATTAAGTAGCAAGATTTGAGATAATTGTGTAAATGTGTCCTTTACTACGCTTATTGCGTCTAATCCAGGGACAGCTGGGATCAAGAGGCGCTCCTAAATTGTGTTTCCTGGACAAGTGCAACTTTATCCCAAACAGGACATATCATAAAATGGTTTCCTAATAAATGCATGGTTGTGTTCTGTGGCATAAGTGGAATTTGAGGAGATAAGGAGACAGCACACCAGTTGTGATTTTATTTGTGGCTTGGAAAAAAAAATATTTCGCCATGACTTGGAAAGGATAAGTGTGTTTCTGTTAGGACATTTAAAGTGGTCTTAAGTGTTGGATTAGCAACAAATATGACTAATTGGAATACAGTTCAAGTCTTTAAAGATAAAGGAACAAAACTTTATTTAAACTGCTATGGTTCATAGTGCTTTTAAAAAGATACTCATATTCTACGCAGAGTATTGTATAATAGAGATGAAAGACCATTTCAGAGGCTCCAGAAATGTGACAATTAATTTTGAATTAATGTAGTCATAATTTTTATGCACTTTCATTATTCTTTGCTAAACCTAAAAGCATATTTTTGGAAGGACAGAAAAACTAAAACATGCCCATTGTTTATCAGGATTCTTAGTTAGCACTGGTGCTAATTAGTTCCTCTCCCCAGGTCAGGTATTTGTTTAGAAACATTTAACAGCTGGCTTAATTAAGAAGTGTACTTACTGTGGTGAAACAAAGAGAAAACCAAATTCTGGAAATTGGTAAGCTTAATACCTCTATACAGGTAATCCTTAACTTATAAATCATTCAGTCCCTGTTCAAAGTTACAGTGGCACTGAAAAAAGTGACTTATGGCCATTTTTCACACTTACGACTGTTGCAGCATCCCCGTGGTCATGTGATTGAAATTTGGATGCATGGGAACTGGTTCATATTTATGCAGTGTTCTGGGGTCACATGATCACCTTGTGCGACCTTCTGACAAACAAAGTCAACAGGGAAGCCAGCTTTGCTTAATAGCCACGTTAACTAACTTAGCAACTGAAGTGATTCACTTAACAACTATGACAGGAAAGGTCATAAAATGGGGCATAACTCACTTAACAACTGCTCTGAAACTGCACACAACCGTGTTTTAAAACCCTTTTAGATGGTTCTGGGTTTTTGGAAAACAGTCCTTGCCTTGCCAGACCCAAATATGTTGATAGTCAGAATATGTTGATAGTCATGTCCTGAGGCCTTATTCCAAAGATGGATTGCTCTAGATTATGAGGACCTATTAACAAGTCTTTGTGCTTGATTGTGATCTCTATTAAAAGTGTTTGGTAAGGTCCTTATGGACCTGCAGAAGATTTTACCAAATTTGATTGAGAAGGAATGGGAAAAATAGCAATAATAATGAGCTATTTTTATTGTCAAATAAATGAATACAGCTGAAACATGGAATCTGATTTTGGTCTGGTTTTACCAGACAAGATGTGTGTGAATAAGGGCATTACATTACAGAAATGAACCACCTGATTCCTTGACTTTCATGAACCTGCTTGCAGAATTCATGCATCTCCAACCAGACTTTTACACTGTTTTACTTTCTCGTAGACCAGTGTTTCTCAACCTTGACAATTTTAAGGCATGTGGACTTCAACTCCCAGAATTCCACAGCCAGCATTGCTGGCTGTGGAGTTCTGGGAGTTGAAGTCCACATGCCTTAAAATTGTCAAGGTTGAGAAACACTGTCTAGATGGAAAAAGTTTATCTCTGGTTACTGATCCAAAGGAGAAATTTTCTTTTTTCTTTTTCCCCCTGTGGAAAAAGGGAATGGGCCCTTTTGAGGAATTTAACAGTCTGCTAGCTTTGTGGATCAGAGGTTCTTGTGTTTGAGGTGAAAGGAACAATAATGAAAGGCTAACATTAGGATACTTAGGTCAATGAACTGCCTTCACATGAAAATTTGCATTGAACAGTTCTCCCTTCCCCTCTCCCTTCCCTTCCTTTCCTTTCCCTTCCCTTTCTTTCTCCCACCTCCATCATTTCAGCTGTGGCTTTCAGACTACTGTTACAATTTTAAATATTCTCACTCCACTGTATCATTTATATTGCCTTTAATTTTCTTAAATATTTAAGGGCGAAGCAGGATTTTACACTGGGATAGCATTTCCCATGACATCCTCATGTGGTTGGTACCATCTGTTTTTTTTACTCTCTACACTTTTCTCTCAGGGTAAAGCACACACTGAGATTCCACAGCCGTGATGATGCATTTTATAGCTGTGAGGCCTCTGCCAACAAACCACATTAAGTTTGAAGGCTTAGCTGAACACGTAGGTTTGCTTTGAAAGATTGCCTTGTGCAGCATTAAGGATGTAGTGCCAACCATATAGCAGGTCCTGTGATGCACCCTACTTGTGTTCTTAAATTAATAATCATGGATGCCAGTCAGCATCTGCTACTTCTGTTATTCCCATTTCTGGAATTAGCCCCAGTTCAGTCCCTGTAATTACCAAGCTTGGTAGGAAAAATCTGCTGTAGTTCTGGGAAAGCACTTCTACTGTTGTAGTAGGCGATAATGGCTTACACAAAAACATTTTATGTGTCTTTTCATTTTTGAGTTAAAAAAAAAATTACAGTTTGATTTTGTGACTTAAATTGTTTGTGCCAGAAGTCCACTTTGTTGCCTTATCTAGAAAAAAGCTAAGCAAGTTTGCACCTAGTTAAAATGAGAGAACACCAGGATATCCCGAGGCTATAGACTTGATTTGGGAATGAAAAAAGCTTCCTGAAGAAGGCAAGTAGCACAGCCAGTTGAATTGAACTCCACAATAGGATGGCTTAAATTTCGGGCTGTGTATTTTTCATGTTTGTTTGCCCTGAAATGGTTAAAATTGCCATCAGTTTCCTGAAGTTGCAGCCCGAGAAAGCTCTCAGAGTCATAAAAAAAGAGACTTGGGCTGCATGTGCCCTTAGGAAGCAGAGTTAACCTCTGATATTAAAATTTGGGCAAGTTCTATTTTTGGAAGAAAGTCGGAAACCTTAAGCATTCTGATACTTCCCTCCCCATACCTTGCATAAAGATAAATGTTTCCCTTGTCCAGTCGACTCTGAATCTAGGGGGCGGTGCTCATATCTGATTCTTAGCTGGGGGAACCAGCATAGTCTGAAGACATTTCTGTGGTCATGTGGCCCGCATGATTATACTCCGAGATGCACAGAACTCTGTTACCTTCCCGCCAAAATGGTACCTATTTATCTACTGACATTTGTATGCTTTCAAATGACTAGGTGGGCAGGAGCTGAGGTGAGGACAGGAGCTCACCCCGTAGTGCAGCGCTCAGGTCTTGAACCTGGGCTGTCAGCTTTCCTGCTCTTCTTGCATAGGAAGATATTTTCAAGTACATTTTGCTATGGCATTCAATGTTTCCCCGTTTGTCAAATGATACAATAGAAAGTAGATTGAAACAGGCACATCTATAAATTGGAATATAGTTATCACAGTTATGATTCTCGTATCTGTTTCTAACTTTTGGCTCTGTTCTCTTAATTGTGGATTGTTTGAATGACTCCAGGTGTTTGAGATATTTGGAATCCAGTACTAGAAATTGACAACCTGCAAGATGGTTAATACGCCCAACTCATCCTAATTTTTTCTTATTCAATCATTCCAAGCGCCCTGCAGCTTTTTCAACTCTGACTTAAATAATAGTTACCTAGGCTCCTGGAGATGGTTGTAGACAGAGCCCAAACAAACAAAGAAAAAACAAAGTCCAGTTGCCTTTTGGAAAAAAATAAGAAAAAAACCCTCACTTTTAGGACAATTATCACCTTGATGACTGAGAATCTCAATATAATATATATAATTAAAGACTCTGTCCCACACAATTGAAACCAAAGCTTTCTTGACAGATGGCTATCCAACATCTGTTTGAAGACATCTAGCCAATCCCTCTCTAGTTTCAGTCCAATATTGGGTCTTTTTGCCCTTTAAACTGAAGATTCTCTGATAAAAATACACCTGAAAGTAAGAAAAGACAGATAAAATGAAACTCAAAAAGAGAAGGGGAGGTTAGGCATGGGGGAGGAGAGATACTAAAATTGTAGGAAGTGTGAGACCATATTAATCAAAATAAAACTGTTACAGTGGTTTGAAATTTAACACGTAAACTTCCTTTTCTAACAATATTATTTCCAGTTCTGTTTCTTGACAGCTGTGGCTCAGTGAAGTGTTTTAAAAATAATAGTGGGACATTTTTCTTGAGAACAGTAATTTGCAAAAGTTTTCCTCAACCTGAGCATAGTCTTCTGAGAGTCTATGCATCAACTCCAAACTCAGCAAGGACCCTAGTACTGTGTTAGCTTGGAAATTCTGAGAGTTTAAGTCCACGTACCTAAAGAATAACCCAGATGGAGAAAGCTAGCTTAGAACCTGAGTAGTGAGTGGTATTTTACTAATTCATTCCCTCAAATACAGTACGTTTGCCTGCTTTTCTCTATTTTGGCTGTTGAAAATATTCTTAATCCTATATAGAACACCGTCAGTACATAAATAACTGTATAAAGGATGCATATTTTGTTAACAGTTATTCTTTGAGAAGATAAGGAAAGTTTGATGTGATTCAGCCATTTTTTGGGCAGAAATAGATGTAAGTGTGTACACGTGCATGTGTAGAGTTTAAAGAGAAGCAAGAACTAATTGGAACTGGTGAGTTGTTGGAGTATAGTCAAGTTAAGTAAGGCATTTGTATGCATTTGCCTGTTTCGACTATACAG
The DNA here is from genome assembly GCF_016545835.1 of Crotalus tigris. Classification (NCBI taxonomy): domain Eukaryota; kingdom Metazoa; phylum Chordata; class Lepidosauria; order Squamata; family Viperidae; genus Crotalus; species Crotalus tigris. Next base: position 336,443 of record NW_024097149.1, on the reverse strand, counting down.
ATCATTAATGAATGTGTTGAAGATTGCCGCTTCTATTACAGATATCTAGGAACCCTGATGTTTTTACCACTCTCTAGTGCTTTGAGGCACAGTAGAGCTTAAATTTAAACCCATTATTATGTAGTTTTAGGTTGGCAGTATCCAGATCTCTTGTCTCCCACTTTCCATTCACACCAACAAGATTTTAGAGGTTAAAAAAAGAAAAAAGAAATGGCTTATGCTGTTTCCAGTATTTGGTGATCTGTAAAATATCCGGTTAGAGGTAATAACTGGGAGTGCAGACTTTTTTTTTCAGAATTATTTTCCTATCTCTGTATGCTGCCAAAGATTTGATACTTGTTTATTATAATACTATACATGCAGGTACAGAGAAGCAAGGCCTTTATGTTCAGGGAAGCTTCCAATTTTACACGTACAGATAGTCCTCGGCTTACGATCACAAGTGAGTGCAAAATTTCTGTTGCTAAGCAGGACAGTTAAGTGAGTTTTGCCCCATTTTCTGACCTTTCACAGTTGTTAAGTGAATCACTGCAATTTTTTTACCTTAGTAATACAGTTGTTAAGTGAATCTGGACTTTGCTTGTCAGGAGGCCACAAAAGCTGATTGAATAATCCTAGGACACTGCAAGTGTCATAAATGCATGCCGGTTGCTAACTGTCTGAATTTTGATGAGGTGACCATGGGGGTGCTGCAACAGTCGTAAATGTGAAATATGGTCATAAATCATTTTGTTTTTCCCGTGGCATTGTAACTTTGAGTGGTCACTAAATGAAAGATTGCAAATCAAGAGATTATCTGTATTACACGTTTAGAATCCTTAATATTCTTCCTTTTCTTTGTGGGATATTGTCTGTGACTTTACAGTTGGTTTTCTGACTGTTAAATGGGGAAGTCCTTGGAGAGGGCCAGTGATGTTAAGATATCTTGCTGAAAGTTATTTGGAAACGTAGTGCTGATATGGGAATATCTGAACCAACTGGTTGAATTTACTGCTGCTTGATAGAGGCTGCTGTATCATAATACCCATAAATGAATATAATATGAAGTTATCGATGGCATAGAGCAGTGATGGCGAACCTTTTAGAGACCCAGTACCCAAATTGCAACCCCAAATCCACTTATTTATCACCGCTGCTGAGTGGGTGTGGCTGTGGTGGTCATGGCAGGCTGGATGGGCGGGCCAGGGCGGTGGGGGCCAGTCCCTTACTATCTCCGGGCCATGGCATGCGTGCCCACAGAGAGGACTCTTGAGTGCCGCCTCTGGCATGCGAGCCATAGGTTTGCCACCACTGGCATAGAGTGTAATACCTTAGAAATGGAAAGAATGGAATAAAGATTGCCAAAGCCTAAAACTGTTCAGTTTTGGATTCACTTACAAAATGCTTAGGAGTATGTAGGAATGTAAGCATAATACTTAACTGCAACTTTTTAAAGCAGCTGTTTTTTTTTGGTAGGGAAGATTTGCCACATGTCCAAGCCCCCCCCCCCCCAAAAGCTATTTGTGTTTTCTGTTCACAGAATTTATTTGTTAAATTTATCTTGCAGTGGAGCTACTCACCAGCAAGCATAATGTCTGGTATTTTCAAAGTTTGCTGCCAAAATTTTCTGGGGAATATTAAATCAGAGAACAGTGTTTTCAGCCCTATGTGTAAGTTTTCACGCTTGGTTTTACTTGTGTGAATTCTCTCTATCAATTCGGAAAAGATTCCCAAGGCAAACCATATTAAATACATTATCTTTAAAACTGATCTAAAATTCCGAGGGTCATTCATTTGTATGATTTGATCATTACTATCTTTTTTGAAGTAGTAATCTAATACGTATTTGTTTACCAAATTAGCTTGCTACTGCAATCACAAGACTCTTGGCAACTAATGAGGTATAAAAATACAGTTAATATAAAACCTAAAGAAAGTGAGTGAAACCTGGCCTCAGAAGCTTTGTCTTTAGCCTGTTTTGGAACGACAGACTATTGGAGGCAAATTGATCTCTAGTGGACGGTCATTACAGAGGACCAGAAACATCTCAAACAACAGCTTCTGAGTTTGCTTCCCCCAGCGCCCCCCTCTCGATAGACAAATTACTCATGCCGCCCAGGTGATAAGTCAACAAGATGGCCTTACCCAAAAGGTAATTTGCCTTCTGGAAAAGGTCCACTGGATGATTTCCGGATGAAATAAGAAAGGAGAAGTAATATAGTCCTCAGTTAATGATCATTTGCTCAATGACTGTTTGAAATTATGATGGCCCTGAACAAGGAGACTTACAGCTGATCTCCCAAGTTGTAGCTGTTGCAGCGTCCCTGCAGTCATATGATTGTGACTTGAGTGCTTGGTAACTGGCTTGCAGTTATGATGGTTGCAGTGTCCCATGGTCAAATGATCATCATTTACGCCTTCACTCTTGACTTCCATAGAGATTGCAAATTGTTGACCATATGGCATCATGCTTAGTGACTACAGCTGGAATTGCCATTTGTAAGTTGGTGTGATGTGATGCGACATTTTATGACCTATTGCTTAAAGAGGGAGGTTTTAATTCCAATTACCAGCTACCTGTACTTATATTTCATCTTTGTTACTACAGAATAGGCCTGAGTTTAGCCATGTGTTTGTGCTCCGTCAAATCAAATTCATAGAATTGTTCATTATAGTGCAATTATTTAGTGAAATATAATAATGCAACATAATATAATATGGCCAAGTAAATGTATGGGAAAATCTCTTAATGATAAAGATACAAACATTATGTTGAATTATGCTCCAAAAAAGTAGAATTTCATTGTTTAAAGGAACTTTGGTTATATAGGGCATGGGAAATTGCTAACAGAATTATTTTGAGAAATTGGACAATCACTGTTATTCCAGACATTAAGGATTAGATTCAATACATGTGCAACTTATCCATTTTTGGAAAGACAGTTTTTTAAAACTAAAAAAAAAAAGGATGCAATATGTCTGCCTTTGGCACAGATGTCATGAAATTCTACAATAATTGAGGTTTTTTTTTTAATTAGAAAATTTTGTATTCTGTTTAATAAGTTATAGACAGATGATATGTCTCAGTGATTCATATTCCTTTGTTTTGTTTACCATTGTTATTAATTACATTTTTCTGTTTTTTTATTTTATTGTACAGGTTTTGTGTTTTCTGTTCCTTGTCTACTTCTCTGTAGTTCTGCAATTTTTAAAGAATTTTTCATCAAAGAAATACAACTCCTTGAAAATATACTTATATACTGGTCCCAGAGTGTTTACAGCACTCTTTGGATGGTTTACAATGTTAAAGTATTATTTACATATTGCCCCCAACAATCCTCATTTTACCGACCTCGGAAGGATAGAAGGCTGAGTCAACCATCAGGATTGAACTCCAGGCTGTTTGCCTGCAATATTCTAATTACTGCGCTACCAAGTTTCTTTGCACTTGTGAGATTCATGCAGTGGAAGGACTTTTCCTATTTTTAAAGTAGAATGTGCAACAATTGAGAATTTGGGATCTTCTGCTTGTATGAGCACTTCCTGGAGATATGAATTTCCTTGAATTGAGGCGTACAGTGTTTGAGGACATAGATTTGCAGGAACCATACCTGGTACCAGTTAATTCTGGGATTCAGGTGAAAAAATCCCAATGGGGCAAGTAAGGAAAGGTTGGTGCATGTAGCCCCCCCACTCTCCCTTCCTCCAAAGCTGCCAGAACAGAGCGCCACACCAACCCACCCATCCCATGACCTTCCCAACCTAAGCTACCTGTTAGGTAACAGGCATGTTTTTATTGAAATACTATATATGCGTAGTGTCCAATCATGTATATCATAATTATGGAGTGTTCTTTATATTAATTTCTTAAAAACTTTCAGTGTTGGAGCATTCACCGCTTCAGGCAGGCAGGTTGTTCCATTGGTTAATTGTTCTAACTGTCAGGAAGTTTCTCCTTAGTTTTAGGTTGCTTCTCTCCTTGATTAGTTTCCATCCGTTGCTTCTTGTCCTGCCCTCAGGCACTTTGGAGAATAGCTTGACTCCCTCTTCTTTGTGGCAGCCCTTGAGATATTGGAACATTGCTATCATGTCCCCCCTCGTCCTTCTCTTCATTAAACTGCAAAAGTGAAGCAAAAAAGCTTTACTTTTGTTTTGTGCATATGGTCACAGTCTGTGGTATCTTCTTGATTTTTTTTTTTTTAAGGAAACAACAGAGAAAATTTACTGAGTACTAGACCATCAGGCACTGCCTCCAATTATTACTTGGTGTTGTGGAAGATACCAAGGAAGTCTTGTAAAATGGATTGGAGCCCTTTCAGTGTGTTGAAGTATAAATCCTGAAGTAGGTCATGGCAGTTGGTAAGGATATAATCAAAGACATCTAGTTGGTGAACAGCTGGAATATATTCTCAGTTCATGTGAGATGCAGGATATGCTGCTGAATTCTCCTTTGGTATCAAGTGAATGGAGAATATATTCCAGAACATATGAACAGTCCTGTAAACCTGTTAAGAAGGAAAGGGAGAACAGGCATGGGAAAGATGGCAAGCCAATGGGATGTGCCAGACTGGGGAAAAGGAGAATGAGGAAGATGATAGGAAGATTTGGTGGTGGGAAAGGATCTAAGCATGATCAACTCCTAATAAACTTCCCTTTCTTGGAGGAAAGGGTTATTTTATTTGAAACCGGAAACATCCATAATTCTGATAAACTATGACTGGTCTGAAACACCAGAGCATAATTCTCAAAAAGTGGTGGTTCTATATACACATGCTAGGCTGCATTAACAGAGGGATAGAATCAAGATCACGTGAAGTATTAATACCACTCTTTAATGCCTTGGTAAGGCCACACTTGGAATACTGCATCCAGTTTTGGTCACTACGATGTAAAAAAGATGTTGAGACTCTAGAAAGAGTACAGAGAAGAGCAACAAAGATGATTAGGGGACTGGAGGCTAAAACATATAAGGAACGGTTGCTAGAATTGGGTATGTCTAGTTTAACGAAGAGAAGGACAAGGGGGGACATGATAGCAGTATTCCAATATCTCAGGGGCTGCCATAAAGAAGAGGGAATTAAGCTATTTTCCAAAGCACCTGAAGGCAGGACAAGAAGCAACGGGTGGAAACTAATCAAGGAGAGAAGCAACCTAGAACTAAGGAGAAACTTCCTGACAGTTAGAACAATTAATCAGTGGAACAGCTGCCTCCAGAAGCAGTAAATGCTCCAACACTGGAAGTTTTTAAGAAGAGACTGGACAGCCATTTGTCCGAAATGGTGTAGGGTTTCCTGCCGAGCAGGGGGTTGGACTAGATGACCTCCAAGGTCCCTTCCAACTTTACTACTACTACTACTACTACTACTACTACTACTACTACTACTACTACTATTATTATTATTATTATTATTATTAATATTATTATTATTATTGTTATTGTTATTGTTATTGTTATTATGTTTCTTTTCTGTGCACTCTTTGACACCAGGTGGAAAACAGTCACCTCTTTGGAGAGAGGTCCTGTCTATAGAACTTCTCAGATTCAATTCCTTGGTATTTCTAGTTGTCAGTGTAGGGAAGACCTTCCATTTCTTCAGTTCCTGGTGTTTACACTCTTGGATTTTCTTTTTGGGATATCCGTGGTGGGTGGAAGGAAAGGAAAATGATAGGGTAGATATAAGCTGTTATGGGAAGATGTGGGTAGCATGCATCAGGTTTGCTTCTTCCTTTCTCCCATCAGCCACTGCTGGTACTAGTATCCTTGGGTTTTCCCGGCTTGTTCTCCTTCCTACCTCAAAACATTTTATGCAAAATAGCTTTTTTTCATGTAAGGCCCAAGATATGTGAAATACGTATTGTTACTGAGGCATAGAGTATCCAAATCAGCTGAGAATAGTTTGTACATTCCTTTCTTGATGTAAAAAGGTAAGTGGTGAAAAAATGAACCTAAGAATTCTAAAGCAAGAATTAGCAAACCAGACACAAAAATGTAAACAAATATTAGATAATAGATGTTATGGGTGTTTCAGAGTAGATGTAATTAGTATTTTTGAGGATGATGTCCTGGGTTTCCAGAAAAGAAGGTGAGTAGAGTCTTCTTCTACTACTATTATTACTGCTACTATTAGTACTAAGAAACTGTGGGCCACCTGGTTAATTGCTGTGAGAAAATCGCATAGACCGACTACAAACAATGGCACAACAAAGTAGCAACAATGGTGCATTGGAAGATCTGCAAAAAAATACCATTTGCCTCCAAGCAAGAACTGGTGGGACCATAAAATGGAGACACTCATAGGAAACAAAGAAGCTAAAATGCTCTGGGACTTTAGAATTCAAGAAAACAGGCAACTGTTTATAGTATGCCTCATGTAACATAGGAGAGAAGAATGTCTGGTTCATTGAAGTTGCTTATACCAAGTGATACTAGGATTGAGAAAAAAAATATGGATAATTTGTAAAATAACTGGAATTGCAGATTGAAGTTAAGCACTGAGAGAAAAAGAAATATCATGCTGAGAAAAGGCGTTCAGGTAAGACAACGCCCCTTATACCAATTGTGATTGGAGCCCTGGGAGTGACAGCTAAAAGATTTCCTTGATATTTGAAAATTTTGAATTTATCGGACCTGAACACTCTTCATTTTTACAAAAAAACCCATCCTGCTTGGAATTCTCTATATCTTTAGGTCAGTGTTTCTCAACCTTGACAATTTTAAGGCATGTGGACTTCAACTCCCAGAATTCCACAGCCAGCAATGCTGGCTGTGGAATTCTGGGAGTTGAAGTTCACATGCCTTAAAATTGTCAAGGTTGAGAAACACTGCTTTAGGTGCTCCCCTAGTAATTCTTAGGTTCTTGGTTAGGACTAAATTAAATTCTAACAGTTACAGACTGTGAATCTTAACAGCAAATTACTCATAATAATAGTAATAATGGTAATTTAGGAAAGAAGTAAACCTTGATTTTTATCTCCCCCCTCATTATTTGTCAAGCCCAGATATTTAAACTTCAGTGAGAATCAAAGAGTGTGCTCCATTTTTGCAGCCTTGCAAATTGATCAGCAAAGCATAGAAAATGTTTGTTGTCATTGTGTATGAGGAACTCCGTTTTGAGACTGAACTACTCCACCTATTTCCTTTTGAGGTTTTACTGCAGTAAATGTTAGTGAAATAACAGATGTAGAGAGTTCACAATATGATGAAGTCCATTATCTGATAATACTGTACCTGCTGTGTATGTATCCCTTTTACCTTCTAGGAAACACAGATTTTAATTTAGTTAACAATATTCTTGTCTTAAACTGTCCTGCCTTCTTTTTAAATAAGTAGGGTAACATGAGATTTTCAGTATATAACTATTATTTTTAAAACCTATAATTTGAATTCTATGTAACACAAGCTGGAAGACTTGGCATGTCTTATAGGAGCCTTTTCTGCATAATTTACTAACAATTGAGAACCGTTAATTTTGTAAATTTGCAAAACTGCTGTCTAGTTGACCCTTTGGAGAAGACCCAAACAACCAGGAAAATCTACCAGTGTATATTAATTCTAGGCAAATGGGAATCAGATTGTGAATAATGCTCAGAGACCATCTGCCCATATCTTAATTTTTACTGTACTATCATAGCTTGTAACTCTAAATCTATTAAGAAAAATGAGAAGGTCAAAATGCAACTTTTTGAAAATCTATGGGCAAACTTTCTGCGGTGTATTTATAATTCTAATCTTGTGAATGGGGATGCAGTGTTGAGAAGAGGTAGCTGATATTGGATTGATGTAACTAAACATGAGTATTATGGGCAATTGCTTTGGCTCTACTAGTAACCTGGATGATCTGAACACAGCTGCTTTCCTTTATGTGTTCAGGAGCAATATTCAATCAAATTTCCTGATCGTATGGAAAGTAGCTGCATATGCCTTGGGTTTTTATTTGAGAAAAGTAAGATAGGGAGATCAGCTAATATTATTTGACATCCTTATTTCTGGGGAATTAAACTCCTCAGTAATATTTGGTGGAAAGCCTGCTTTTATGCACCAGCCATTTCATGCATAATAACTGGAAATGGCTGAGTAAACAGCATGCTCACTCCTGAAGCCAGGTTAATAAAGCACAGTCTCTGGTTGGTACAAAGGGTGCATCCAACTAGTAAAGCCACATATTGTGATGTAAAGTGGCCATTTGCTCAGCAATGACTGGTTTTCTGTTTATGTTAGAACACAAAAGTACCAACCACATTTTAGCCTAATCTAGCAGAATGCACAAACTCAGTCTTTTTTTGTCACACTCCTGCAAATAAATCTTGTAAATAGATGAAAATTCTGTTTTCTTAGTGCTTCCCCTTTATATATATATATATATATTTTAAAAATTAAAATATATTGCGTATTTCTAAATGTAACGTGTGACTGTATTAAATTTGATTTTCTCCAAAGTCTTTCATGTAGTGTGAGGTACATAATTTGCTGAGTTAGGAGTGGTGATCCTTGATATTTAGAAAATGCACATAAAATAATTGTACTCTTGATTACATTATTTTGAAGCACATGGGGTTTTTTTTCCTGCAAAGGCAAACTGGGATATGCAACTCTGCATGTGTCTGTGTTCCAGATGTAGGAATTCCTGTACCATATAGTGTAATTTAGATAGCATACTTAGGGTTTTAAACTTAATTATGTAATTTAACAATGCTGATTTTGTTTGCTCCTGCAGAATAACATCTGTATAATTTGTGTGTATGTTGATGTGTCTCTAGTTTAGCTGACGTAATGATGTGATGGGTGGTGGAACAGCTAAAGCAGTGTTGTTTTGTAAACTATTCTTACAGTTCTGACAAATAATAATTTTGTTGAACTTGAAAACAGCTTTTGAGTTTCTTGAGAAAGCGAATCAAACACCAATAACTATTATTTCAGGATATACTCCAAGCAATTATTTCTCTGTTTTGTTTTCACATATCTATTCTTCATTTGTAAATGAACAAGCATAACACAATAGTTTGAAACTCGTTCATTATTCATGTCTTTTCTGAGTTAAGAATTTGGAATTAATTTCTAAAATAGCCTACCTTTTGATTAAGAGAAAAAGGGATATTCATTGAATATAAAACAGTACTCATTACAATTAATTTTAAACTATTAAAAGATTATCTAGTGCATATGCTTGTCCTGAAATTGACAACTTATTTACCTCATTTAGATTTTGGTTTAATTTAATTTGATTTATATCTTGCTTAATGTAGAAGACATTAAAACAGGCATACAAACTTAGAAGAAATACAAGAAGTTAGAAGAAAAACATGAAAGCCCTAGACTGAACCAAAAAAGGGATTGCAAGGTTGCGGATGAGAATAGTCAAAGGAATTTTAAAAATAAATAGTGTCATTAAAGCAAGATACAAGAGATTAAAAGCCTAAGAACTGTTTTTAAATGACTAGTTGTAAAAATATCCTGAAGATAGGCATCATACAAATATTCCTGGGAACAAATCTCTGAAGAGTGACATCACCATTGAGGAGACCTTTTCTCTGAAGTTGTTATCTGCACCTCCAATAGAAGAAAGCCTGCTAAAATGCATTTGTAAATCAAAATGAGATTATGGGGGCTTCTGCAAAAAAAATTTTGGGAAGAAAAAAAAAAGATGCAGCTGCTTTATTGAATAGAGAGGAGCTGTGCTTACTTATGATCCAAAGCGCTTATTAATCATTGTGTGCAGAACTTTAGTAGCTAAGTGTAGCACTGTCCCTGCTTGTCTATTCCTTCCAACCAAATGTAAAATGGCTTTGTGCTTTACTTTGCTTAGCGCAGTGGTTCTCAACCTTTCTAATGCCGTGACCCCATAATACAGTTCCCCATGTTGTGGTGACCCCCAAGTGGGTGTGGCCACCAATAAGAGGGAGTAGGACAGCTAGGGAAAAGGAAAAAAAATGGCGGACAGCGTGGTTTGGCGACCCCCGTGAAATGGTCATTTGACCCCAAATGGGGTCCCGACCCACAGGTTGAGAACACTGGCTTAGCGTTAGCAGCAAGTGTGAATTGTAGCTAATGGTTGTTTTTGTTCTGACAGACAAGTTCCATAAGCCAGGAATTGTCCTTAGAAGAACAACAACAAGAGTTTCCTAGAAAATACCTGATGCTAAACACAGGGGAGATGTCGCAGTTTGATCAGCAGTATTCTCTGCCAGGAATAGCCAATCAGAAACATTTAAGCAGTGTGCATTGCATTGGTATACCTATCCCTTTGTAATACTGACTGCCTGTGAATGCAGCTATAATGTCAGGCCTTTCCGCCTTGGAATGGGACAGCTCGCTGCAGCCAACTCACCATGACCAACTTGCCATGGCCAACATGCTATCGGACAATTCGCTGCGGGACAATTCAACAATTTAATTTTTTAAAATAATTTAAAAAATATTTTAATTTTTGTCATTCACATTTTATTTTGTCCTTCCTTTGGCATCTTTTCTTTAATGATTCTATTTGACTACTTCTTCAATATTAGTGTAACTCTTGTCCCACGGCACGTTGGCTGTGGTGAGTTGTCCTTCCTGCGTCTACCTGTTTTCTGATTTAGTACAAAGAAGGTAGTAGATTTGCTCTGTGCTCAGTCTTGCCTTTTTGCTTGGCCTTCAGCTTTCACTTATTGAACATGTGGGCAGAAGCGTATCCACTGACTATTGTAATAAATGTAACGGGCACTAATGGCTATAAACAGAATAATTTCAGCTGCTTTGGTCACTTGTAAATCATCTCCTTGTCCCCAGCCTGAATGCTGCAGCTGTTAACTTAGGTTTCTCTGTAACAGATTTAATGAGGCACTTCCTTTTGTTCTAACAGATAAGAGTTTATTTCACAACTAAGAAGTTAGCTTCACAGTGTTTGTGGCTCTGCAGCGTTGACCACAACTTCCTTGCATCTCTTCACATGCTGTGTAACTTGGGCATGCAATTCCTAGGCTATATGTGTGTCTCCAATGAAAGTTTCTGTTACGTTTGTTGTATTTGCACTACATCCACTGCCGATACAAGAAAGGCCTTAAATTTTAATATCATATTTAGCATACTGCATTTCTTTCTTTTTTTGTTTAGTCACTTTGCTTTTGGAAAAACAGCCAGAAGTGTTTAACAATAAAACAGTGGAAAACCTGTGAGCCTCCAGAGGAGGGGTGGGCAACTCTAGCCTCTTTATGACCTGTGGACTACAACTCCCAGAATTCCTGAGCCAGCCATGCTCAGGAATTCTGCGAGTTGAAGTCCACAGGTTGTACAGGAACCATTGATGCCCACCCCTGCTCCAAAGGCTGCTGAAGTAGCTGCTCAATATCATTCCCCATTTGGAGTGCAAGCTGGGATTACTGGGAGTTATACTTCAGCAATATCAAGAGACATGGATTCCACTTGTAGCATTTTAAAGAGAGGCCATAATCAAATTCTATTTCAGTGTGTAGTGAAGTAAACATATAGTTCCTACTTTCCACATATGTAATTAGATTGCTGTCCTTACATTGGTAATGTACTGAAAGGCTACATATAAATATAGTAAATAAATGAAATAAGGATAGCTAGGGGAGAAAATGTATTTGATCTCACACAGATTTATTCACTCTTGACGCTAATAAAGTTGGTTAGCAATAAGGCAATCTAGTTTTGTGTTCGTTGTATGACAGGATAGAATGAAAGTTTATTGGGTGACTTTGAAGAAGTCATACTCATTCCAACTTACGTGACAGGCTTGTTATTCTGGAGAAAAAATATAGGAGTAACTAATACAACAACTTGAACTTCTATAGAAAATGATATGAAGCTAATGAAATTAACTGAGGTTTTTAACTGATGTTACAGCTGGCATGCAAAGTAGAAATAATGAGCATGAAATATCTGGACAGATATTTTAAGTTATTCACTGCTGGTATCACTTCTGACCATCCTGATTTTGGTCATTTGAGGCTATCATGTAATGTTTTTTTCTTGGTAAAGTATAGAAGGCATAGATTAGGTCACCAATTTTAGTTGTCTGCAGCTTTTCCTGCTAATAGTACGGACAATGTGGACAGCTTACCCTAAAAGGGAATTGGATGGTGAATATATGTGTTTTATGTTGACAAATAATTTTGGCAAGACTGACGCGAACCAGGTAGAAGTCTAAGCAGTCCTTTGTAGGAAGCTGTATAGTGTAATGTGTGAATTCAACCACTGGTTCGCAGGCCAAAGTTTATGACTTGATGTGAAGACTGATCGCAACCCAGTCCTTTTTTTTTTCTTTTTCTAATCCTTCTTCCTCTGTCTTTTGCCTGATTGATGAAGCTGATGCTTTAGTGGCTCAGCCTCTTACTGAAACTGGTGAATTGGGAATTTGATTCTTATTATCATTCCATAAAACAGTTCTTTAAAAACTTCTTTCTATGGCTTCTTAATTTTCTGCAATAAATCTGCTTCCTTAATCTTACTTGGAATAGGGAGCCAGGACTTGTAGCCAGAACAAAGCCTTGACATTTGATGTGTAGAGGGATTTTGGTTGGACAATAATGGAGAAGTTTACTTATTTCATACATATAAGTAGAGAAAATTGCATAGGAAAATTGGAAGGGAAATTGTGTTGTTGCATTAGAACTAGAAGCAACCTAGAAGTAAGAAGAAATTTCCTGACGTTAGAACAATTAATCAGTGGAACAACTTGATTCCAGAAGTTGTGAATGCTCCAACATCATTTGTCTGAAATATTATAGGGTTTCCTGCCTCAGCAGGGGTTGGATTAGAAGACCTCCAAGGTCACTTCCAACTCTGCTATTCCATGAAAGTATTTTTAGAAAGTTATAGCCAACCTTATTCTTGCATGAGAATATATCCTAGAGAGGAAGATGAGGATATCTTCATATGTTTTAGCTTTCAGTCCTATATACATCTTTGTTGCTCTTCTCTGCACTCTTTCTAGAGTTTCAACCTCTTTTTTATATCATGGCGACCAAAACTGGATGCAATATTCCAAGTGTGGTCTTACCAAGACATTATAAAGTGGTGCTAACATTTCATTGACCAGAAAGAATCATGACTTTAGTCTCAAAATGTAGCAAAACAGATTAGGACAGATTAGAACAAGGAAAGCAATTGGATATTGACCAACTTACTGGAATATGACCAAACAATTGATTTCAGTGTTGGACGCATGCAGATTAAATGAGCCAAGACCGAAATGGAAATATGCCACTTACCTATTAAATGGTAGGACTGTCTCTCCTAGTCATGTATACATAAGAATCAAGCAAATGTTTTTTGTTGAATATGATACGTTTGGTAGTTAAAAGTGGTGGTGTAAAGCTAAAGTTCTTGAAAGCCTATGGGCCAGGCCTGGCCTGGTTGGAGGTTTACAGTTTTAGGGACAAGAATGAATTTTTTTTTTTAAGGTCTCCCATAAAAATTCTGGTTTGGAAGTGGTTAAAGGAATGGCCTTGAGAGATAGGAGGAAGAACTGCTACAAAAACAGTCAGATAAAAGTAATCTGAGGCTAAAACTGAGAAAACCTGAAAAAACTCTTAAATGAGACCCTTCCCAGTTTTCCAAAGATAAGATGTGTGTGTGTGTGTGTGTGTGTGTAGAGAAGCATTTTCAGCCTTGCAAAATTCTGTATTATACCTTGGTAAGAAAAGCAGCATAGGCCTGCATGACTTTAGTTTCCTACTCTGGTCTACCTCATAGGGCTGAGAGGTTTACTCAGAAATTGAAGATTTTTTATTATCCCGATACTGAGGTAATCAGGTATCTTGAATTTTCTGGCGTAATTTTTTTTTCATGTTTGCCCTTCAAATTTAAAGTGCTGCCTTTAATTTGTCTCAAATTTGGAATGCTCTGTTTGATTATCCTGGAAGTGTCACGACCTTGAAACTGCTCTATTCTCAACTCAAGATCTGCTGCTTTGAGCTGCAGTCGTTCCCAAATAGAACAAATTGGTTAATTTTTATTTAAAAATAAACCCTCCACTCCATCCTGGGCAGCATATGTCTCGGCGACTTCCTGTCGTCCATAGATCTCACGGAGGCTTACCTTCACATCCCCATTGACCACAGTCACTGACGATTCCTCAGGTTCTGCTATGCCGGACACCACTTCTCCAGCACTGGAGACGTAGAATCCACCAATGGGTTAACTCTGCCTTCTTGCCCAATAGAGCGGGTCAGCTAACCTGTCACACACGTCCAGGGGTAGCACCCCCCATTCTTGACTCAATCTCAGCCCAGAAGGACGTGATAGAGTGGCTCTCGGTCTAAGGCAGGTAATAGAGATAAAATATTGGTGGATTCTATTATTTCCCTCACAACTACCCTAACAGCGCTGAACCCAGCGCTGGGAGGATTAGCTTGTGGAAGGCCTGGGATAGGGGGTGACTTCCCTCCCCAGACCTGGGGTCCAGCTGGGTAGAGCTAGCTGTAGCCGAAGTCCTAAGGATGCCCTCAGGCTCATATTTTCTTTAAACAGCCCTCGTACAATCGGTTCATAGGGGAATCCCCAGCATAGCCTCAGATCAGGGCTGCAGCCAAATCTCTTCACACCTCCAGAGGGGATCGGGGGTTTTCCCATCTGTTTTTCCTTTCTTCCACTCGCAAGCAGGGAGAATCAGCTGAGCATCGGCCGTGGCTCCACGCTGCAGCCGAAACTCTCCGTGTCTCCGGAGGGGGGGGATATCCCTGTTGATTTTCTCTCTTCAGCCCTAAGCAAGAGAGTCGATTGAGCGCCAGCTGTAGCTGTGGCGAACACGCTGGCCGAGGCTTCAGGACAAATAGACGCCAAGGTAGTCCGGATCTCACAGTCGCCGGGGGACCGCGCTAGATTTCCTGCGCAGGTTGCCATTTTGGGATGCCGGGACGGGTGGAAGTCTCAGAAGGGGCTTCCGTCTCCTCCATTTCTCCCTCAAATTTCCCGCCAAGAGACAGGAAGCGATCGTAGGTGCGCTTCCGTTTCCCTCATTCCCAGGCATCCGGCAGCATCCCAATCGCCATTTTAATCCGTCTTACCGAGAGAGAGTTTACAGGTTGCAGACACGTGGAGGCCGAAGGTTCCGCGACTCAGAGGGAATAGACTAATCTGACCGTTTCTTCTCCATTGCCTTGTCTGGCTTCTTCGGGTCTCTCTCTCCTCGCTAGATAAGGGAAGGGGAAATAACTCAATAGCGGCTTCTCGTCAGCCCCATGGGTCTTTACCAAGATCCTGGCAGTACTGGCCTCCCACCTATGAACGATACTGGTGCACGTCCAGTGCTACCTGGGCGACATTCTCATCCAATCACCGTCCCCACAGGTCGCGCAATCGGACCTAGCGTTGACAATCAAAGTCTTATAGGAGCACGGGTTCTTGGTCAACTTTCAACATAGTCAGACCAGGCCTGCCACTCGCCTATTACACCTAGGTGCAATCATAGACACACTCGGGGCAGGTCCACCTATCACAGGAACGTCGCGACAGCATATGTTCCCTACTCCTCAGAGTATGCAGGGAACGAACAGTTCCCCTGGTTGTGCTCTCTCAGCTGCTGGGGAAGATGGTGTCATGCATAGCAATAGTGCCCTGGGCGAGACTACATTCCAGGAACCTTCAATGGTTCCTCCTTCCATTCCAGAGGCTGAAACTCAGCTCCTCCAACAGATAAGTAAGGGTCCCTCCAGAAACATTACGGTCCCTCAAGTGGTGGTCATCATCAGCACTAGCCAGAGGGTCACACTTCAAGGAACCCGACCGTCTCACACTTATGTTGGACCCCAGCCTGTTTGGCTGGGGGGCGAACCATGTGGGTGCAGGGCCAATGGTCCCAGAAGGACCTGGAACACAACATCAACTGGTTGGAATTGAGGGTCATGCACCTAGCTCTCCGACATTACAACAGGGTAGCGGGACAACACATACTAGTCTTCACACACAACGTGTCCGCAAAGGCACTCGTGAACAGGCAGGGGGGCACCCAATCCAGGTCTCTCATGACAGGCCCAAGCACTGGGAGACTGGGCAGAGGAAAACCTCACCTCCATCAGGGCCGAGCATATCTTGGGGGAGGCAAACAGACAAGTGGACTTCCTAAGCAGGTCGACCGTGGATCATTCCGAATGGAGTCTGCATCCGGATCTATTCGCTGAAATAACACAGAGGTTTGGGCGGCCAGTCATAGACTTGTTTGCATCCCCAACGAATGCCCAACTTCCGAGGTTCTTCTCAAGGTTCCCATCATTGGGGGCGGAGGAAACGGATGCCCTATGTTGCCCATGGCCAAAGGGACTATTTTATGCGTTTCCTCCTGTCCCACTGATCCCAGTAACCATCCGCAAGACGTTGCAGGAGCGGGTGGAGATCATACTCGTAGCCCCACAGTGGCCATGAAGACCGTGGTTCGCGGACCTGGTAAATCTCTCCAGGTTTCCCCCATGGAGGATACCCCCGGACCAAGTGTCACTCAGCCAGGGGAATCTACAACACCCAGAACCCCAATGGCTTCAGTTAGCCGCTTGGCACTTGAATGCCAGATCTTGAGCGGGGAGTCGTACCCGCCAAGAGTAATCTCCATGATCCAAGCATCCCGCTGACCGGAACTAATTGCATCTATGACTCCACAAGGAGAAATTTCTGCAACTGGTACGAGAAGCAAACACTCGATGTCTCGAGCCTAACAGTTCCAAACATACTAGAATACTTGCTCGACGGCCTGGAGAGAGGCCTAGCACCAAACACCGTTTGTAGACAGGTCGCGGCGTTATCCACTCTACTCAGCTGCGCCATCACAGTTCCCTTTGCACAGCACCCCAGGATTCGTGCTTTCCTTAAGGGCGCCTCCCATGCAAAACCGCCCTCATGGGAACTACCATGGGTCCTTCGGGCCCTTACCAAGACATTCAAACCTATCAAGTCTTGCACCCTGAGGGCCCTATCCCTCAAAGTAGCCTTTCTGGTCGTCATAACCTCGGCCAGACGCATTTCCGAGCTCGCGGCTCTGTTGGTCAGGGAGGACCTCTGCACCTTCAATCGGGACCGGGTGGTCCTTCGATTGGACCCAAACTTTATCCCCAAGGTTAACCCTGTTCTATAGGACCCAAGAAATCGTCCTACTGGATTTCTGTGCCAACCCGTCTCATGCCCTGGAATGACAGTGGCACACATTGGATGTCTGGAGGGCACTATGACATTACATCAGGCAAACGGCACCCTTACACAAATCAGAAGCTCTCTTCGTTTCATTTCACCACACCCCTAGTGTACAGAAGGTGTCCGCCTCAACCATAGGTAGGTGGATCAGACTTTGCATTGCGGAAGCGAATCAGTCGCTTTCTCTACCAGCACCAGGACAAATCACAGCGCATTCCACTTGCAGCACTGCGACCTCCATGGCATGAGCCACACAGGCCTCTATCGAGGAGGTTTGCAGGGCGGTGACATGGTCTTCGCCCTCCCCGTTCATCCAACATTATAAGATAGACTGTTTTGCCTCCGCGGATGCCTCCTTCGGAAGGAGGGTCCTGCAACAGGTAATCTCTACAAACAAAACTCCGACCTCTTCTGTTTCCCACCCATTGGGACAGTGAGGCTTTGGTACGTCCCATTGGTGGATTTTACGTCTCCAGTGCTGGAGAAGGGGCGTTGTCTTACCTGAGTGCTTTTTCTCAGCATGGAGACATAGAATCCACTCCCACCTTTAAAACCATTAAGTTCATATTAGGGAACCAGGAGCCATCACGTTGAATTGTATGTAGTCAGCTGCTTCGTCTTTGTCAGGAATGGGGAGTAGCTACCCTAGGACGGGCGTCACAAGTTGGCTGACCCGGTCTACTGGGCAGGAAGGCAGAGTTATTAACCCATTGGTGGATTCTACATCTCCGTGCTGAGAAAAGGGATTCAGGTAAGACAACATCCCTTTTTATTTAAAAATATTTTGGATACTATAGATATTCTGGTGATAGCCAACACATTTGAACACTAAATTTCACAAGGTTGGGTTTTATAACAATCATTTCTGATTTTTGCTTGTTTGTATGTTTTAATACAGGTAGTCCTCATGTTAAAACCACAATTGAGCCCAAAATTTCTGCTGCTAAGTGAGACTGTTGTTAAGTGAGTTTTGCCCCATTTTACAATCTTTCCTGCCACAGTTGTTAATAATACAATTAAGTGAATCTGGTTTTCCCATTGACTTTGCTTGTCAGAAGGTTTTCAAAGTGATCACATGACCCAGGGACACTGGAACCGTCTTAAATATGAGTCAGTTGATAAGCATCTGAATTTTGATCACATGTCCATGGGGATGCTGCAAGTGTCATAAGTGAAAAGCTGTCATAAGTCATTTTTTTCAGTCCTGTTATAACTTTGAACGGTCACTAAATGAACTGGTGTAAGTTAAGTACTATCTATCGTTCAGTACTTCATGGGTCCCAATCTTCAATTCTATTGTGCTCTCTTTTTTTCTCTTTCCTTTCATTCCCCCAATTTTTTTCTGTCTTCCTTTCCTGCCACTTTATTACAATCTTGTTTAGAATGTTGTTGATAAGGTCTTATTTATGCCTTGAAATTTTAACTTGAAAATCATTAGGCTAGATGGCCTTTGTATCTTTTGTCCTTTCTACCTTTGTAGTTCAAATTTTGTTTACATTGACTGAATAAAACATTTGCATGCAAAACACATCCCACAAATGCTATGATGCTATCCTTGGTTTGCCCTAGTATTGACTAAAATGAAGTCTCTTGTTTCTTTAATGACACAAGAAACATAGAATGATTGGAGCAAATTACTGTTATTGAATCAACATTTTCCATTTGGGAAATCTAACATAATAGCCTCACAGCACAGACATGGCTTCTAAATAGTTTTCTTCTTTGTTAGGTTTAACAGCAAGAATTTGTTAATTTGAGGATGAGGGAAGGTTTGAATATATATGTTGAGTTTATATTCATTTGAAGTTATCATGAAGTGTTTCTGAATTGGTAATTGTGCAAAAGTAAGGTAAGGAAAAGCAGATTGATAACTGCCTCTAGACTGAGACCTGTGGCAGCTTTCATTAGTAATAGTAATAGTAGTAAAGTTGGAAGGGACCTTGGAGGTCATTACTATAGCAAAATAATTCTATAGGTCAATTTTGTAGGATAGAACATGCCTTTAAGATTGCTATTCCCCAGAAACAAGCAGACCTCCACACACAGACACTGTTGCATTCCTTCACCCACCTACATAAATTGTTTTTCTTACTCATAGTTAGTTGGTTCACATAAACCACAATGTGTTAAAGAAGGCAATTGCAATTTGGCTCGCTTGATGTATGAATCCGGCACAATTGAAAACTCACATAAAGAATTGTGCCAAATCCCCTCAAGGATTGTTTGACCCATTCATAATGTCTATAAACATTTCTTTGATAAAAGGTTTATGCCAATCGCTGAAAAATATTTTCTGCATATAGATTGGTTGCAATGTATAGCCTCATCTTTGAGCACTCTTTCAGCTTTTTAGTTACAGTGGAATAACTGAATGCTTTTTCTGATCCTGATCTACAGCCAAACAGTAGTTAAGCTATTGTTGCAAATGAATGAATTTGGCCTACATACCCACCAAACTAACACTTAAAGTCTAAGGTTTTTGAAAAAAAAAAAAATAGAGATGAACAGAATAGTTGATACAGCAATTACAGTACTATTAGCGTCCAGTATTATTCGCTCCATATATTAAAATGTTCAACACAGATGTGCGTGTCAAATCCTTGTAATTGGATTTTAGCTCAAGCTCATATATGGAAGTGCTTGAACAGATTTTACAGATTTCCATTTTTTTAGACATCAAATTAACAGGTTTTGGGAATGTATTGTATACAATTAAGGTAAGCAATTAAAAGATGTTAAATGCTGATATTCTAAAGGGCTGAAGGTGGAGTTGAAATAAATAATAAGATTTTGATATCTTTTTGGTTAGATCTATATATTTTCTAAGATGTTTTTTACAGTTTTCTTTAAAAAAGGGATTGGAATTGTGTTATGTGTGATCACAAAGTTTTATTTTTTCAATCAGTCACGATTGTTGTTTGCTTGGATCACATAAAATTGCAAACTTGCATTGTGTTTCTCAGTTGAACAATTGCATTTCTGTGTCACTGGACAGAGAATGGGAAGTAAACAGGAAGACCTTAACTGAGAAAAACAAATATAATGAGACAGGCACCATTGAAACCTGGCTAGATGATACATATAATTAGCACATAATATTGGAAGGCTCCAATTTTTTTTTAAAAAAACAACAACAACCCAAGAGCAGCATGGAAATCTTATTGATATTATTTGGATAAGAACAACAGGGAGAAAGAAAACAGAAAATGATGTGGGAGTTTATTGTATACTCCTGCAGGAATAGTAGACTCAAGGTTTTATTTAGATCAGATGATCAGTATTTCAAAGAGAGATTTAATAACGTTCATGAGGCCTTCAGTTATTCTGACATCTGCTGGATATCTAACTTTATCAAGAGTCATAGATCCAACAATTTATTGTCCTCTTTTGTTCAATTAAGGTAAAAGAAGGGTCTAAACTTCACTGGAAAGAAGGAATTAGATGAAGTGAAAGTGACTTGACTTCTTGAGGGTCAGTTACATCATCCTAGAGTTTGTGATACTCAGAGGAGGAGGAACTAGAAAGTCTTTAACTGGAACTTGATGAATTCTGAGGGAAGGTTGGTCAAACCCATTGGCTTCAAATCATTAGGGAGGAAACTAATTAGGAAGGATGTTAAAAAATTGTGAAATGGGATACTTAAAGCATAATCATAAAGAACTCCACAACAAGAAAAAGTATAACAAAACTAAACAAATGCTATTATGGGTATATAAAATTACAGTACTAAACAGAAAAAGTGGTCGATGTAAGGAAAAAAAAGAGGGGAACACAACCAGAGGTAAATACAAGAAATACCAGTCTCCAGAAGTTTCATAAAAGCCAAAGTTCAGAATGAATTGAGGCTTTTGAGAGATATCTAAAACAACGGTGAAAGGGTCTTTGTGCAAGTTGGAAATAAAAGACAAGTCAAAGAGATTGTTAAGTGTATTACAAAGAGAAAGATGACGAAGTGATAACGTGGGCGTGAAAAACCAGAACATCTTCTATATTGCAACTGTCAGAAGGGAAGTGGTGCCCTAGGTAATCATGGTTATGCCACTGGGCGAAGGAGGGAACTGCAGCTTAGTATAGATAAGGAGAAGGAACTTGCTTAATTTTAATGAAGGTGACTCCCCAGGTCCAATGAAGTATTTCCCAAGTACTGAGGAAACTAATGGATTTCAGAACCACTCTTGGTAATCTTTGAGGACTGGTGAGGTCCAAAAAGACTGGTGGAAAACATTTACCATCTATGCCTTCAAAACAGGAAAACAGTAGGACCCAGAGAACTACAGCTTAATTACCTGCACACAAGGTCTTGAAGTAGGTTATCAAGCAGCATATTTATGAGCAATCAGATGAACTGCTTATAAATAGGAGTTATGTTGCTTAGTGTTTTTATTAACCTGTGACAGGGGTAGGCAACTTGAATGAGGGAAGTAAGGTGACATTTAGAAAGTTTTGCAGATAACATAAAAGTGGGAGGGATGGTGAAAGTTATGTTGGTTGTGTGTATGCTTCCGGGCGCAATTGAAGGTATTGGTTGCCTTTTTTAAAGCTCTTCTTGGCTTGGGATCAGGTTAAGTGAGGTACCATCTTTCTCTGTTTTTTTTTTTTTTTTATTCTGTCCAATCTGCTTAGATAGGATGAGCGTGTTTTGGGTCCCTTTAACTAAGGAATGTCACTTGGTGGGACCCAGAAATGAGACTTCTTCTGCTGCATCACCTGCCTTATGGAACATTTGTCATCTAAAGAGCACAGGATGGTTTCAAACCTTTAGGCTTTTTGTAAGTACTTAAAGACCAGGCTGTGTGCAGAAACCCATTTCTTACTTATTAGAGTGATTACAACCTATGATTTATTGTAGACTGCTACGTATTTTAAAATTTTTGTAATTGCTTTTCTGTTTCATTTGGTTCACTGCCCAGCGTCCCTTGTTGAGATGGGTGGCCATATAAATTGAAATAAAATAAATATTAAAATAAAGTAAATTAAAGAGAGGTTAAAAAGAGATGCAGACAGATTGAGCATTGGGCTAAAATGCAGCAAATGGAACGTAACCATTTCTGTATCTGGATAGAAAGAATGTATAGGATGTCTTGTAAGTCTCAGGATTTTTGATGAGCAAATCTAAACATGAGGCAGTAGTGCACGTTTAGCTGCTAGAAAAGACAAATGATATGTTGGCGTGAGTTAACAGGAAGTAATTGTTCTACTGTACTCTGTCCTGGTCAGAGTTCATTTGGAGCCAGTTTAGAGGAGGGCTGGGAGGATGGTGAAGAGTCTGGAAATTAAGCCCTTGGAGAAATGGCCAAGGATCCCAGCATGTTTATCCTGTAGAAAATAGACAACTAAAGGGAGAGTTTCTTCCAGTCTTCATCTTTTTGAATGGTTATCAGAAAGGAGAGGGAGTGTACTTCTCTGAAGTCAACTGTTATGACTTAACTATCATTGGTTTCTCCCTAAGCTTATGACTACAGCTGGGACCAGAATTTCTGCTATTAAGCAATGCTGTCATTAAGTGAGCCGTCACATGACTATGCTCAATTTTACAAACTTTTTTTGCGGTGGTGGTTAAGTGAATCACATGGTCATTAAGTAAATCTGGCTACCCTCCCCTGATCTTACATGTTGGAAAATGGCGCTTAGATGACTTTGGGGCTCTGCAACTGTTGTAAAATTCATACCAGTTGCCAAGTGTCTGCATCGTAATCACATGACTGAGGAGAAACTGCGACAGTCATAAGTGTGAGGACCAGATGCAAGTCACTATTTTCAGCCTCTTTGTACTTTGAACACTTTGTAAGTTGAAGATTAACTGTAAGTTATTATTTAATGTATTACTTTAAATTATTTAAAGTAATGTGGGAACTCTGTCATTGTCTTAGGCCAGGAGTCTTCGAACTTGGCCCTTTTATGACTTGTGGACTTCAACTCCCAGAATTCCTCAGCCAGCATGCCTGGTTGAGGAATTCTGGGAGTTGAAGTCCACAAGTCATAAAAGGGCCAAGTTTGAAGACCCCTGTCTTAGATCAACGAGACCCATTTTGCAATGCCTTATTTGGAAATGACTGAAAAATTCAGAGCATTGGAAATGTGGTTTGAATGCCTAAAATCCAGTTGAATTGACATGGTGTAAATTATTTTATAAATATTTACTGAGTAATCAGTCATGATCAGATTTAATAGATAGCATAATCACCTTACAGACTTATCATTGATCTAAGATGGAACCGAGCTGAGAGACCTTGTTCACGCATTGTTTTGTGAATCAATCTCTTTTTGCTAAAATTAATGATTTCCAGAGTTCACATACGACGTGAAAGACAAATCATGGTTTCTAGAGCACAGTCCCTGAATATGCTCAAATCATAGCATTACATTGCATGTAATATATAAACCCAATCAGAGGCTTGTGTAAAAAAATGATAAGTTTTTAAATAAAAAAAGACCCTGAACCATTTGCAGTTTATTCTTCCTTTAACCACTATATTTCCTTTTACCTACCTGGCACTTTCTACCATGATTGAAGAAAGATAATTTTCAGAGTTGAAAGTCCAACATATTTCAAAGGGAAAAGATGGGATTTTTCCATTCAGTTTGTTTAGTTTGCTCAGAAAGTGAAGTCATTTTTCATTTCTCCTCAGCATGTTATGGATGCACAATCATGTATATATTCTTTTTAAAAGGAATTTGGCCTTTTAAAAGCAAGCATTGTTCATATTTTTAGTGTAACTAAACCCTTCTAGTCTGTGTAGCAGCTGTGATGCTGGGGAAAACAAAGCTGCACAGAATTGTGGTTACATAATACCTTTTGCTCTAATGCCTTTGCTTTTCTCGCCTCTCCTTGAAAAATTCTTACCAAGAAACCATTGTTTCCCTCCCTTGACACAAGGAAATGGCATAGCAATGCAGTTTGTTTTTTTTTTCTTTTTGTAATCTTGCTACTATGTGTATTCTGTTTTTCAGAGGGTTACTATAGATTTTATATGAGGATGTGTTCTGAATACTGATCATGGGATACATCAAGAATTGATGTTTTATCGGAGCTTGTCTCTCACCATCACCTTACCTTCTTTCCTAAATACATGAGAATCTGCAACCTAATCTGTTCCAGCCTGTTGGATGGTTCTTCTTAGTATTTCAAAGACACCCTGCTAGGGTCCTGTTGCATGCTTTAATCACCAGTTCCTGCTTCAATAAAGTTAATAAAGGAAAGTAAGTTATTCTAACTTTGGCTCCAAGCCTTTTGGGTCAGTAAAATGTTGGAGAACATTTTCACAAAATGCCTGTCACAGAAATGGAATCAGTTTAAAAGATTAAATTTACTTCAGATAGTCCTTGTTTAGCGATTGCAATTGAGACTGGCTTACTTGGCTATCAAGCGAAGCAGCTGGTAATGGCTGCTACTGTGTTTACACTTTGGACATGGTGTACTAACTGTAATTTATAACAGTTCATTTAATGACTGTCCAAAGTTACAACGGCACTGAAAAAAGATACCTATGACTGTTTTTCACACTTAACAACCTTGGCAGCATCCCCATGGGTCACAAAAAAGAGAGAGTCAAGCTATTCTCCAAAGCTCCTGAAGGCAGGGCAAGAAGCAATGGATGGAAACTAATCAAGGAGAGAAGCAACCTAGAACTAAGAAGAAATTTCCTGACAGAAAAGTTGATCAGTGGAACAATTTGCCTCCATACGTTGTGAATGCTCCAACACTGGAAGTTTTTAAAGAGATTGGACAACCATTTGTCTGAAATGGTATAGGGTTTCCTGCCTGAGGAGGGTGTTGGAATAGAAGACCTCCAAGGTCCCTTCCAACTCTGCTGTTCTGTTCTGTTCCATTCCACTCTACTCTATTCCACTCCACTCCAAATATAAATGTACTATCATTATATACTTACCACCACTTCAGTTTCTTTTTCTTCTAAAACCTACCAAATTTCTTGCTGCTGTTCTTTTTATGGGCAAGTGGGTATACTTTCAGATTAATTGTTAAGGCATTGTTTTTATTTTCTAAGGATGCCTTTGATGCAGGAATTTGGTTGTCCAAAAATATTTTAAAACAAGTACCAAAAGAAATTTATAAAAAGGAAACCTTCCTAAGTATAATTCCCCTTCATCACAAATATTAAATTAGATGTGTTGTTTTATGATGCTGTTCCAGTAATGATGTAGAAGTCAAAGCAACTCGCAACAAAATAGTGTGAAAACATATACATTAACATTTTGGTCAAGAAAGCGTTTCAGCAGAATGAAATGAATAATGTAGCTAATTGAGGCAATGGTCCCCAGTCTTTCTGGCGCCAGGGAACAGATTCGTGGAAGACAATTTTTCCACAGACTGGGGGCGGGCGGGGATGGCTTCGTGCACAGTCTAGATCCTGTGCATGGCAGATGAAACTTTGCTCGCTAACCCGCTGCTTGCATGACCTGGTTCCTAACAGTCCATGGACCAGTACCTGGGGGCTGGGTACCTCTGGACTAAGGTACAGTAAAATATGAAAATGTAAGAGTACTTGCTGTCAGTATTGAGGAAACACATGAGTGGTGGTTTTTAGAGGGCTCCTACAGGTAATTGATGTTAAGCACTGAAAAGAGTGATTTACAATTGGTCCTTGCACGTCTGATTGTCACAGTGTCCCAGAGGTCATGTGATCAGAATTCAGATGCTTAGCAACCAGAACATACATGCAACAGTTGCAGCATCTGAGGATCACGTGATTGCCATTTGTGACCTTCCCAGTGGGTTTCCAACAAGCAAAATCAATGGGGGGGGGGAGCTGGATTTGCTTAACAACTGTGGATTTGTTTAACAGTTTTGGTGAGTCACTTAACAACTGAAGCAAAAAGATCATAAAATCATTAAATTACTGTGTTGCTTAGTGACATAAGTTCCATTCCCAGTTGTAGGTTGAGGACCACTGTATGATCTTCAGTCAGGCTTTTTCTATCTTGTCTATAAATTTGAGAAATTTGAATTTTTAAAATGATCATTATCTGTTAGATAGTAAAATACGAATGGCTAAATAATCTCTTCTTGTTTCATATTGAAATACCACTCAAGGTATGGAAAATGATGTAAAAATGGATAAGCCTTTTTTTAACGGGAAATTTAAAATGATGTCAGAAGACTACTCGTATGAAAATGTAGATTAAATTCTTAATTTCAAATCTAGCTATCCTGAAGTAGGGGCTACAGAAAGGAATCCAGAAATCATAAGTGAAACTAAAAAGGTTTCAGTTGTGTTTTTATGACCTTTTGTGTATTCACCCCAATTTAAGTTCATGGAAATAGATTTTCAATCTGTGTCCAAATTGCTTATCTATGTCAAACACCCTATCGATTTAGCGGCTTCATTTTGTGACGCCACAAAATGAATGTCCTTGAGTCTTCCCTCAAATCTCTGTGACGAGGCTCATTTATCTCCCTGTTGTAATCTCGGTGTTTCAGGGTGTTATCTGTGTGTTTGTTTGGAGCAGATTATTTCTACCCCAGTAGAGCTTTCTGTAAAACAGCACAAGGCTTTTCTGTAAGAAAAGGACTTTTCTGTGGATGCCCCAATGAGAAGTTTTCAGAGGCTTCCCTCTTCTTCCACCAGCGATGCCCGTTCTAGCAGGCGATCCAGTAACTGTGCCATGCTTGTGATGTTGACATTTTAATCGTTTGGCAGATTTCTTCAACATTGTTTGGAAACTCTCAGGCATTGAGTTGGATAAAAGTGGTCCCCACTGTGCCTTGATTGAGCCAGAACCACAATTTCAATCTGACCCCAATCTCAAAGGAACACTTCAGCCACATTTTTCTTAGAGATTTTTTTTTTGCTTTCCACATCAGCTTGGCTGATATAGCAGTGGACTAATATTCAACATTCCTACTTGGTTAAAAATTATTCCAGAAACTGTACATTGAGTTAGCTGTCTGAAAACATAGAGAGGTAATTGTTGCAATCTTTGGTCTTAGATAAGCATGTAAATGAGCGCCTGTTTAAAAGTGCAAAACACAAGGTGGTTTTTTAAAAAAAAGAACAGGTTTTTTTTAAACAAGAAGTGTAAAGTATGGTTATCTAAATTTCGAGGGCAGAAAAAAAAGTCTGAGGTGATGAAAATTATGCATAGATAGAAGCATGGATTTGTTTGTTACTCCTGTTTGCATAATTATTCCACCACATAAATTATTGCTCTTATTCTTTATTTAACTCCATCAGTTTAATTTCATGCCTCTCTTTCAGGTGCTTAGGGTAGCATAACTGACTGGGGAATTCTGAGAATTGAAGTCCAAAGGTCTTAAAATGGCCAAAGTTGAGGAACACAGGTCTAGTTAGTCTTAAAACTGGGAAAAAACAAAAGTTTTGACTTGAAGCTGACTTCTATGGTAGTAGTTTTTTGTGCTCCTGTGGAATAGTAACTGCTATTATTCTTAGAATATGTTCTGCCTAGCCATTTCACATTATTTATTTGGTTTATATTTTACCTGTCAGCTTCACACCAGACATGTCAATAAATTTTGACTTTCCAGAAGTTGCTTTATCTCAGAATACAAAGAAATCATATAAACATAGAAGATCTGCTGACTGCAGAACAGAAATCAAACCTAATATGCTTATCTGTTCCGGCATTTAAATTCTAGACCTTTCCTTCCCACCTTTTAAAGTCATTAGATTTTGGCTGTTCTTCCCTCAGCTTTGAGAGCTGGAGACATTGGTTCAATGTTAATATAACTACTGTTTGGCCTGAGATATATGTTGCTTTCTGTGTGACACATTTGAGATCTGATATGAATAGTCAAACAAATGGGATAGTTTTTGTAGTCGGATTCAGTAATAACTTTCTAGTGTTGACAACAGTATAGTGTTGTCAATTTTTTTTTCTTTTTTTGAATTGTGTTTCATACTTTGGTCCCACAAATGAAATGATGTAAATATAAATTTGAAAAACAAACAAACAAACACTTCTATGTTCTCATCCGTGCTTCTCCTAAGATATAACTCAAAGGGCAGGCTCAGTGGACCACGAGATCTTTTTCTGCCATCAATTTTTTTATGCTTCTGTGTTTTGGTGCAGACTTTTCCTGGTGTTCGGTTTTGAAGGCATTTTCCCCAATTATCTGATTATTGCATTTATTATCTGATTATTGATAAATATACTAGAAATTTTTAGATAACTATTTATATATCCAAATATACAAATAACATACATGTGTTTTGAATTTGGCTACTACAGTACATGTATTTTGAAGGTGTGAAATTAGTATGAAATCAATATTGTAAAAATATTACAATTAGACCTGTTGGGAATATATTCCTTTTTACTGTATAACGATTATGATTATTCGGTATGGTCCTATATATCAAGTACTGTAGTACTCTTTACCAATAGTACCCTAGTGAATGCAGTTCTACGATCTGTTTCTTGTTGCTTATTTTTAATTTGACATTATGCACACTTTTAACAGCTTTGACCATAGCAAGAAAATAGTTGCTAGGATGTCATAAATTATTTTGCTAATAGTTGGTCTGTACAAGTTGGTTAAACTAAGACTGCTCAGTTATAAAATGGAGAGAAACAAAGATATAAGCTTTTATAATAAATGGATAACTTTGGTTGAATATTATTAAAGATTGTGAGAATAGCAAGTCAATATGTAGAAATTCTAGAGAAACTATAACCTATCTTAAAGCAAATATGGTTCATTTTTAATTGCTACAACCACATGCTCAACCTTAAATATTATTAAATGCAATGAAGTTTTGTTTGAATCATTGAAAAATAGAGCTAAGGGGGTGATTTCAGCCAATGAATCTAGTTTGCTCTTCATTGCAGTTATCCAAATGAAGCAACCTAGAACTAAGGAAAAATTCTAACAGTGAGAACAATTGATCAATGGAACAACTTGCCTCAAGAAGTTGTTGGTGTTCCATTACTGGAGGTTTTTAAGAAGAGATTGGACAATCACTTGTCTGAAATGGTATAGGGTTTCCTGTTTGAGGATAGGGTTGGACTAGAAGACCTCCAAGGCCCTTCCAACTCTGTTGTTCTTCTAATTCTATTAAATTAAAGAAGTTTGTTTTAGAGCTAATTGACTTGGGGTAGAAAAATCTGAATGCCCATAATATGGCAGCAAAAACACCATTATGCTGCTTCCACCTACTGCAAAATTATTTTTGGGGGAAGTTTTTTTAATTCAACTGAAATAGACAAAGCACCTACTCCTATTACAGCAGCTGTTATCTCTGGATCATATAGTACACTTTTATTGGATATTGGTGATTTAGTGACTGACTACAAATAGTTGTATTTGGCTTCTAGAAATAGCAGTAGTACTTAGACTTGTATACCACTTCACATTGCTTTGCCAGCCTTCTCTAAGCAGTTCACAGAGTGAGCATGTTGCCCCCAACAATCTGGGTCCTCATTTTACCGACCTCGGAAGGATGGAAGGCTGAGTCAACTTTGAGCCGCTCAGAATTGAACTGGAGTGAGCAGTGAGTTAGTCTGTAGTATTGCATTCTAATCACTGTACCACCACGGCTAGAAATGTTTGTGTTTTTCTGGCATCTCTGTTAGTAGGGCATGTATTAATGATTTCACACTCTTTTGGAGTATGTGTAGAAATGTACATTTTAGTGAATGAATTTGATGCTAAACTAATAGATGGAATATTCATTGTTACCAAGAAGGAGCAATTCATGATGCACTTTCTGGCACTTACAAAATCCTCCAACTGTGTTATGCGTGTCCCTGAATTTGGGATCAGTGTGAAAAATGAGTAAAGAAAAAGCGAGAAGGCTCTGTGTGCAATGATTTCATTTGTAACGTGCCATATCTGTGAATTAGTATTTTTTTATAGTTTCTGCTCTGAAGAGAATCAAAATAAGTGGGAAATAAGAAACAAGAATAGCTTTCCTGAAAATAAAATCCATGTTTAGTGCATTATTCAAAATAAGCAACCTTGTTCATTCCACTTAAATGTTTCATGAAATAATGAAATTTTAACATTTATTTATTAAAAGTAACAGTTATATTTCTTCCTAATTGTAATGCTAGTCTCATTAGCTTTATACATGGCGAGATTTGCGGGAGATTTGCACATGTTCATTTACATTTCTAGATTGTTGTAATCTATTGCAAAATTTGAGCATCTTGGTGGGGAAGGTTACACTGGCCAATTAATGAACAGGAAAGAGTGCCAATGTAGAAGAAACAGAATGGACCTTCTTTTGGTCCAAGATGGGGTGGCTGTCAGATCGATTACTTTTCCTGATTTCTTGACATTGGAGGAGGAGAATCATGGTAGCTCATGGTAACGATGTATGGATTCATTGACCAGTAACCGGCTTTGAAGAAAGAAGCTTAACTCTGACTTACTATTTTCTTTGTGTATTTTCTGGAATAGTTCCTTTTGATATTGGGGGTCAAGGTTCATTGAGTATGACTCAGCTCAGGAACATGGTGCCTGACAATTTTTTTCTTGATGATCATCTGGTATTGTTTGTCCTTCCAATATTATTATTGAAAATATTTAATAAGTGTTTGTCTCTCCCTCCCATAGCAGTCATTTTATGATATTCATTACATTGCAGAGAATTCTCAACATTTCAGATGCCTCCGACAGTTT
The DNA here is from genome assembly GCF_016545835.1 of Crotalus tigris. Lineage (NCBI taxonomy): Eukaryota > Metazoa > Chordata > Lepidosauria > Squamata > Viperidae > Crotalus > Crotalus tigris. The sequence continues at coordinate 305,742 of NW_024097149.1, read as the reverse complement.
TATTTTATGTTACTCTGTTTTATTGTTTGGCATATAGAACTGGAAAACTATAAAAACAAATAAAAACATCAAACCAGATGGACAGCCCAGACCAAAATAATCTTAAAGGCAACAGAAATAAAAGAAAACATGGGCCACAAACAAATGCTAATACATCAACCCCAGGCCTGGGACCAATGACAAGTTTTCAGGCTTTCTAGAACTCTTAGGAATGAGAATGTTGTCCTTTGGGAGGATGCTATTTCAGAGGACGAAGACCACAAAAAGCAAATTATGCTTCCTTGGCCCTGCATGATGACAATATTTATTAATATAGGCAACCTGGAGCGATTCATTCTGTCAGAACGTATTGGGTGTCCAGTAAAACAAATTTATTTTAAGGCTTTACTATGTTGACGTTAGTGTTTTCTACCCCTGCCTTGTTTTTGAAGTGGGGTGTTCTTCAATTTGTGTGTGATACAGGCAACTGTTAGAATACACATAATAAGTGGTGGGAAAAATGACTAGAAATCTAGAAGATAGCAGTTTGTGAGCTTGTTAGAATTATTAACTCAACACCTAATATCTTTGGAATGTGATCAAAGGTTAATGCTATCAGGTGAATATTAATTTTTTGTGTGTATTTCTCTGCTTTCTGTTCCTTAACTTCCTATTTCAAAATACTTCTAGACCACTGTTTATTAAAAAACCCTCCCCTCCAAGAGATGATGTTAGAGCAAAATATAAGTACACAAACAGATATAAACAAGCTAAACAGATGATGAAAAAATATATAAAGAAAGTATCAGATTTATAAAAAAAACACTAGGTGGTTAAGAAGGATATTTTGAAAAGAAACATAACATGGTTTATATTTTTTGAAAAACACAATTTTAGAAGCCAGACCTAACTAATCCTTATAAGATTGAGAGAGGTGTAAAGATTGCATAGGTGTCAGTGTGAGTAATTAGCTTTACATAACCACATAAGTACATACACACTGATATTTCTGCATGCACTCAAGATGTTCTATTTCTAGCAGTGAATTGTACATGAGTTGCTTAGTACACTTGTTTTTCAAACTCTTTTTCAAAATTCCCTCACTTGAGGGCTTCCAATTTTGCATCTTCCTATAGATTCATCCAGAAAAGTTGCTTTGGAAAATCCCCCTTGAAGTGTCCCAAAGGTCATATATATTAGGAGAAATTGTGTAGGTGTAAATTGCCTGATGGCACAGGTCTTTTCCTTAGTCCTCCCCCAGTAAACGGCAGACAGTGATAGGGTGACCTATATTGTACTTATGCTGTCTGAAGTATTTAAAATGGCAGCTTTTCAGTCTGTTCTCTGTCTCACCAAATAAATCAAGGATTTAGAGCAGAAACGGGAGGCAGCAGATTCTTTTATAATAGCTTTTGTGCCACTTACACTACAGTTAAGAGTTACAGGATTTGCCTCTTTTAATACAGTACAATGAACTTCAGAAACATAAAAGGTTGACTTCCTGAACTCTTCTGAAAGAAAACGCTGGGCTGTATGTTTTATTCTTATTAATCAATAGTGTTAGTCCATATCTAAACAAATCACTTTAAATTATTAGACAGCTACACTTTATACATAAATTATTAATTATGTACATAAAATAAATATTAAGTTACTGTATATTGAGAATGACCATCTGATTCTGTATTGCATATATTAGGTGTATGCAACCCTTTATGTATGCTTGTATATGGAGATGTTCTTGTTGTAGTAGTAGTAGTAGTAGTAATAGTAATAATAATAATAATAATAATAATAATAATATAATAAAGGTTGCATTCTACAGGTTGCATTATGAGGTCAAGATCAAGTGATTGAGATCAAGATTGAGACTCTAGAAAGAGTACAGAGAAAGAGCAACAAAGATGATTAGGGGACTGGGGGCTAAAATATATAAAGAACGGTTGCTGGAATTGAGTATATCTAGTTTAATGAAGAGAAGGACGAGGGGGGACATGATAGCAGTGTTCCAATATCTGAGAGGCTGCCACAAAGAAGAGGGAGTCAAGCTATTTTCCAAAGCACCTGAAGGCAGGACAAGAAGCAATGATAGAAACTAATCAAAGAGAGAAGCAACATAGAACTAAAGAGAAACTTCCTGACCGTTAGAACAGTTAATCAGTGGAACAACCTGCCTCCAGAAGTTGTGAATGCTCCAACACTGGAAGTTTTGAAGAAGAGACTGGACAACCAGTCCCCAATCTTTTGGGCACCAGGGACCGGTTATGTGGAGAGAGGTTTTTCCAGGAACCAGAGGGGGTGTGTTTTTATGTGCTGCCTGCATCCTGTGGATGGGGTTTTCCTTGTTTGTGTGGACTAATTGCTGGCATGCCGCAGTCTGGTAGTGGTCCACGGACCAGGGGTTGGAGACCCCTGGTATAGGGTTTCCTGCCTGAACAAGTGGTTGGACTAGAAGACCTCCAACTTTTATTATTATTATTATTGTTGTTGTTGTTATAAAATTAAATACAACATAAATTTTAATATTGTTTTATTAAGTATAGTTAACTTTAATTAATAATTAATTTTTGGCCGTAACATCATGGCTGGGTATTTTTGTTTGGGAGACATTCCTTAACTTTTGTAGGGTAAAGAGCTTCAGGTTGTGTTCTCTATTAAATCAAATGAAAGTGACAATGTAGGGCAGTGGTGGCGAACCTATGGCACGGGTTCCAGAGGCAGCACTCAGAGCCCTCTGTGCCATTGCCCCAGCCTTGTCTCCCTCAGTGACCCCCTCCTCACCAGCAGCCCTCCTGGAGAAGAGTCACTCCTGAGCATGGCCCACGCGGAGCAGTGCAGTCAAGGACATGGCAGCCAGGCAGTGTGGACAAGACTCTGCCTTCACACCCCATCGCGCACAGTTGATGCTGCGGGGCACAGGCAGAGGACGTGGCTGCCATGGCGCTGCTGGGCGATCTGCGGCAGGCCCAGGAGGCGGTGAGTGGCCCTGCGGGCAGGCGGGGTGGGGGTGGAGCAGGGGTGGGGCAGGTGGTGGAGTGGGGGCGGGGCCAGTTTTTGGGCACTCGGTCTCTAAAAGGTTCGCCATCACTGATGTAGGGATTCAGATAGGTTGAGGAATTCTTTCTCAGTGTTATTTTGAGGTGATGTGAGGTGGAGATCCCTTACACAAGTTAGAGGTATGAGGAATATTCCAGCCTGCTGGTGTTTCTAATGTGACTATCACCATGGACTATTATCTCCAAATGCCAGTTCTCAATGACCAATAACTAACGCATTTCTAATAAAGTAGAATAGAATTTTTTATTAGCCAAGTGTGATTAGACACACAAGGAATTTGTTTCCAGTACAGACTCTCTCATGCAAAGCAACGGAGTAATAATAATCATAATAATGATACCAATAAGTAGTAAGGATAGTAGAGAAGATGAGAAGGATAATAATAATACTACAGCCATACAACATGGGTAAATATACAGTGCATTCAGAAAGTATTCAGACTCCCTTCACTTTTGTCAATTTTGTTATGCTGCAGCCTGATTTTACAGTTGTTGAAATTCTTTTTCTTCTCATTAATCCACACTCAGAACCCCATAATGATGAAGTGAAAACAGAATTTTAGAAATGTCTGTAAATTTATTAAAATAAAACACTGAAATAACACATTGGCATAATTCAGATCCTTCACTCAGTACTTTGTACAGTACTCGGGTTTTGGGGGGGTATGTCACAAAATTTGCACACCTGAACTGGGGGATTTTGTGTCATTCTACCTTGGAAATCCTCTCAGGCTCAGAATGATGACCATCAATTCGAGATATTCAGTAGGTCACTCGAGATATTCAGTAGGGTTCAAGTCACACACCTCTTAAATTTTAGTATTGGTTTTGAATTGGGAGATATAAAGCCCACATCTCAAAGTTATGCAAGCGAGGGTTTCATTCAACAATATCAAGATGCCAGGGGTTCCGATTGATGAAACCACAATGACAGCAATTTCTACCCATGTGTACATGCAAGTGGGTAAACTTAAGAGTTTTAATGTGAATCTCAGTTATAATGTGGCCTCCTAAAAACCAGTTTGTTACATCAGAACAATTCTTGGTTTAAGACTGGCCAATAAGCTCTTCATATTTGATTTGATAAACTGCAAGAAAACAACCAAGCTCAGAAAGCACCAAAGACTCCTCATCTCTTAAGCTAGATGTGAAGGTGCTCAGGAGTCTAGAAAGAAAGAAAAATGGAGTTATCTGGGAATGTAGTTTATAACAATGATTCTCAACCTGTGGGTCAAGACCCCATTTGGGGTCGAACGATCATTTCACGGGGGTCGCCAAACAACGCAGTTCACCATTTTTTCCCCCTTTTCCTTAGCTCTGCTACTCCCTTTTATTCTATTGGCTTTTGAAAGCCAATAGAATAGACTCTCTTGAATAGAGTCTAATTCTATTGGCTTTCAAAAGCCAATAGGAATTGTCCAGGCTGTCTCTGCCCTGCTGAGCCCGCCAAAAGTCCCATTCTGCAAACGGTGCTGCACCAGTTGAGTAGTCCTCGACTTACGACCAATTGGGGGTCGCGGCATTAAAAAGGTTGAGAACCACTGGTTTATAAGAAAGGGTGGGGCACGGATTACCACTGTTCAAGTATTTGAAAGGACGTCACCCAGAAGAAGGTCAGAAAGTAAGACATTCAGTAATGGATGTTAGTTATAGGAAGGCAGATTCTGATTGCATGTTGGGAAAAGTGTCATAGCAATAAGAACAGTTGACAGTAGAACCAATTATAAGAGAAGTGGTGGGCTCCTTTTCACTAGATGCCTTTGAGTAGAGAGGCTCGACAGCCATTTGTCAGAGAGGCTTTATTCTGGCTGCCTACACTGAGCTGAGGATTGGACTTGATGCCTTAAATGCTTCCTTTCATCTCAGTTTGCATTTTTCCCCCCAGAACTGGATGCTATGATTTTTATGTGCATCTCATTATTCAGGTGTTGTTCCATTTATTCAAATAACACTGCAAGGGCTGTCTTCTTCAGTGTTGTCTTGTTCAAATATGTGGAACTGCAGAAAATAATCAGCTTTCTTCGAAAACAAATACCACAGAGGTTAGTGATGATGGGACTGGAACATTAAAACAGTTGAAGGGACAGCAGATCATTTACTAAAGAGATGCTCATTACTATCACAGACTCTCACTAGTTAACAATAATCAGAAATCACCAATGAAGCAAATGCATGATAAAACACAATAAAACTTCCATAATATCAAATGAATAGTAAAATACCAGTAAAATTAATATTGATAAACCAGTAGCAGCATCTCAATTCCCGTAGGCTCTCCATAGAAGTTTAATTTTAAAAGCTTATGGAAAACCATATACTAGAGTATCAAGGTTAATCTGATTGCCAGTGGAAGGCATTGCTCTATAACATACTTTACTGAAAAGTACCTGTGGGCCTCAGTTTTTCTGTCTTCAGAACTGTAAAGAACGGAAAACATTTTATTCTTGGATGTGCAAATTGGATAGATCAATTCCACCTAGAGAAAACCTTATAAAGACCCTATAAAAGTTAAAACCAGCACATTGAATTGCACTTGGGAGCTGTTAGGCCTTGAAACACTAGTCTAACGTGGCCTTGTTTGTTTTGCCAGGCAACAGATTGGGGAAGATTGATTTAATTAAAAGACTACCTACCTTTCTATCCTGGGGAGTTTGATCCATTGCATATGCAGCAAAGCTTTTCATTGCTATACAGATGTTGCTTTCTTTCATGCAAAAATGTAAAAACTCGATTCGTGGAATAAAGAATTCTTCATTGCTGCAGTGGACCTCGGGAACAAAAGCCTGGGTGTTTCTGCTTTAAAGTTCCTCATGAATATTCATTTTGCGTATGGTCTACAAAAGATACTTGGATGCATCTAGATGTTACACAGATCTAAAGAAGATTCAAAAAGAACACTAGTCATTACTGCATTTTCATGAAAATTAACATCAACTTAATTAGAAAAAATTAACTTGCAGTAACTTTCCATTGTTTTTTATGCATCATTTGGTTTCAAAACCTTTGCTTTTAGTAATGATTGTATTTTCATATATATGCTTTTTTTAAAAAAATAAATAAATTCCTGAATGTGCATCTCTATATTGTACGTGCTCCTAGTTGAAATGAATCAGGCAACAGTTAGGTTGACCTCTAAGATTAAAGATCCTATAATGCTATAATGATATATGAGCTTTGGGCAAAACTAGGATTTGGTTGTATTTGTGACATATTAATCCAAGTGTGTCATATCCGTCTGGTGCTGTCCTTATTGTTTGCAAGGAATGGGATATGTGATGAGTGTGGGTGATAAACCAGTGCATACTGTGCCTTTCTTACAAAAAATAATTAATGTGAAACACTCAAATTACCAAAGCTATGAGTTTAGTATGAATTGCAAGGTTGAATTAATGAAAGAAAAGCCGATCATAAAAATGGTGAGATGAAGCGGATGAAAATTTAATATATATATTAATCGTGATTGAAAGGCAGAAATGTATCTCAGTAGGAATTAGTGTCAGCTAGATTCGTGTGGGATGCATATAAAAATAAGAATCTCTGTTTGGGGAAGTTCCAACAAATGGATGAGCACAGAAGAACCAGATAGAGAAAAGTGATAAAATGATTTAAATAATTGTAGGAACCATGGGGTTCAATGAAAAAAAAAAAACACTGTTAAGTGACATTAATGGATGGGTGGTAATAAAATTGTCCTGCACTCAATTGTCAGCAGTGCTAGAGATGAAGTACAGGCATTGGACCTTCATTCTCAACCAGCTACTACTTTCAGACCTTGATTTCAGCCCCACCCTGCAGCTGCCACTGAGGAATGCTGACCAACCCTCACACCTCAGCTAGTCACTAGTTTGCCAGACTCCAATTGCCCCGATAGCCCTATGCTCCATAGGATCTGTCATGTGCCATGCACCTTCAGCTGCTTTTTCCAGTTGCAGAAGGTATCCGGATAAGCTCGTGGCCATATCAGGCTTTTTTCTTGACCCAGTTTCACGCTATTATGGGTGGCATTTCTCAGTGGAAGTGGGGTATTAGGATCAAAGTTGAGATTTTTTTGGGGGGGGTAGTGGAAGTTAGCTGGGACTACTGGAAGCCCCAGGCTTCTCCTTCAGTCCCAGTGCCCACAGGGGGTGCTTCAATGGCCATAGCTTACATAGTTTGTAAGTCCCTTCATTCAACTCAGCCATAACTTTGGACAGTTGCCAAACAAGTGGACATAAGTTGGGGACTACTTGCAATCAGCTACGCATTTGGGTAAGAGAAATTTTTGATGGAGGTAAAGCATATCTGACAAAAAACAGTATGCTTAGAAAATGGTTTGAAACTAAGAAGGGGATAATTCCTTTTTTGTTTAATAATATTTTTAGTTTATAAATATATTAGGAGTACTTGTAGGCACAACAGCAGTGTGTTGATGTGCCCTACTTATACTCATGATGTCTTACTGTTGAATGAGAATATAAATTATTTGCAACAAATGTTAATTACTTTGTATGATGCAACAAGGGAATTGTTCTGAAAATTATTGTATCAAAGACTAAGGCAGTTGTGTTTGATAAGGAAAATGAAGGGAGTGATTGCAACTTACATTTAAGTGACTGAAAACTGGAACATGTAGATAGACCTGTCTCCCTTCATGAAGTGTTTATCAAAGATGAGAAAACAGAAGAAAAATGTAAGACATGCAAATAATAGAAAAGTGGCCAGTATTATTAGAACGTGGTCAGAAAATAATGTTAGTTGGAGAAAAAAAAAGGCTGTACGTAAGAATGTCCTTCTGTACCTACTATATTACCGTATATTCTGGCGTATAAGATGACTTTTAAGAGCGTCGAAACAGCCTCCGAACTCGGGGGTCGTCTTATACGCCGAGTCGTCTTATATGTTGGAAATAAGGTAGTTTCTGGCATATAAGATGACTTTCTAGGCATGCGACTCGGCGTCGATCGTCTTTTACGCTGGAAATACCGGTAGTTTCTGTCATATAAGACGACTTTCTAGGCATGTGACTCGGCGTCGATCGTCTTGCGACCCGACATCGAACTAGGTTCGTTTTATACGCCGGGTCACCCTATATGCTGGAATATATGGTATGTGGAAGTGAGAATCAGTTACATAGGAAGGAATAAAAGTCAAATGCAGTGAAGATGCAATTTTTAAGAAGTATATGTTAAAACAAGAAGAGATAGAAAGGCTTCAAGAGAATAAATGACCCATTTAAAAAAACAGTATGTTGAAGTGGTTTGGTCATTCAGATAGAATGGGATTGAATTGCAAAACAAAAATGTATATGAAGGAAGAATGAATGGGTTGAGAATGGAAAGACTGAAAAACTCATGGTCGTCTGGAGTTGGCAACAACCTAACACAAACAGGTGACAACTTAAAGAAGGTAAGACAATCTATGGACATGACCAAAGCATGAATAGTTTGCAAGTATAGAAAAATAAGGGAAGGCATGGTGATTGGGGTTGCTAAACTCAACTATTCTTATTTGTTAATTCATTTGGTGTATGATTTTTACCATTTTTCTGCATTTTGCATAAACCTCTTTACCTAAAAAGGAAGTACAGGTAGTCCTCAACCTATGACCACAATTGAGCCCCAAATTTCTGTTGCTAGGTGAGACAGTTGTTAAGTGAATTTTGCCCCACTTTATGACCTTTTTACCCACAGTTGTTAAGTGAATCACTGCAGTTTTTAACTGGTTAAAACATGGTTGTTAAGTGAATCTGGATTCCCTATTAGCTTTGCTTATCAGAATGTCACAAATAGATGACCACATGACCCCAGGACACTGCAACCTTCATAAATATGAGTCATTTGCCAAGTGTCTGAATTTTGATCACATGACCATGGGGATGCTCCAGTGGTCGTAAGTGTGAAAAATTGTCAGAAGTCACTTTTTTCAGTGCCATTGTAACTTCAAACAGTCACTAAATGAACTGTTGTAAGTCAAGAACTACCTGTGTCATGATGGGTAAGCACATAAGATATTTTTATGAAATTAAATTAAAGAGCAAGCTGTTGGTTAAAACAAACACATTGCAGGGTAAGATACTTTTACATTTTAAGCACTTCTGCTTAGAAATAAGTCTGAATTACTGTTAAATTTATTCTTAAGTAAAAATACAACCTCTATTAAAAAACCCCTAAGAACTAGATTCACTAAAAGGCTGAACTGTATTTTTATTAAATCATTCCTTCAATTCTGAAGCTGCAAAACACAAAGCAATAAAAGAAAGAATGGAGCTGCCGAGAAAGCAATGCAAAACAAATACATAAATAAGCTTTCATGTTGCCTTATTAGGTGAAATTAGGAAACTAGATCTAACATAGAATTGCAGTCAGTTTTAGTGAAATACCTTAGAGATGCATAGGTATTCTGATATATTATTCAGAACGCTGATGATATATATGAGATATTTTGACAAGATTCTTTTTAAAATTCCTTCACATAGCACTCAGACATCTGTGCTTGGATATGTACCATATTTTAATTTCACAATAAAAGAAAATAGCAAAATGCCAACTCAGCCATCCATTAATCTTCCCTTGTAGACATACAATCTGCTTAGAAAGATTTTTAGTGAAAAGTAGGACATGACCATAAGATGCATGGGTTACTTTAATTCAGTGAAAGAATTATTCTGAAACAGATAGTACGCAAATAATTTGTATTCTCATTCATGTAAACGTATGTCTCCAATCAGCCTAATAATGTGCCTGTTTTTATAATTTATTATTAAATTAGTTTGCAACCTATCTTCAGGGTGTTGGTTATCTATACATGTAGTCCTTGACTTACAGTCATTCATTTAGTGACCATTTGAAATTAAAATGGCACTGTAAAGAATGACTTATGACAGTTTTTCACACTTACGACCATTGAAGCATTCCCATGGGCACTGCAACCATCATAAACATGAGACAGTTCTCAAGTGTCCAGATTTTGTGCTGCAACGCTCGTGAATGTGAAAAATGGTCATAAGTCACTTTTCCAGTGTCATTGTAAGTTTGAATGGTCACTAAATGAATGATTGTAAATCAAGAACTAGCTGTAATAGAATCCCCAGTGTGAAATATTTCTATCTTTTCTGTAACTTATTATCCCTGGATGGGGAGCTTATGAAATGTAGCTGGTAGCTTCAGCCAAGACGAAATGTATTTCAGCAACCTCTGGAGTGTCCCAGAGTTTATTGTGAAACTATGCAATAAGATTAAATCTCCTCAAGCCATTGAATGTAGGATTAGTGGACTATGTGTTTTCTTGCTTGTTTTAATTGATTTCTGGTTCGTTTCCCTTCCTTTGTCCTTTAGATATTTCTAAATAGCATTTGTTTTTGTTTAGGCCAGCATTTTGGAGAACCGTCTAGAGTTTATATATACTGCTCAAAAAAATAAAGGGAACACAAACGTATAGGATCCTATATGTTTGTGTCCGCTTTATTGTTTTGAGCAGTATATATTGATTCATATTTTTGTCTTCCTCTCAGTGATTATCGTTGTAAAATTGTATGCTCGACAGCTGATTTTGAAAACGTGTTGTGCCAGATATTTTTCTTTCTTGGTGCTGGATGTGAGCCCTTTGCTGCCACCTCTGGGTTGTCATCCTTATATTTTACTTTTCTAGGAGGCTTTGGAATGTGACAAATAAATCTAAGGTTAGTCATTATGTTAATTATGGGTTATATGAGTTTAGAAAAGAAGAATGTCCCTCTTGGTACCATCTGATACGATTTCTGTCAATTAGTTGAAGGAAGATCCATCAGAGCAGAAAAAAAATTGTGTAATTCTGTCTCTGATGAACATCACTCTATGAAAACCTGAATAGAAACCAAGCAAGGTGAGAAAGTGAGGGGGATCAAGCTGTTGAGTTACCATGGTGATATTATATAGGATGAAGCACTCATCTCCCAATTAATGAACTGCCAATTCCTTGTAGGTGTGAGGCTTTGGTGATGAATATTTACTGTACGTAGGCCAATATTTGCTGGAAACATCCTGTAAAATTTGAGTGGCAGAGTTGTAATTATATTATTGAATACATGTTCAGACATAGACATCTGACAAGATTAACCCATCCCTTTCCTATCTTAAACACACACTTTTGAATGAAAATTGGTTTAAGCACACTCTGGATTTATTGTATTACATTATCAACCCTTTTGTAAGATTTTCTGTATGGTTACCACCATCTGAACACGTCTTTATTTCTCACATAGTTTAAATATTAACTTCTGGTTTGTTCAGTTTTTAAAACTAAGTAATACATAATACATATTGGCACACACACAATATAAATAATAATCTTTGAAATGATAGCTAATATGTATGCTGCAGATGAAGCCTGGTTATTTACAGAGCTCAAAAGTCAATGAAAGTGATCAAGCCATGTTTTATCATCTTGTAAGTCTTATTGTGATGAAATCCGTGTTTCTTCTACAATCTGTTTTAAACTTGTAATTTTTTTGTCAGCTAAAGATTGGTATGGGATTATAAACTGTGTGTATGTGTGTGTGTGTATGTATATATATGTGTGTGTGTATGTCTATATCTACACACACATATACATACACATACATACGCTTTACACACACACACACACACACACACACACACACAAATAGACTCTTCTGTCTGTAGCCTTCAATTCGATGAAATAGTGTCTCATAGGGAAATAATGTTTGTTTCAACATACCTCAAATGGAGGAACTTAAAGAATGCATCCAAAATCCAGGACCTATTAGTCCTGTGGGATTGAAATTTGGCAAAGTTGTGGCCACTTCAGATGTCACCACAGTCAGCCGTGGTCCCATGATCATCATTTCCAACACTCTCTGCCAGCTTCCCCACAAGTAAAGTCAATCCAGAAGTAGACACTTCAGATAGAGCCTCATTAAAGCAAACTATTCCTTCCCAGGCTTTGCAAAGTATACTACTGTTGCTGCAGTCTAAAATTACATTTGTTCTTTTTTGCAGCTGTATGATACTGCTAATTCTGTTTGCAGTCCACAGTTATTCTGAGATCTTTGTATAAATACTCTCAGTAAGTCAGGCATCCATCTCCTACACTATGTGGTTCAGTTTTAAATGAGCTATTTTGGATTTTTCAGTACTAACATTTTATTCTGTAATTTTTAGCCCATATCTCTAATATGCCAAGATAGTTTTGAATTTTTATTTTTTTCGTTCCAGACTGTTCATTATCCCACTTACTTTTGTCAGCTGCAAATTTGGTAAGCATTCCTTCCATCTATTTTTCCAAGTAATTATTTTTTAATTTTTATTTATTTATTAAATTTGTTTGATCCCCACCGCTAAGTAACTCTGGGTGGCCTACAAGGTGAAAAGCAATAAAACGATCATATGGATACAGAGATAGATGGATGGATGGATAGATAAAGATAAAGATATGCAATAAAAATATGGATTATAATGAAAATTGTGACTAAAAGATGAGTAGGGAGAAAACATGATTTGTTTGCATTTTACAGTTGTTGGCTAGATTGAGCTGAGCTCAGCATCATAACTTATGGACACAGTATCCAGACCAGGGTTGGGCAACTATGGCCCCTTTACAACCTGTGGACTTTAACACTCAGAATTCTGGGATTTGAAATCCATAGGTCATAAAGGGACCGCATTTTCTCACCCCTTATCCAGACTAATGATGGTGACAGGTTGATTTTTGTAGGTGAGAAGATGAGAATGAGAAACTTTCATTGTGCCCAGGAGTAGATCCCTACTTCTAACTATTTACATTTTTAGACTGCTGCTCTTGAGCATGAGCTGGGCCCAAGGGCAAATAATAAAATAAAAGAGGAAGGAAAATTAATAAATACTTGGAGTCCCATTTTGTTTACTAGTTTCCATATATAGTCTTTACAATTCCTGACTTTTAATTCTGATGACAGCAGCTTGAGTATATTCATTGTATTTATGTAAAAAAAAAGTTATGCTAAAACCCTGTTGCCATTCCAAATCAATATAATACTTTCTTTCAGAGTCCTTGGATTGCTACATTCTCCAGGGTTCTCCATCACTCTCATAATTCCTAGAAAATATCAGTATGAAAAGTCTAGTACGTTTCTCTGAATTAGGGAGGAGAAGGAGAAGAGAAAAACACAGGACAAGGAAAAAAACAGCACTGCATTTTTAAGAAATTGGGATGCTGGGTGGCAATTGAAAGCAGGATGGGGCAGGGGGCTTACATATTGCATATTAGTGGGACATAGTACATTAATTACTTGTGAGTTTTTAAGTTAATTTGTGGCCAACTAAATGGCTTTTTTAAAATTAGTGGGTATGTACACTTAAATGCACATTTTGTTAATTGAACAGATTTATGTATTAGCTTTCGTCTATGAATTCAAGACAGCGTACATAACACACACCCTTCTAGTTTTCATTTGTGGAATTGTGAAATTTATGGTGTAGTTAGGGCTGAGGGAATCTTCCTGATCCTTAGTTTAACGCTATGACATAATTGGGGTGATATAATCTTCCTGATCCTTAGTTTAACGCTATGACATAATTGGGGTGATATAATCTTCCTGATCCTTAGTTTAACACTATGACATAATTGGGGTGACATAATTATTCTTAAAAGCACAGCCTCTTTTTGTGCCAATTTTTGAGGTTGCAGAGGCAGTGCAAAAATGGGATGTTTTCTCTTGCGGCTTCGAAAATCATGCAAGAAAAGGGGTGTGCTTTTGTGCAGGTTTCAGAGGGTCTACGACAGCTCGCCACGGCTAACTCGCCACGGCCAACTTACTGCAGCCAACTCGCTACAGCCAACTTGCCATGGGACAATTTGCTATGGTTAACTCGCCACGGGACAAGAGTTACACTAATATTGAAGAAATACTGGAATAGAATCATTAAAGAAAAGATGCCAAAGGAGGGACAAAATGAAATGCGAATGACAAAAATTAACATAATTTTTAAAATATTTTAAATAATGAAATTGACTTGTTGAATTGTCCTGTGGCAAGTTGTCCCTGGCGAGTTATCCCATGGTGAGTTGGCTGTGGTGAATTGGCCGTGACGAGTTGGCTGTGGCAAGTTGTCCCATTCAGAAACTGCAGAGGCTGCAGAAGAACGTTTTCCAAAACTGTTTCAAGAGTAAAGGCCTCATGCAACCCAGAGCAGCCTCAGGTAGGCCACAGGGGCCTGTCAACTGAAAGAGAACAGCATCTGAAAGTAAGGAATGTGTGGCAAACTGTACACCTTGGGTAATGGCATGAGGCGGCCTTTTTAAGTGGCAGCAGTGAGGCTAGGGCCGAAATGAAGGATCAGACCTCTACTTTTCAGGCTCAGCCTTGGTTCTAATGTTCAAGGTGGCCCAGATGGGTGGAAGGGAGTAGATACATAATTGTTTTCTTTTTTGTTCAGGGAGGTGGGTGTGACACACCAGCAGAGTCAAGTTAGGCGTTTTCTGAATTTTTGACACGCTAAGCCCAAAAGATTCTCCTTCACTGGTCTAAGACTATAATCACTACAGTTAATGTTAAGTGAGCTAGAAAAAAAGATTGGCAATGTTCAAAGATGGCTGGTATGGTGTAAAGTAAAATTATAGTGAGAGACAACAAATGTGACACTGGAAATAATTCAGCATGTTGTGATAACAGCTGAGGAATTCTAGTGCCTCCCTGCCTTCTGGAGGGAGCTGAGTTTAATAAAAATGTGTGTCCCTTGAAAAGTTCCACTTGATACTTGAAAGCTAAAAATGGAAGCCAAGACCATTTTTAAAGTCTGTCTTCCAACCAGCTTCTTGTACCTTCCAGAGGTGGTTGGAGTATTAGTTGTAGCTGCTAGACCATAATGAGGACTTTACTGATGAGTGTTAAGCATAGCTTTTAATCAGAGTGTATATGAAAAGAAGTTGTGGCTTATAAGAACACTTATGTGGAGAAAACCTATTTTCCCCAGGAGAATAGGAAGTGATGAATTTGTTGTATAGAATAAAAAAAAAATTCCAAAGCAAGGATTATCCTTCTGATCTTGATGTAAAAGCCCACCCTTGTTTTCCTTGCTTCTATCTATAAAGGTTTAATTTACTGCCCACACTTCAACAACTGGGTATATTTCTTGGGATGGCATTTCCCATAATTTCAAGAGAATTGTTTGTGCTAATAGGAGTTGTAATCCAAAACCTCTGAGAATTTTTATATGTGTTGAATATACATGTTAGAAATATATGCATAATGCAGTTATAGAAACATAGAAACCTGGCAACAAAAAAAGATCCAGTGGTATATCAAGTCTGCCCTATGAGGTTTGTTGTTTGTTTTCTTTTTAATGTATTATTTTTTATTTGTAATTATTATTTTTAATTTTTAATTTATCACTATTGTTTGTACGCTGGCTGAGGAATTCTGGGAGTTGAAGTCCACAAGTCATAAAAGGGCCACGTTTGAAGACCCCTGGCTTAAGGTCTGCATGATTCACTTAACTGCAGTGATTCACTTAATAGTTGTGGCAAAAAAAGGTTGTACAATCATGCATGACTCACTTAATGGAAACTTGCATAGCAACGGAAATTATAGCCCCAATTTTGATCCTAAGTCGAGATCTACCTGTATACCTGGAGGATACCAGCCTGCGTATATAACACAAGCAAAACAAACAAAGCCTAGCCTTGCCTAAACACATTATTTTGAGGAGGAGTATTTTGAAAAAAAAAAAATGAAGTGACATTTCCCTTCATTTTTTTTTGTGATGAAATAGCATAGTCTGAAAAATGGCCTAGAGAGAACGAATATATCAGTCATCTGTTTCTTCACTCCTGAGTATAATGAAAACATCACTCCCATTTTGATGCCTGCAAATGAAGATTGGATTCTGACTTAGCTTTAGGGATGAGAAACCAACCAGAAGCTGCTGAATTACAACTCCCAATCCAAATCACCATTGGAGGAAAATGCATAAAGTTGTAATGAAGCAACTTTTTCAAAGTCATTATTTCCTTACCATTATGCCAAAGTGAAATGGAAATAGAAGTGAGTAGGTTTCTTTGGGCATTAGTTGAATCTTGAGTAGATGAAATAGGACAAGAAATTGTGCTCAGATCTTCTGATTGAAATCCTTTTCTGTCTTTGGAGACTATAGCTATCTCATTATTCCCCCCCTCCCCCCTCTGTACAGTCATCCTGAAAGAATAGGAAAGAAGGGGGATTACAAAATTTCCGTAGTTAATTTCTGGCAAAATCCCTAGTCTGTACTTGCTACCTAAGAGAAAAGTTAAAAAGAGTTTTTAAATAGTTATGTTCAAAAAAGCTGTCACCACACACGTTGTGCATTTTGAGGGAAGATTTCTGTAAATTTTACTGTGTCCTAAGGAAAAAAAGTACTGTGTTTACATTGGTAAGATACCTTTTCTAACAATTAACATTTGAATAATCCACTATAGTCCAGCTCACTCGGCTGATTTAACGTAGAATCCTGCAGGAGAAGTGGCCATTTAATTAACTGAATCCAAATGCCTGCTCAGTGTAGAGATTTAAATATTGCACAATCAGACAGATTGCTGTTTTGAGTCTGATATTTAAATTCATAATTACCATGCCATCCAACCCACCTGTATTTAACAGAAGCAAAGAAACACAGTGAACCCATGAGTTAGTTATTTCAGGAAACTAAGATGCAGTTAATGCATATTTGACTAATCAAGGAGAGAAGCAACTTGGAATTAAGGAGGACAATTAACCAGTGGAACAGCTTGCCATCAGAAATTGTTGTTGCTTCATCCTGGAGGTTTTTAAGAAGAGACTGGACATTCTCTTGTCTGAAATGGTGTAGGGGTTGCAGTAGAAGATCTCCAAGGTCCTTCCAGTTCTGATTGATTGAAGAGTCATACTATCTCAAAGAAAAAAAGTAGTCCCTGACTATGTAGTTCTTGATCTCACGTTGTTCTGGTAGAACATTTACCAGACTACCAAGACTTTCTTGTTGGATATGACACTGCAATAGCTCTTGAGGTTTTTTCTTTCTTTCTTGTTTGCATTTTTGTTGTCATCACTTGAGTAGCTGCTATGTGAATTCTTCTGATTTTGAATATATCCAAAGAAGCAGTTTTTTGTTCTACTTGGCAACCTTCCTAAGCCTCAACAACTGCTGAGTTTTATTTTCCTGATCCCATCTCTACACTTCTGGACTAGATACCAGTTCTCTTGCTTAGTGACTTGTCCTCTATTCTATCTCTTGAACAATATCCTTTTTAATTTACAGATCTCTAAGCATTCTGTGTAGCCAGAATGCCTTCCTTTGCTCGACTTGAGGCAACTTTGAAGCTTTTTGAGCTCTTTTCAAAATACAACTTCGACTACATGCCACTTAAATTTCCCTTAAAAGCAAGAACTTCAGCATTACAGCGACACTTTCCCAATGTTTTTTTTCCTTCCACTTTTTTCAATATTTTGAGAACTAGTCATGTTAGTTTAAAGAAAAGCATTGCTTGCTGAGCTTGGCCATTCACAGTGGGTGTCATTAAATGCTGCTTTATAGAAGACAAATTTCTACATTTACCATCTTCTCCAGCATATAGAATGTCCCCTGTCTTTTTGGAAGAAGTAGACACATTTATAAATTGATTAGACTTGATTTGATTTATCCATTCATTCAATTTGTATAGCTACCCAACTAAACAAATTATTCTGGGTGCAAATAATAATAAAATAAAATAAATGATTCCAATAACATACAAAAATTATAATGTACACAGCCAAGGAAGATATCACAATATCACAATCAACAGTTACTAGCATAGCCAGGAGAGGAATCCCTTCACACACTTGGGGCCCCCAGATCTGACCACTGAATAATGGTCATCAGGTTAACCTACGGAGGAACAAAATTTCATAGGGTGGACACAACGATTGAAAAGCTAAGTGGCTGGAGCATATCCATGCTGCTATACTACATTTTCTAATACATAATGAGGTCCTTATGGAATCCAAGCACATTTTTTAGGAAAAAAAGATTATAATGGAAGATTGTCCCGTTTTACAGTTTTTCTAAATATTTGTGGGATGGGGAGTCACCAAGTGAAACTTGCAAGGGTGGATATCACTTGGGGGATTTTAGTATTGTGACAGTATGCCTGAATTCACATAATGTACTCAATCACACAGCAAGCTAAAATAACTATGGTTAAAACTAAGCACACTTTGCATGTGGTGCTAATGCACAACTAGATCTTTAACATGTATTGTGTTGAAACTGGTCTTTGTAGTTCTCTTTAGAAAATGATTGAACTACCTCATCTGGATTAACATCCTGCATAGAAGACAGAAAAGGGGAATGCCAGAACTTCAGAATTTCTCAGGTTTCTGCTGCTATTAAGATTTACTGTTTAGTTTTGTATGTCTTGGGTCTCTGTAGATTGGCTAGTCACAATGCAACCTGTTCAAGCTCTCTATAAAGAGCTTTTGAGAAACAGCAGAAAAGGGAGAATTCTTTGGCTCTAATTTAATAGAATGAATGTTGAATGAGATGAGTGGCTTGTATACAGCAAAGAAAGAAAGAAATAGAATATAACACTGTCTGGCTTCATGTAAATGATTCTAAGCTGCATTTTTTTTTTTTTTTTGCATCAAGCTTGCAAAATATAAAGGCTTCTGGTGGGCTCATCCTTGTACATAGGGAGAAGTTGTAAGATTAAACATCTGCTTCCTGGGGTACAGTTTTCTGTATATATAAGGGTCAACTTCATCTTCTGTGTGATTCATCGGTAAATTAGAGTTATGTTTCGTATAGTTTATAGATGATAGCATGTCAAACATGTTGTATTGACAAAATTGTTCCTCATATTAGTTAAAAATAATCACCTGCCGTAATGTACAAAAGCACATGATTACTGCTGTTTGTCCACTTATATTTCTTCTCCTGGTGTATTGCAAATCTTGCAAGAAACACATGCACTGCTAATTATTGTGTGCTTATGAGATGGCAATCTTTTAAGGTGTCCTTCAAACATATTTTTGTGAATTAAGAATGCCCCAAAACGTGCAGGTTTATGTCATGTTACCTTAAAACACAAGCTTTCTAAAAACAAAAACTATTTAATTTAGGAAGACCATGAATGATTGCTCGGTTTTCTCTTAGGCACCATGTGTTTAGAATTATAGATATCTCTAGCCCAATAACTCCCATCTTACTTATTGGGATCTATATTAGAATAAGCATTTTCGCAATGTGGATCATCACAAAAAAAGCACAGTTACAAATCTCTCCCATACCCAGAGACAAAAAAAAAAAAAAAAAAAAGATTGTGTCACAACAAATTGTCCAGAGACTTTGAACAGGTGGGTCAACACTGGGCAAGGAAGACATTGATGAAGGTATCTTAGAGTTAAATCATCTTCTGTCTAAAGATCAAAACTAGCAAAAACCTCTGAATTGTACCAGGAAGCTATTAATGCCAGTGCAGGATATAATGTACGGGTATAATGTACTCATCTACAGTATACCAGCATTCAGTATGCAGTATACAATACACCAACAACTGGGCTATGTTCTGGATTGGTTGAAGCTTCTGAATAATCTTTAAAGCCAACTCCATATCAAATATCTTGCATCCAAGCGGGAACTCATGAGGACACAAGTTACTGCTTCAAGGCCCTCTCATTCCCTATAAGATTGCATCTGGCACACAGAAAATGCTGGACAAACACACACACACGCACATACACACACACCACCACCACCACCATCTGCACTTGCCTAACTAGAAGTACCCAGGAATTCGGAAGTGTCCCAAAATCACAGTTCTTAAATGTCATTTGTCCAGAACAAAGCATAAAATGCTTCCAATACTGATCTTGCCATCTTCCAGTTTGGAAGAGAAGAAAAGACGTTACTGTGAACTCTTAACGAAGCAATTGTTTAGGCCGTATCAATATTATCACATCTTGACTACATGTACTAAGTGGCACAAAGACTGTGCGCCTAATCCTGCTATTGGACAAGGTAGACGCTGGACAAAATTATTCTGAGATACTGAGCATGACATTTAGAGCAGAACTCGGTGACCGTTTTAGTGCTGATGATGATTGTCTGAGTGCTCGTGGGTTAATTAAATTGGTAAGTTGCCTAGATAAACTCTTGTATTTCATGGATTAGGGTATTAATTATATCATTTTTAAATGGACAAAATCTCAACAGTTTGCAATAAATGTTAAATAGGATAGACCAAGTAATTCACCTTTTGTGTTATTATCAGCTTTCCATTTGTTTACAGTGTGTGTAAGTCGGATAAATTGGGGGGCCTGAAAACACCATGGGAAACGGGTCCATTTAGTACTCTAGTACTTCTGGACATTGTCCTCTTGGTTTCACAGTCTAGTTTTATGCTTAATAGGAGTAGCACTTAGACTTATAAATTGCTTCGTAATATATACTTTGTAGTACTTTATAGCACACTCTAAGCAGTTTACATAGTCAGCATACTGCCTCCAACAATCTTGGTCCTCATTTTGCCAACCTCAGAAGGACGGAAGGCTGAGTCAATCTTGAGCCAATCAAGATCAAACTCCTGGCATTGGACAGAGTGAGCCTGCAATATTGCATTCTAATCACTGCGCCACCACGGCTCTTAATAGATATTGTTTGTATGAAGTGATGTATAACATATATAATGTATAACTCAGGGATATACAGGTGGTCCTCAACTTACAACTATGATTGGAACCAGAATTTCTATTGCTAAGTAATGAGGTTGATAAGTGAGCCATGCCAAATTTTATGGCATTTTTTTTTTTTTGCTATAGTTGCAGTTGTTAAGTGAATTGCACAACCATTAAGCGTATCCAGCTTTTCCCATTGACTTTGTCTGTTGGAAGCTAGCGGGGAAGACCACAAATCACAAATATGTGACCCTTGGATGCTGCAACCATTGTAAATGCATGCCAGTTGCCAAGGCCTGAATTTGTTTGATATGACTGTGGGTATACTGCAATGGTTGTGTGAGGATTGGCTGTAAATCATTTTTTTTCAGTGTTATACCTTCACACAGTCACTAAATGAATAGTTGTAAGTCAAGGACTACCTGTAAAAGATCAGACAACAATGTCATTTGGTGTCCTGCTGTCCTATTTAGATAAACAGCTTTGTGGTTATGTTTTATTGTGTTATTATATTGATTCCAGTGAGAATAATTTGCAGTATTCCAGTGTAAATTGATCTTTAAAGGAAAACATTTTTCCAGCTCTTATTTTTTGCTGTGTGGCCTTCTGATTATTTCTTTTTTGTGGCTTTGCAGCTTCAGCTGATGGCAATTCTTATTGTGTAGTCACATTGAAGCTTTTTTTTTTTTTAAAAAAAACACAACAACAACAACAAGGTAATGAGCATCTGGATATTCTCCAATGAAAGCTGAGCATAACTACTTAGGCTGCCTCAATAATTGAATGAGTAAATTGGCATAAATAAATAAATTAGCATACACTTAGCACAAAGGATCATGATATTTTATATTAAGTCAGTAACACTTGTCCGATAAGATAATTCTGTAAGAATGGTGAATTGGTCACTATCTGCAATGCTAACACTGTAGTCATTTCTCTGTATGTGTTCCTTTCCTACTGTTACAAGAAATAAATTCAGTGTTTTTCCCTTCCCTGTGCTGAAAGAGAAATTTACAAGGTCAGGATAAAGAAGAAAGCCTATAAAGATGAGCTATGGATTTCTGCAGGTGCAGATTTGATTCCTTTGCAGGGAGGTCTAAGTTAACAACTGCCTCTTGTGATGGTGTTGAAAAAGATTTACAACCCATCCTCAATCTTGTAGCTGTCTAGATTCTGTGTGGTTGTGTGAGTGTGATTTGGGTGCTTCGATACGCTGCACATTTAGGACAGTGGCAGCATCCCAGGGTCATATGAGCACCATTTGCAACCTTCCTATCCAGCTTCTGACAAGCAAAGTCAGTGAGGAAGCTGGAAATAAGCCATGGTCATTGAGGTCACATTTGATGAACATTGTTATTTGCTTAACAATTGCAGTAGAACTAATGTCATACATTAGCATGATCATGTAATGAAGGGCTGTCAAACTCGCAATGTCACGTGATGTGTCGCGGTGTATCATGACTTTTTCCATTGCCAGCAATGGGGAGGGCACGGTTTCGGCATGACACCCCCAATGTAATGCAATGTAATGTCATGTCATGTAATGTAGTGTAATGTTTCACTTAACAGTTGCATTGCTTATAACAGAATTACTGTCTCAATTACTGTTGTTAAGTGAAGACTATCTGTATCAGGGTACCATCCAATTATCCAATTTATCTATTGGCACATAACTGGGCTAATTATTCTCATTGGGTAAAACTTATATCTGACTAAGTTAAGCAGGTCAGTGATGAGGAATCCCTTAGAGCAGTGGTGGCGAACCTATGGCAGGCGTGCCAGAGGTGGCACTGGGAGTCCTCTCTGGGCATACGCACCGTTGCTGCAGCCCCGCCTCCTCCCACATCCCCCTCCTCACCAGCAGCCCCCCGGAGGAGAGTCGCCCCCGGGCATGGCCCACGTGAAGCAGCGCAGCCCAGGACATGGTAGCTGGGCAACGGAGACAAGACTCCACCCTTGCGCCCGATCGCATGCAGATGATGCAGCAGGCATGGGCGGAGGCCGTGGCCACCATGGTGCTGCTGAGCTGCCTGGATGATCTGTGGCAGGCCATGGAGGTGGTGGATAGCCCAGCGGGCAGGGCGGAGGAAGGGCAGGGGGGCGGTTTTTGGGCACTTGGTCTCTAAAAGGTTCGCCATCACTGCCCTAGAGATTGTAGGATTTCTAGGGTGGGGCTGGACTGTCAAAAATCCACAAAACATCCTGGTGAAGACACTTCCACAATACTGCCAAGAAAATAACACAAATGCATTAGAAGGACCTGAACTCAGCTCCATAGAGATTTTTAAGTCACATTCAACTTTGTTTTGATCCTCACCTCCTCAGGCATCATCTCCTCTTTCAATAAAAACTCCAGAGACTATGATTAACCACTTGATGACTAAGTGTATGGTAATAGACAAAAAAAAAAAAAATAGAACATGAAAAATAAACAGGAAACATACTTTTACAACTGATGTTCAAACATATTTTAAAGTCAATTTGTTTACATTTTAAGTGGATTATTTTTACAGCTGAGTTTAGTGAGAAATTGAGTTGGATTTATTATTTAACAAACTTGCTTATGATTGCTTCTAAATATTTTAGTCTTAAAAATTGGCAGTTATGATAAATATATGAGAGTATATTATCTTGGGTGTTAAGGCACTGACATACTTCTGGATCCCTTGAAAGTGCATGGTTGTCCAGTGTGGGAGAATAGTTTTTACTCCCAATTATTTATTTCATAGGTTAAACATCCTTTCAGCATATTCCTTATTACTCAGTATAGTATCAGAACGTAATATCACACATATCACAGTCACATATTACCTAACATATAACACAACATGTAACATGCATCATATAACAACGTAGGAACATCATATAACAACATGTAACAATGCATTATGTTACATTACGTTACATTACATTACATTACATTACGTATATATATTTTGTCTTCTGAAACCATGGGATAGGAAGTCTTTTTTAGAGGGCTGCATTTTCTGAATGTAGCAGTGTTATTTAGCAATTTATTGGAGAAGATAATTCTCCAATGAATGTAAGGTATCATCTATGACAGGGTTCCCCAATCCCCGGTCTGTGGACCAGTACCTGGCTGTGGCATGCTAGCAACTGGTCCGCACAAACATCAAAGCCCCATCTGTGGCATGCAGGCAGCACACAACTATGCACTCTCCGGTCTGTGGAAAATCCTTTCTCCACGGAACCGGTCCCTGGTGTCCAGAAGGTTGGGGACCTCTGATCTATGAAACCTTTGCTTCAGTTATCTGCAGGACTATTCAGTTACGTTTTGTCTATCTATCCTATTAGTTATTATGTCATCTTATGGGCCGTTGGAGACATGCCATATCTGTGGCCACAATTGCTCTGTGGGATAGTTCCTCCCTTCCTGTCTTTATGGCACCCACCATGTTGTTGTAGTTCTAGGATATTATAGTTAAATTACATAGTCAGTCAGATGTTTAGGCTGGTTTTGCATTTTTATCCACCTATCAATTTCTTCAAAAGGGCCTGGATTAGATAGACGTTGTTTTATATTATTAAAGGTTTCATCACCGGATGTAATCTGCCCCAAATAAAGCTGTCTTTTGAAATTGATTTGTGGTGATTTTGTCAATGCTAATATAGTATTCAAGGGATACTCCAGATGTTTTGGGATTGTACCCAAGACCCCTATTACAATTGGTAATACTTTTGCAACAATCATTTTACTTCTATTAGCAGGTATTTATTTGTATTTTGTCATTTTCTCCATTTCTTTCTCTTCTCTTTTGTTGTCTCCACATACTGCAATCTCCACTATCCAGACTTTTCGTCTTTCTTACCAACAATTATTAAGTCTAGGCCTAGGGTTATGGGGCAGGTGCCTGTCTGTTTGAATTCTAAAGTCCCAGAGCATTTTAGCTTCTTCATTTTCTATGACTTTGTCTATTTTGTGGTCCCACCAGTCCTTGCTTGCAGACAAATGCTATTTCTTGCATATATTCCAATTCACCATTGTCATGTTGTTTGTAGTCAGTCTGTGCAATCTTGCAGCAGAGTTCAGGTTTCCATTTTGAACAGACACTGTTTATAAATGGAAGACACAAAAGTAAACAAAATGTCATTTTTGAGAGCAAGGCTGCTATTTGCAATAGAGTTTCTGCTTTGTTTTCCTCAACAGTATCTTTGGTTCTGAATTTTAGTGGCAGTTTTGGGATCTTCTAGGCATTTTATTACAAAATAAAAAGACTTGAGTGCTCTCTATGTATTCGGTCCACAACTTTATCCAGATTCTTCCATCATAAAAAAGATATCCATACACAACAAAGAGTCCTTGTTGATTCCAGCATGGAATTCAAGATGATAGCTGTCACGTCTAAGCATTGCCTGCACTCAGATTTAGATGCTATTAAAAATATAATCCCCCCTCTCCCCTTCCCTATGTCCCTCACCAGTGGGATTAATGTAATTATTGTTTTGTGAGCACAGCTCCCTATAAGTATGCCTTGGAGATTCTTACAACATTATCTATCTTTGTTTGGGGAAGGTTTGTTGGTGGCTATTACAAAATCAACTATGCCATATTCTTCAAAGCCTTGGTTTAGTAAGGTAAATGGCTAATGTATTGGGACAACATCTTTAATACTCTTGAAATATTGGCCCCTGAGCTGCCATCACCATCTCTGTAGCCTATTTTAATACTGAAATAAACCCATATTGAAAGTTAAAAACGTCAGCCTTATTCTTTAAAATCTGTCTGAGCAATTAGTCTCCTCTCTGTCACAAATTAAATTTTGCCTTTTACCCTTTATATTTTAGTACCATCTTCCTGTAATAGGAGGCTCCTAAGAGGAAACCTTCTACCTATCAATGCACGACCAATGGTAAGTCACCTAAAACGTTCTTTGTTTTTGAAGTTGTTTTAAATAAAATTGGCTTTACATATAGTCGTCACTTAATAACTACCCTATATATTGACTGTTCAGAGTCATCATGGTACTGAAAAAGTAACCAGATATTTTATTTACATTGGTTAGCATTATGATTAATTTAATTGATCCATCCATCTGTTTGTCTCCATCCATTCATCCATCTATCTATCCATCCTCTTTTTCTCTAGTATTGCTGTTAGAACTGGAAATCAGAATAGGAGGTAAAATGGAATGTTTTTACGGTGAATGGTTTATTAAAAATAGAATTAAATACATAGCAATATTAGTTAACTTCTTAAGTACTTCTGGTTTTATCCAGCTATTCATATGTTCTTTTTCAAAAGCTGTTTCAACACTTAGATTGCTGCTGTCTTTTCTTTCTCTCTTGCTTATTTATTCCTTTCTTTTATTGCCCAGAATCCTTGCTTTTTTTCCTAGTCTAGTAAAGGATGTCTGACTGTGGTATTTTAAATCTCATTGTTCTTAAAAGATGCCCAGAAGCAAAGCATTGTGATAAGGAGAGGAGATTTATTGGTGTGCCTGTGGGGAGAGAATTAATTTCAGTATAAATAATACAGTCTCAGTAATATTTAAATGTGATCTTTCACGTGAAAATGCTAAACAACAATGTCACTTTTTAAAAAACAGGGTATAGCCTATTTTCAAATAGTGGTGTCCCATCCTTATGCTTTAGCTGGTTGAGAGTGTAAAAGAAAGAATGTGTTCAAGTCATTTTAAAAGAACTTTTCTGGACACTGGCCTTTGATGTTTTCCTACAAAAGTAGAGAATATTTTGCTTTGGTTTAGCTTTTGAAGATTTCTCTCCTTATATCCTTACATATTCTCTGCCTGCAATACATTGTCATTATTGCGTACCTTCATAGCACAATAAACAGAAGGATACAAGGATTGGTTAGGTAGTGTTATTGCTGGAGGCTAACAAACGAGTCCCATTGGCCTCAATCAGAGTTGAGTGGAAAAATAAAAATACATTCTGGAAACAAGTACTGCTGTGTAACAGTGTGCCTCTCCTAGATCAACAACAATAGTGTGATTTTTCAATTGCTGCTAAGCTTGGGTTTAATGGGGCCTTGGTTTAATATGATCTGGGCATGGAATTCTGCAGTTGGCTGATCAGCAAATGCTTCAATACTATTTCCTGGTTTTAGAGAACATAGTCGGGCATGATTTTCCAATGCCAAACAATGCAAATGGCCCAAAGATTTATCAGTATGAATAGTCCTCAACTTGCATCAGCCTTGGAAAGAAATGTTCTATGGTCCATAAAAGCACATAAAACGTGTAAAATATTGTGTGAGTCCCCATTCTATCCCTGTGGTCACATGACCACATATGCAGCACTTGGCAACCCACACTCATTTATGACTAGTTGCAGCATCCCACGGTCATGTGATTTCCCTCAAGTTTATGGCATTTTTTTTTTGCTAGCTTATAGCAAAAAAAAAAAATCCACCACTTAATGGAGAATGGGTTCGCATTTATGTTTTGCTTAACAACCACCATAAAACCAATTGTAAAATTTGTGTCTGGTCACCTTGCAATGCTCAATTCTGCTCCCAATTGCAGTCATACGTCAAAGGATACCTGTAACGTAAATAGTCCCAAAGTAATCCTGGTTTTTGTTTAATTTCAAATTGTTATATACCAATCAGAACTTTGCAAAATGTAACGTGAATTGGATCTTTCTAAAGCAATTCAGTTTTAAAGATTGTACTTTACACTGGGTTTTCCCAACCTTTGGCAACTTTCAGATTTACCTCAGCAGTGGCTCTGTTTTCCTAGGAAAATTCAGGAGCTGAGGTTTAATTTGCTTAACTTGGAGATGCTGGTTTGTCTCCTTTAGAAAACAAAAAGATAGTTTCTCCTAGTTTTTGGAATTACAGTTTATGAGTATTGGTGATGGGAGAACTGCCTATGCTATGAGGAACAGCAATATAAAAAGTGATGTAAAAGTCATCTTCCTAGTCCTGAGTGCCTGGTCTGACCTTCAGTGCCTTTCTGCCAAAGAGAAGAAGGTCTTTTTCTCATTTGTATGGATATACCAATAACAATATTAGCAGATCCAGGTAGTCTTCGACTCATAATCACAATTGAGCCCACAATTTCCATTGCTAAGAAAGGCAGTTGTTGAGTTTTGTCCTATTTTATAACTTTTTTGCCACAGTTGTTAAGCGAATCACTGCCACTTTAAGTGAATCTTGTGGTCCTTAAGCAAATTTGGCCTCCCCCATTGAATTAGCTTATCAGAAGCCAGCTGGAAAGATTACCGATGGTGATCACATGACCCTGGGACACGGCAACTGTCATAAACACATGCCAGTCGCCAAGCACTTGAATTTTGATCACGTGATCACGGGGATGCTGCAGCTATTGTAAGTATGAAACCAGCCATAAATCACTTATATCAGTGTTGTCGTAACTTCAAATGGTCATTAAACGAATGGTTGTAAGTTGGACTACCTTTATCTAAACCAGGGGTGTTAAACTGCTAGCCCGCAGGCCGGATACATCATGGCAAAATTGCGCCCACCCCATTGCCGGCAATGGGAAAAAATTGCGATACATTGCGACACATCACATGACATTGCGAGTTTGACACCCTGGCTCTAAACCAGTGTACTTTGTTCACTCTCTTTTCAGTTTCAGTTTCATAGAACAGAATAAACGAATGGGAGAAAAATCTATATGATAACGCTTTGCCCTTTACATTTTGTTTAAAAAACAACAGCAATAATGAAGCTTGCTGACTCATGCTTCATCCTAAAGGCAGTTCATAAATATTACAATATGATGTATGAGTCTGTCTCCTTTGCACATGCTTTTGGCTAAAACAGGGTGTTAAAATACATGTCCAGTAAAATGATAAATATAAAAACACCTGTTTTAATTAAAACTTTTTAAATTTCTCAAATTTCTTTGCTCATCTGCAAGAATAAAGTGTGTATGACTTCATACTTTATTCAAGAATTCAGTGTCTTTCCACATTATTGCTTATTAAAAATATGACTCACTGCATCATAAAGTATGATCAGCTCCATTAAATTTTAAAATACTAGGAAGACTCTGTTTTAAGTCATACTGTATTTTGTTCTAATTTGCTCCCCCAAATAAATATTTATAGAGTTGCAGACTAGTTACTTAGAAAAATAAAAGTTGATGTTTAATTGTTGCTTTTAGTATCTTTGTGGAAGGAGAACCTTTAGAAAAGCCACTTTTGTAAGAAGTGGAATATAAAAATAAATAAAATGGAGTGCATCTTATGGAGTAGTGGAGTAGCTCAAAATATAGTCTTGAATAAAATATACATGAATGCTGGATCAGTCATGTAGTGTCACAAGAATCTCATCATCCATTTTTAGAATCCTTTTTAAAGAAAAACCTGTAGAGCTGCTGACAGCTTTGAAGATACAAGTAGTCCTTGACTTATGATCATCAATGAGCCCGGAATTATAAGTTGTAAGTTATGGTGATTGTTAAGTGAGTCACTAAGTGACTGCACCCAATTTTACAACCTTTTTTTGTGTTGCAGTTGTTAAGTGAATGCTGTGATTGTTAAATGAACCTGGAAGCAAATGCTATTCATAAATTCACAGTCCTCTTACTGCAGGTTGCTGCAAATGGCCGTAAATGCGAGCTGGTTGCAAAATGGCCAAAATGTGAGCACATGACTGCAAGGATATAGCGATGGGATTGTTGGAACTTCGAAACAGAGTCATAACTACTGTAGCTCTGAGGATAACTTTGAACGGTTGCTAAGTGACTGGTCATAAGTTGAAGACTATCTGTAATACTGACTTAAATAGCTTCATTCTTAATTTGACAGAGGCCCTTCAATAACTAGAGTGAAGTAGCAAAAATTAGAGAAGGAGTGAAAGGGAACATGGAAGGCTTTGAAAGCCAATTGTTAGAATATCTCATTGTCTGCTCCTAAAATTTGACTCTATGCAATTCATGATATGTAATGTAAGGACAGTTCAGGTGTCTTTGTGCATGGGATTACTCATCAGAAGAGAGTCTTGTGGGAAATTATTTGGGATTTATTACATAGTTTGTGTTCCAAGAGTGGCTTTAGAAACTACCTACGCAGCCTAAGTTCATTGCATTTGGTGGAACTGCAATAAGGTAAAATGCTGTGATGAATTATGCCATGTCATTTTGAAAAGGAGGCATCAAGAACTTCCTTGAGCTCAACTCATAGTAGTGGGACAGAGTGAGTGTCATTTATAAGCTTCATCCTATGAAATCCTTTACTTTTGAACATCCCTTCCGACAATCTCCTAAAAAGTGGTCAGTACAAAAATAACATTTGAAATTCCTAGACCCCTGTAAAACAGATGTAACTTTGATTGTTGTGGGTTGCCTTGATTGGGTACGTAATATGGTGATAAGCTAAGCCATTTTCTGTCCTGGTTTGTTTTGAAGCTGTTATGTGTGATACCCTAGTTCAGGGGTAGGCAACCTTGGCTCTTTTATGACTCGTGGACTTCAACTCCCAGAATTCCTGAGCCAGGAATTCTGGGAGTTGAAGTCCACGAGTCATAAAAGAGCCAAGGTTGCCTACCCCTGTCTTAGTTCAAAGCAGATTGTAAATACGAGTAATTAATAGGATTTAAAAAAAAGTTTTAATCCTGATTCATACAAAGGCTAACACAATTCATATTTAGACAAGCACTGTGATCAAGCCAATAACTTGTGTGTGATTAGTGTGCACAGAATGTTCTAAATATCCCAAATTATCATAATAAATATCCAATTATGTATGGCTAAATACTGTCAGTTTTTGCCTTTATCCATATTTCTATCCATGGGACTAGTTTCACATTCCATGCAGTTTCCATTTTATTGTATTTCTATTCTGCTGTTGGATTCATTTACTGAAGGGGGATGAAGAGTTAAATCTTTTAAGATAATTATGGATTTTTACATATGGTGCATAATGTCAGAGTTAAGCTCCTGTTTACTGAGTAAGTATTGGAAGAGGCAAAAGAAGTCTCATAAGTGGCTTCTCAACTCTAAAAAAACAACAACACTGGCCTTTTTATTTATTTAACTACTTAGCCTTTGAAGTGGCCTATCAGAAGCACGTAACTACTCCATGTTTTTCCCCCCTTTGGTACCATTAATGGACTGCCCAAAGGATAATTTTCCCCCTGCTTTGCACTCATGAGTATTGCCATCAAGAATGCATTAGCAAATCCATGTTTGCTTTGGAATAAAGGAAGCTGGCAAATTGATTGAGAGATGATTGTGTGTACTTACAAATGTTTATTATGGAAGGAAGGATGTTGGAAAAAGTTCTGGGTTTTCCATCTTCTTGGCATGGCTTTATTTTGTAAAACCAGGTGAGACATAGATGGGCCGAGGTGGCGCAGCAGTTAGGGTGCAGTACTGCAAGCCACTTTAGCTGACTGTGTTCAGAGAGTGCTTGCACTTGAAGCGGTATATAAGTCTCATAAATAAATAAATAAATAAATTTATATATCATATTGCATGACATGATATATAAGCTTTTGTTTGGATTGAGTTTAGAAAAGATCTTAGTCTTTTATCTAGCTTGGTTGTTTTTCTTGATGACTTTCATTAGGCAGCAATTGTTGGCATATAGCATTTGACATGGTTACTTTATGATTCTTGAAAGGAGGTCAGTAATATATAGGACCCCCCTGCACAAATTTTATTTCACATTTGGCGGGGTAGGTTAGGCTGATATTTCAAAGAGGGTTCAATATCATCCAGTGAGTTTAATGGACTGGTATTTACTGGGCTCCTGGGTGCATGGCTTATTTTTGGAATAGACAATATTTGATCCTTCAAGTGTTCATATTTGTTTGGCCAATGCTAGAACAGTTGGGAGTACAATTTATGTTACTGTTTTTCAAATTCTTGCTCAAATTAATGGGATATAGCAGGGATGCTTTAAAGGCTGGTCAAAAACCATCATAAAGATAACTTCTTTGATTTCCAGTAACACTCCATCTATACTACATCTTCTAGGTAGGAAAGAATGAGGCTCTGCTTTGCTCTCAAAAGATAATGGAAAAAAAAAGAAATCAGAATATTTTTCTTTCAAGGAGATTGTCAACGTTTCTAATGGACTGCTTGGTTTGAAGATAACGGACAGTCTTATATACTCTATTCCATCTGAAGGTTTTAAGTGTATGGTTTCTATAAAGTTTGCAATTGTTCAATAGTAATTTGAATTAAAATTGAGTTGAATTAATTTATAATCAAATGTGCAGTGAGAGTCCAGTAACTGTTTATTCTGCAGTATAAAGCAGACCAATACGTTAAGCAATTGTGTCTTCCATTTGTTTGAGCATAGCATGCCGCATGACCATAGCAATTATATTTTGTTGGTCCAGATTTGGGGATCAGTGTGCAGTGTGATCTGAACATCTGCCCTTTTATTTTAAGTGAAAGTGGAAATGGTTGTTTGGATGTAAACCTCCATGTCTTCTTCCCTGTGGTCTCATTTTAAAATGACAGAACGGTAGTAATGACAGAACGGTAGTGCAGAAAATTACAATGCATCTGAGGCTCCCCCTTAATTTCCCAAGCAGAATCCAGGTAAAGGAAAACTGTTGATGAATATAGAGATGACTTTGTAGGAAATGGCCTTAGAGACTTTCTTTATACAGACCTCAATAGCTTAATCTCATCTCTCATCTCTTGCAAAATATAGGGCAGCTGTACTATTCAACTAGTCTGACGTGCCTGTTTGGGAATCCCCACAAAATCCCCCAAACCTTCCTCAGTTTCATATTTAGTGATTTCACCCAGTCAACTCTTTGTATGTGGAAACCGCCGAAGACAATGTGAAAAAAAACTGAATTCAAGATGAGAACATAAGAATTGTTATAATCCCTCAAGGGGTTCAGTCCAGGCTTGTCTCATTAGCCAACTACGGCTTTGATCATAACAAAACCACCTTCTTTGTTCTTGTAGTGGTACAGGTTATGCACAGTGAAACCCAGTTTCCAGATATGGCTAAAGCAGGAAATGTTATATCAGCAGAAACTCTGAATACCTGTAATCTGCAGAGAATTCTTTCCCTTCCCTCCATTACTAGAGAAAAAAATATGTCTTGTGTTCTTTTAAAAATAAATGAATAAGGAAAAATAATAATAGGACTTCTTCACATTAAGGCCAGGGCAGAAACTATTAGGAGATAGATGGCTTACACCAAAGCTAACAATTTATACTTCCTTTGCTAAATTCTAGTAATAGAAAAATGTACGAAGCTGTGTCATAGCCTTGTGAATAGCTAACAATTTATACTTCCTTTGCTAAATTCTAGTAATAGAAAAATGTATGAAGCTGTGTCATAGCCTTGTGAACATCTCCAACCCTGTTTCACTAAATTTGCTGCCTTTTCTGAGTGTGGGGAAACTAGCAAGACAGGGATGAGATCATGGCATAGCTTTAGTTTGGAGTCTTACTTGCTCCTTGGAGACCAAGGGGAAACAGCTGGGAGGGAGGTTGCGCTTTCCAGTGGTTCTACACATTCCCTCTAGTGTTGCATTCTACCTCATTTCTTTCAAAATAAACACCCCTGCGATGGAGAATTACACAAGCCATGCTTTCATAGCAGTTCTGAAATATAGATCAGAAAAATATGGTTTTATTACCCCCTATATAATACCAACCCAAAACAATCTATCATAGGATGAAGGTCTCTTCAATGAAAATTGAAGATTGTTGGCTACCATGTTGGTTCTCCTGTACACTGATAGGTAGATTTTTTTTTTTTTTTGCTTCCTAGTCCAGGGCTGAGAAAATGACTGTCTCAAAATCATCCACGTATCTTCTGAACCTAAGAAAGAACCAGAACTGGCTCTCCCTATTCTTAATCTAGTACTTTAATCACTGCACTACTATGGGTCTCATGGATGGATAATTGTATAAACGAAATGTAGAAACAGTAAAATCTTATTTTAATGGGTTAGTTGGTAGAAATAGTCCCCTTATTCCTGACCATCTCTTAAACTGGGCAACGTCTAATTAAACAATTAAGCAGTTTAAAGCAAGGTTTTTAGGGTGAGGGAATGAAAATAACCATCCCAAGAACCTCCAGAAAGTGCCTGAGTAAGGGAATGGTGTTTCCTGCTTATGCTCTGAAGTTGAAGAACATCCTCCAAAAGAAGAGCAGAAGGAATGATGCAAAAGGACAAAAGAGTCCTTGGTTCACCTCCAAACCTATTTGCTCTCTGTTTTTTACTGCCCTGCCATACCAGCCTTTCTGCTGCCTTCCCAGCCATGGTGAGGTTGCCACCATCACTCACACTTCAACAGGCCCATCTCTTGCCTGATGAAGGCCACTGCCGTTATATCCCTCCTCATTACCTGGACCTTCCACTATGTTCTCAACTAATTCACACTGAGAAGATGTCCAGCTTTGACAATTCAGGTGAAGTGGTGGAATGTTGGTTTATGAGCCATGGGGCGCAGTGGTTAGAATGCAGTACTACAGGCTACTTCTGCTGACTGCCGGCTGCCAGCAGTTCAGCAGTTCGAATCTCACCGGCTCAAGGTTGACTCAGCCTTCCATCTGTCAACACTGAGACAATGGATGTCAACGCGCTGACAACTGAGATTCAGCAGCCATTTTACCTTTGTTTTTAATGTGCCTTTTCTGTTCTTTTAGAGTTCAGATATAGAAGGGGGGATGGGTAAATGCTTGAGGGTTTAGCTAGCCATAAAAATGCAGAAGTGTGGGAACTCAAGGATGTTGTCTGATAAGCTTTTGTGCCCTAATTTGGGAATGTGATTTATGACAACTTTTGTGGGGTGGGAATTGCAACTTGTTACTTTGTATCTGGAGGGAGGGAATCTCAGTCTTGGGTTCAACTATGTAAGCGCCAATACTTTGTTCCCTGAATAAAATAAAATGTTCTTTGAGGAAGAAATTCTTGCCTTGAAGTTCTTTTAATTGGTTTCATCTATCGGAACTATGACACCATCCTTCTGAGGTCGGTAAAATGAGGACCCAGATTGTTTGGGGGCAATATGCTAACTCTGTAAACTGCTTAGAGAGGGCTGTAAAGCACTGTGAAGCAGTATATAAGTCTAAGTGCTATTGCTTGTTGGCCATAAAGACTTCAAGAGGCAATAGGGGTGAAGAGGAGAAGAGGTTGAGCAAACAACATCTGAAGCCCAGTTGCTAAAGAAGTGGCAGCATTGTTTCCCCCCCCCCCCCAAACCCTTTTGGACTTAGAAAGTCTTCAATAACCAGGTGGTAGTTTGTTATGCAGAATATAGTTTCACAGCATATTAGGATGTTGATTGTGTATTATGTATTTATTTTTGTGTATTGTTATGGAGAATTAATAAATGATGAGTTGTCATAGCTAACAAATGACAGATTTGAGACCAGCAAGAGAAACAGAGGTATGATGTACTCTTATCATGCATCATTTCTCCCTTTCTTTTTGGCAAAAGGAAGCTTTGGAAAATGAGGAGGCAGAGAGGTGAGCCCCTGCCTACTGCAGAGAGGATTTTTTTGGGGGGGGGGGGGAAAGAGATGCTCTTCTTTCTTCTTTGCCTTAGTGATACTGTTACAGCTGCCAGCCTTTGCTTAATATATTCGGAAGTACCTGGGGATATTCCCATAAGACATTTACCCTCAAATACCAGTTTTAAAATAAGAATGTGCTTATACCCTTATCTTATCTACTAGCAATGGTGGTGGCAAAGAGAAGGAAAGGAGAGAATATTTGCATAAAGTGAAAGTGAAGAGAACATAAAAGATTTGTGAATACAGTTCTTGCACTCCCACTAAATCACTTTAATAGGCAAAGGTGCTTCATATGGAGCTGGGCTGTTGATTTATTTTTTTATTTTTTAGCTTTGCATTGAGTTCCTTCTGATTTCTGAGTTCATTTTCAGTGGTCATTCTAGGTCTTGAAACTGAATACAAAGCTTATGCTCTTCCAGTGAGTTCAGATCTTGATCTGACTAATCCTAATTGAATATTCGCCCGGAAGTATATTGATTCCTAGGGCAGCGAGAGAGCTTAGGGCTTCTGTTTCTTGCTTAATTAGTCAAATCTTCCCTCCCCTACATATTGGCAGTCTTTGGAACAAATTCGGATGAGGACAGTTGACCCCTAATTTAATAAACAAGTGTTTGAGTGAGGATGGGCATGCAAAGACACATTTGGTATTGCTTTGCATAAGAGGTAAATATATTTTTTCTTACCTAGCTTTGTTGCACTCAAAGATAAAATGATGAACAGCCTGTTACTATTCTATACTGTTGAGCTTAAACATTTTTATTTTCTTGTTCTGCTCTCCAGGAAGATCACAGTAGTTCATTTTACCTGGTAATATTTCCTTTAACTAATAGTAAGTAAAGCATGAGCTTTGCGTTTATCAGACTCTACATTTAGTTCTTGGAAAGACTTTGGAATGAGCTCCTGGGGTTCCATTGCCACATGATGGTGGACTAGAAGGATCCATGTTTTTACTTGCAGAAGTGTTTCTCATTATCTACATATTTGATTGAATTTTACAAGGTAGAAAAATGACATTATGCAGAAACATATTTCATAATAGTAAGATCTGAGTCAGTTTTCCTCACCAGTACAAATCTCAGAAACCTTGCTTGGGATGAAATACTTAAGAGCCCAACAAATTTGAAGGAACCAAAGTGTAAAGGCCAATAAAAGAAAATAAAATGCAAGAATCATCAGAGTAGGTAGAATTCAAAGCACACTGATGTGATTATTAAAGTTGTATATCTTTCAAAGATCCTGGAGCACTGGGGAACTACCAGAAGACTGGAAAAGAGCTGATGTAGATCCCATCTTCAAAAAAGGAAAAAAAAGGATCCAGGAAACTACAGACCTATCAGCCTGACCTCAATACCTGGGAAGACGCTGGAAAGATAAACAATGAATCAGCGAACACCTAGAGGCAAACAAAGTCATTAGCAAAAGCCAACATGGATTTGTAGCTACCTGATTGGCCTTAATCAGCGTGTGGTCCTCAATGGAAGTGCATCTACATGGAGGGAAGTGTGTAGTGCGGTGCCCCATTGCTCTGTTCTGGGCTCAGTGCTCTTCAACATCTTCATTAATCTTCATCAGTGATTTGGATAAGGGGATAGATGGGGAACTCATCAAATTTGCAGATGACACCAAGCTAGCAGGAATAGCCAATACTCCAGAAGACAGGCTTAAAATACAGAAGGATCTTGACAGATTTGAACACTGGGTGTTATCTAACAAAATAAAATGCAATGGTGAAAAAAGTAAGGTTCTACATTTAGGCAAGAAAAACCAAATGTACAGGTATAGTATACGGCAGTGGTTCTCAACCTTTTTAATGCTGTGACCCCCAATCGGTCGTAAGTTGAGGACTACTCAACTTGGTGCAGCACCGTTTGCAGAATGGGACTTTTGGTGGGCTCAGCAGGGCAGAGACAGCCTGGACAATTCCTATTGGCTTTTGAAAGCCAATAGAATTAGACTCTATTCAAGCACAGCTAAGGAAAAGGGGGGGGAAATGGCGGACTGCGTTGTTTGGCAACCCCCGTGAAATGGTCATTTGACCCCAAATGGGGTCCCGACCCACAGGTTGAGAACCACTGGTATAGGGGGTACCTTGTTCAATAGTAGTAACTATGAGAGGGATTCTCGGAGTCCTAGTGGACAATCACTTAAATATGAGCCAGCAGCGTGCTGCAGCTGCCAAAAAAGCCAACACAGTGCTAGGCTGCATTAACAGGGATAGAATCAAGATCACATGAAATATTAATACCACTTTACAATGCCTTAGTAAGGCCACACTTGGAATACTGTATCTAGTTTTGGTCACCACGATGTAAAAAAGATGTTGAGACTCTAGAAAGAGTACAGAGAAGAGCAACAAAGATGATTAGGGACTGGAGGCTAAAACATATAAGGAACAGTTGCTGGAATTACTGTAAGTATGTCTAGTTTAATGAAGAGAAGGATGAGGGGGGGTGTGTGACAGCAGTATTCCAATATCTCAGGGGTTGCCACAGGGAAGAGGGAGTCAAGCTATTCTCCAAAACACCTGAAGGCAAGACAAGAACAATGGATGGAAACTGACCAAAGAGAAGCAACCTAGAACGAAGGAGAAACTTCCTGACAGTTAGAACAATTAATCAGTGGAACCACATGCCTCCAGAAGTGGTGAATGCTCCAACACTGGAAGTTTTTAAGAAGAGACTGGACAGCCATTTGCCTGAAATGGTATAGGATTTTCTGCCTGAGCAGGGGGTTGGACTAGATAACCTCCAAGGTCCCTTCCAGCTTCTATCATGATCATCATAATCATGATCATCATGATAATCATCATCATCATCATCATCATCATCATCATTATCATTGTTGCTGCATGAGAAACCAGTCAGTTGAATTGGAGCATTTGGATTTATAAAACAGCTTCTTTAAAGAAACAGATGGACAGCGCAAATGTACTAGCCTCTAAGAAACCTGAATTAAGGAAAATTGTCTTCATAGGATGTTTATTATAAGTGCCATGTGATCCAATTCTCTAATATTTCTCTCCAAGTTTTTGTGAACATTGAAAGCAGCTGTGTGCTAACTGATTGTGCAGATGTGGGGGTGGAGGGTGGAAAAAATTTTAAACAGTTTCAGTGATTTTTTTTTTTTTTTATAAAATTATATAGGAGGTAACTAAAAAAACTTTGAGTTATTCTTGTTCATTGGCAAACAACAAAGGAAACATTCACAGATGTATCAAATACATAAAGTATAAATTAAAGAGAAGAGTAGATAGGGAAGGTTAAAAAGGAATGAGAATATAAGCTTGAATAGTCACAAGATCAAATGAGGCATTTGTTAATTTCCCTTCTCCTATTAGTGCAGTTCATCAGAAGTTCAAGTAATTCAACTGAGCAATTGAATGGAACAGCGCATCATGCTAAACTACTGTTTACGGATAGCCTAAGCAAAGAAATAATCCACTGAACTAGAAGTTATTTTTTTCACATAGGAAATTGTCTTTGAGAATACAGGATTCCACCTTGATTGCAAAGTTACAAATCTGTGTTGCATGCAAGCCTTCATAGTGGCTATGGAAGCCAGCAGCAGTGGAAGAATTCTTCTTGCTAATGACAAGTCAAGTAGCTTTAAGATGAAAAATGGATGAGGCTGCGTGAGAGGCAGCAACAATTGACTATTGGAAGAAAAATGTCACAAAAGATTAGATGTATAGTGGAAGATGATATGTTTCCCAAACAGGGTTCTGGGAGTTGTTATAGCTGGCATGTGTTGAACAGAATCAATGGGGGGAAAAAGGGGGTCTCATGAAATGTTATAGGTTGATCCACTGAAGTAGATGCCAATTTTACATTTAAGAAACCAGCAGCTCCTAGCAATTGATTAGTGACTGATTATTGTCAAAGCGTCATGTACAGTTTTCTTAAGAAGAATTTTAAATAATGCATTTGAGAAAATAAGGTCACCTTCCTGCATTATGTTTAAAGCATCTGAATCTAATTTTTCAGCAATAAAGACTGAGAACAATGGAAACAAGCCAAGCCAGTCCTTAGGCTTATAAAACTTATAGCTGATGAGATGAAAAACTTTATAAATCATTATAGTAAATAAAATTAAAAGAAAGAGAGATGGGAAATGAATGAAAGAGGACAATTGCAGCATTTAGTTTCCAGCTCTGATATCGTATAAGCAGTTGTGTCAGAAAAACATTAAACCAAAGTGTGGTGCTTTTTCTAAGATCATCTCAGCCATTCAGGTCCTTTGAAACCCATCTAAGCTTAATTTATTGATGTATTTCTGGCAATATCTGACTTTTCCTTGCTTAACATCTATGCACCACTTTGGATAGTTTAAAAACTTACAAAAATAAACCCATAATGTAAGCAAAACAATGAAAAGCAATTGATCAACCTATACACAATAAAAACAGGCATGTATAACATCGATGTATTGTAGTAAAATTTAATATTACCTTTGAAATGAATACTTTCCTAAAGAGTGACCAACGAGGAACTCCTTTTCACTGAGGACATTATAGGATTTCTTGTCCCTCACTCTTTAACAATCTTTCAAAAGGTTTGTTTTCTTCTGCAATGCTCAACATTAATTCATCCCTTTAGTTATATGTGTCTGTATGTATGTATTGCCTCAGACCAATTAAACACTTCAAAGTACAGGAAAACCAAGCCTGAAATAGTAAAGAAAAGGAAGTTTCAACTGACTCTTATTAGAGATAGCAGTCACTTAGCACTTGAAGGACATCTCCTATTACATCCATACAGCCCACCAGGAAGGGGAGAAAGGACATATTATGGGTCCCATTGAATAGGCATGTATAGGACCTTGGAAAAGGGACTTCTAAATGGTGTCCCCTTTTTTTATAGAACATTCCCCTTGAGGTACAGTTGGCTCCTACCCTGTTGCTCTTCAGAAAGGACCTAAAAATGTGATTTTTTTTTGTCATCAGGCCAAGGGACCATGAATGGAGATGGAGCTGATCAAGTTACTGATTTGATTATGTTGTTGCTGCCATAGGGTGTAGAGCAGGGGTGTCAAACTGCCGGCCCGTGGGCCAGTTTCATCATACCGGAGCCGCGCCCACCCCATTGGCAAAAAAGCTCTGATACATCGCGCGGTGTCACATGACGTTGTGAGTTTGACATGCCTGGTGTAGAGTATGGCTTCTCCAGCACTGGAGATGGATAATCCACGCAGTGGGTTGAGACTGTATTCCTGGCCAATCAGATCAGTCAGCCAAAGTTGCCACGCCCCGTCTTGGACCATGATCCCCCAGTCTTGACTGATCTTGCCATGAAGAGACATCTACAACTTTTGGCTCCTGGGCAGGTATAGTTCCTTTCCATTAGGGGGGATTTTTTCTAGTAGCTGAAATTGCTTAGTTTAAAAGTTAATTAGAGATAATTTAATTCAATTTAATTGACCACTCAAAAATTTCCTTGCTAAATTGTAAAACTCAGGAAGTCAGATTCCTACAGGGGAAACCACCCCCACTTAAAAGGGGGAAATCCCTAACTCCCCTCCCTAACCAACCCCAGCCACCTTCCAGCAGCCGGCAGCCGCCTTAAACAAACGGGGAGGCTCGGGCAACCCCTCGCGTTTAAAACAAACAAACAAACAAACAAAAAAAAAAAGACAGAAAGGCAAGCAGTTAGCAAGGGAAGCGGAGGACAAAGGGGACGCATGCTGGGAGGGAGATTGATTAAGGGAAACAGCTGGCGTGCGAAGGAGCAGTCTTTTCACTCCAGGCTGCTCAGGATTTTTTAAACGAGGCGCCATTGTCTGCACAGCTGGAAGCACGCGCAGCTCTTTGTTACAACCGCACGTGGCATAGGCAGCCTTGTTAACACATGCGCAGTAGTTTCCTGGCAGCGGCGGCCATATTTTTTGTCCAAACAGGGGAGTTAAAGTTCCTTAAGAAAGCTAGGTTCAGCCGCTGGAGTGAATTAATAGGCAAGCAGTACTGGGGTACTAAAGCATCTATTATTCATTCAGAGACATTCAAATCAGACACATAGCTACTGGTTCCAGGACTTGGTGTCTTCTACCTAAAGTAAATAAGAACCTTTCATAACTAACTGTGTTTAGTTGCCTTTGGCTCCTTCCAGACTTCGGGTCCCCCATTAGTGGCCCGTACGCCTCTGGATTTAGTGGTGGGTTCCAGGCATCCCCAGTCGCGTGCCTGTCCTTACCCACCATAGTCAAGCCGGGTTCCAGGCATTCCCATTAGCGTGCCTGTTCTTATCCGTGCACAGTGACTAACTCTGACAATTTGGCAGAGTCTGCTCCTGAGTTCCAGACGCCCCCAGTAGTGCGCCTGTCCTTACTCAAAGTTGGAGCTCTCCTACTACCTGGGTCCCCCCTATCGCGGCCCAGCGTTAGTGGAGAATGGAGGAAGCAATCATTCCCTCCACTGGAGCCCCGCCTTCATCCTCTGGAGCACCTGCTTCAGAGGATTCGGAATCCTCTGCAGCCCCTAGAAAGGCTGCAAGGAAGTCATCAAAGAAGGCTGACAAACAGGCAATCAGAAGACACCAAGCCCTAGAAAAAGAGTTCGACAGAGCCCAGAAAAGGGCCAGAATTGAAAATAGGCAGAATGGGGGAATAGGTTCTGATCTACCGCTGGGTCTCCCTTCATCCCCACGGGCCATTTGGTCATTAGGGAGCTCATCACAGTCCCAAACAGAGGGTGGGATAGGCGAATTCTCATCGCTCTCCCGATCCCCCTCCCCACGGAGGTTACAGGAAACCCCGAGGACCATGCTAACCACAGCACCTGCAGGGTCGCAGGCAATGGTCACTCCTCCTGCATTGACGGGGGATCTGCTAGCTACCCTAATAGCACAGGCAGTGGACCGTGCATTTGAGGCCAGGGCTCAAACTTCAAAAGCCAAGTCTCTAGGACTTAGAACGAGGCATCGGGAGGAAACGGAGGACCATCAGGACCTCTCCTCCGTCTCAGACTCGTCGGTCTCTGAGGAAGCTTACCTGGACCAGCCAGGTACGTCACAAGGGATTCAAATGTCTGAGGAGGAGGAGGACACCTCACCTCAAGGGCCGTCCTTCAGCGGCCTGTTTAACCCTTCTCTTTTTGTTACTATTCTGCGCAAGGCTGAGGCCACAGCCCATCTGGGGCATGGGACACCAGCGGAGCCTGTCACAGTTGACACGGAGGCTGAGCCGACGTTCGCCGAAAAGGTAACCACTCAACACCGCATACCATGCCCGACCATGTTCCTAAACACAATAAGGAAACAGTGGGCAGCGCCAACCTCCCTACCGCTTCCTAGCAATGCGGAGAGGAAGCTATTTAACGTAGCAAGGGAGCTAGATGGAACATTGGAGGTGCCGGTGGTGGACGAACCCATAGGTCCCCTGATATCGGACACGGCCATATCAGGAGATTTTGCTGAGGCTCTTAAAGCCGAGGACCGAAAGAGTGAGTCCAACTACAGGAGAACGCACCAGGCAATAGCTTGGGCTCCCAGGGCGTCTACCTCCGCGTCCTTTTTCACCAGAGCCACACTTTGTTGGCTCCGTGAGCTACAGGGCCGGGTTCCCATGGAAGATATACGCACTCATCAGGAACTCAGCACAATGGTAG
The DNA here is from genome assembly GCF_016545835.1 of Crotalus tigris. Taxonomy (NCBI): domain Eukaryota; kingdom Metazoa; phylum Chordata; class Lepidosauria; order Squamata; family Viperidae; genus Crotalus; species Crotalus tigris. The sequence continues at coordinate 263,036 of NW_024097149.1, read as the reverse complement.
CGGCCACGGAATATGCCTCGGACGCAACACTGTTAGCGACCAAGTTTTCAGCCAAGGCAATGGCGGCAAACAACACGAGCAGGCGCATCCTCTGGATAAAGAACTGGCAGGCGGATACCAAATCCAAGTGGAAATTGGCTTCGGCTCCGTACCAAGGGGCAAAGCTGTTTGGTGAGGCACTAACGCCATACCTGACAGAGAACAAGGACAAGCGCAAGGTCCTTAAACACATGCTTAACAGGCAGGACAAGAGACCCGGCTCCTGGGGAAGGAAACAATCCTTTCGTACGGAAGCCAGGGTCAACTACTTTCAAAATTCCCAACCCTTCCAAGTTAGACAGGATAGGGAAAGACAGGGGGACAGACAGAACACAAGACATAGGCAAACACAGGGAAGACGGCCCTTTCGGGGGAACAACCGCCCCTTCCGCCATACCAGATGACTCCCGCCCAGACCTTCCCATAGGGGGAAGACTAGCAGGGTTTGCTCCCCAGTGGGAAGAGACCACCACGGACGTATGGGTCAGGAACACCATACGTCATGGTCTATATCTAGAATTTCTCTCAAAGCCCCCGAACCGCTTCCGCCCGTGCCCCTGTCTCACAAACCCAACAAAGAGAAGGCTCATGAACGAGGCCGTTCAGCACCTTCTAAACATACGGGCCGTAGAGCCGGTGCCTATGAACCAGAGAGACCAGGGGTTTTATTCTATCCTCTTCGTGGTCCCAAACCCCTCGGGGGGTTGGAGAGCCGTTTTGGATTTGAAAAGGCTAAATTTCTACATAAAATACCGCAAATTCAAAATGCAGACACTACGCTCCATCCTTGGAAGCGTAAGGAAAGGGGATTTTCTGGCATCGATCGACCTCAAGGAGGCATACTTGCACATCCCTATCTCTCTGGCTCACCGCCGCTTTCTACGGTTTGCCTACAGGGGGCACCATTTTCAATACAGGGCACTTCCATTCGGCCTGTCATCAGCGCCCAGGGTGTTCACCAAGATTCTGGCGGTTCTGGCAGCACAACTAAGAAACGTACCAGTCAGAGTCCAGTGCTACCTGGATGATATTCTAATCCAGTCATCGTCCGCCCAGCAGTCTCGGGCGGACCTAAAGTTAGTGATAAAAATGCTGCAGGACCACGGCTTCTCGGTGAACTTTCCAAAGAGCCATCTAACCCCAACTAAGAGAATACTCCACCTGGGAGCGGTCATAGACACAAAGGAATGCAAGGTGTACCTATCACAGGAACGCCTCAGCAGCATAAAGAAAGCCGTAAAACAGGTAAGCCGCGGTCAGTCAGTGACGCTGGTCTGCCTCTCCCAGCTGCGAGGGAAGATGATATCGACCATAGCAATAGTTCCTTGGGCAAGGCTGCACTCAAGAGAACTGCAATGGTTCATGCTCCCGTTTCAGAGACAACAAATCAGTGCATCACGGAAGAGGGTAGGCATACCTCTGAGAGTACGACACTTCCTCGGGTGGTGGCTATCTCCAGCTCTCCTCAGGGGGTCCCCCTTCAGGGAACCAGACAGAGTAGTAGTCACAACAGATGCGAGCTTATTCGGCTGGGGAGGCCACTTGGGGACCAAGTGGACACAGGGCCGATGGTCAGCGGTGGATCTCCGACACAACATAAACTGGCTCGAGCTGCGGGCTATTCACCTAGCGTTAAGGCATTTTCACAGCAGCATAAAAGGCAGGCACGTACTGGTCCTGAAGGACAACGTGACAGCCAAGGCCCACATAAACCGTCAGGGGGGCACACACTCTCGCTCGCTCTCGGCCGAGGCCCTCCTACTGGGGGCCTGGGCGGAACAAAATCTGGCCTCCATAAAGGACGACCACATATCGGGGGAGGCAAACATCCAAGCAGATCTGTTGAGCAGATCAACAATAGATCACTCGGAGTGGCAACTACACCCGAGGATCTTCAGGGAGGTCTGTCACCGCTTCGGGCTTCCCCAGGTGGACCTTTTTGCCTCTCCTTCCAATGCCCACCTAACTCGCTTCTTCTTCCGATTCCCATCCAAGGGAGCAGAGCAGACGGACGCGTTACGGAGCCCATGGCCAAGGGGGCTCCTGTACGCGTTTCCACCCTTACCTCTCCTTCCGGCGGTAGTACGCAAGATTCTGCAGGAAAGGGCCGAGGTAATCCTTGTGGCCCCTTATTGGCCAAGGAGACCTTGGTTCGCAGACTTGAGGAGTCTCTCCCGCACGAATCCATGGCGGATTCCTCCGGAGAGGATCTACCTCAAGCAGGGGGAGATCTCCCACCCAGAGCCACAATGGCTACAACTAGCCGTCTGGCTCTTGAACGGTCAATTTTAGCCAAGGGGGCTTGCTCACAGGGTGTAATTAGGGTCATACAGGCATCAAGGCGCCCCTCCACAAACCGTATCTACGAGGCCACGTGGAGAAGCTTCCAATCATGGTGCTCTAAACAGGAATTGTTACTCGAAGGGATCACAATTCCCAAGATCCTAGAATTTTTACTAGATGGCCTAGAGAGGGACCTCTCGCCAAACACACTGCGCAGGCAAATCGCCGCCCTCTCAATTATACTTTCTGCCAGCCCCGGTGAACCCTTGGGCAAGCATCCCTTAATACGATCCTTCCTCAAGGGGGCTGCAAACATCAGACCGCCAACCGTGCATAGGTATCCATCGTGGGAACTACCACGAGTACTACAAGCTCTTACCAGAGCGCCCTTCGAACCACTCAAAACAGGTGACATTCGCTATCTGACCCATAAGGTAGCATTCTTGGTAGCCATCACGTCAGCTCGGCGGATATCCGAGTTAGCTTCTCTCTCAATGAGGAAGGACCTGTGCCATTTTCACAGGGACAAGGTAGTCCTAAGAATAGACCCTTCATTCATTCCAAAGGTCAACTCCCTTTTTCACAGATCACAGGAAATAGTCCTACCAGACTTCTGTCCAAACCCAGCTCATCCCCTGGAACAACAATGGCACACCTTGGACGTACGCAGGGCACTAAGACATTACATTTCACGCACAGCGGAATTACGACGCTCGGAAGCGCTTTTCATATCCTTCCACCCTGCTACTAGGGGCCGGAAGGTCTCGTCCTCTACCATCGGTAGGTGGATTAGGGCATGCATCACAGGGGCATACCAGGCGGAGTCCTTGCAAGTCCCCAAGCATATCACAGCCCATTCCACAAGGAGTGCTGCCACCTCAGCAGCATGGGCCATGCAGGCTTCTATTGAAGAGGTATGCAGGGCAGCCACTTGGGCCTCGCCCTCTCCATTCATTCGTCATTACAAAATCGACAGGGACTCCTCTGCAGAGGCCTCCTTCGGTAGGAGGGTTCTCCAGCAGGTGCTAGACCAAAGTTGCACACGGGACCAGTCGATTCCCCAACCCAAGGGACAATAGGCTTTGGTATGTCCCACTGCGTGGATTATCCATCTCCAGTGCTGGAGAAGGGGCGTTGACTTACCTGAACGCCTTTTCTCAGCACGGAGATGGATAATCCACACCCACCCTTATAGACTAGAATAATAGGGTATATTTAGTGGAGCCAAAAAGTCTTACTGTCAGTCAATGGCTGCGCTCGAGTCAAGACTGGAGGATCATGGTCCAAGACGGGGCGTGGCAACTTTGGCTGACTGATCTGATTGGCCAGGAATACAGTCTCAACCCACTGCGTGGATTATCCATCTCCGTGCTGAGAAAAGGCGTTCAGGTAAGTCAACGCCCCTTTTCTTGTTAGTTTTTATTACATGGTGGCCTTTTTTTTTTTTTAATGCTGTAAGTTTCCCAGAGTCACCTATGGGTGAATTCGGCGGCTACTGTATATACATTTGTTTAGTAAGTAAATAATAAAAAAAATTGTCTACCAAGAACCATGGAAATGCACTTGTGTAGAAATATAGAGACATAAAAAACTGATGGCAGAAAAAGACCTAGCGGTCCATCAAGTCTGCCCTTTGAGTTTATTTGTTTTTTGTTTTATTTATTATTTTTATATTTTTTTATTTTTAATGTTGATTGGATGATAGACATGTGTTTATCTTAATTACTGATGATTGACCACTACCTGTGCTGGAAGTTGGAAGCATTACTTTTGAACTTCCCTCCTGTCGGTTGGAGGTTATGCCCTCGTGTTCTTGATTTTTGCTTAATATTGAAAATAGAAGTACTTGGCCTCAGGAATAAGGTTCCCCCTGAGGTCCAGATGGCCTCTACTTCTGTTTAGAAGAGCTATGACAACCTAGCAGTTTGATCAGTCCGTTGGTGAGAGAGAGTGAAGAACCTAACCTTATGTATAATTTTTAAATGAGTTATTCTTATATTTTCCTTGTGTGAACTGTTGTGAGCTGCATAGAGTCATTAGAAGTTGGGGAGCAAACATATTTCATAATCTTGCAATCGTGTTTGGTAGTTGACCATGTCTGATTTTATAAGAGGAGGTTACGCAGATAGACAACTACAACTTCTGACAATTTGGTTTATGAGTGTCAGGCTTCATGAGTGGTACAATGGACAGTTTAGCAGTACATGACTTACTGACACAACGTCTCTGTCTAAACATATATGAGTGCTCTTAAGAGTATGGAACATTAGTAGAATAGAATTCTTTATTGGCCAAGTGTGGTTGGACACACGAGGAATTTGTCTCCGGTGCATAAGCTCTCGGTGTACATACAAGCAATAGTCATAAATCATGATCATAATCAACATAAGTAATACATTCATCATAAATCATTAAATACAACACATTCATCATAAATCATTAAATACAACACATTCATCATAAATCATAAGATGCAACACTTAGTGATAGTCATAGGATACTAGCTAAGCAAACAACATAAATCATACTAGGATACTAAATAAAACAGTATAAATTGTAAGATGCAAGCAATAAAGTTATAGTCATAAGAAGATAAGGATAGGTAAAGGAAAGATGAGAACAATAGTAATACAGCTTTACTAAGTAGTAGGACAGTGTTGTTTAGCAGAGTGAGGGCATGGAGGGAAAAAGTCCTTGTGTCTGATTGTTTTGGCGTGCAATGCCCTATAGCATTGTCTTAAGGGAAGACAATATATAGTAATATACAGTAGTCCTCGAGTTACGACAATAATAGAGTCTGCCTGTTAAGCTTGTAAGTCATGACAGTCATAAATAGGTCACCCACATGAGTGGTCTGATTTTATGTCTTTTTTTGCTGTGGTTGTTAGGCAAACAGGGTTGCTAAGCAAACCAGTGGTTCACTCAAGGCCAGTTTTGCCAGAATCCACAAGTAAAGGCCAGTTTTCTGCAAAACTATAGTAAAATGAGACCCCCATGATTGTGTGATGCTGCAAACAGCTATAAATACAGGCCAGTTGTCAAGCACTGCCAAGGGGTGTGGGTGTGTATGTCGTAAATAGATTTTGGCACTTTGGTACCAGTCATAACTCAAGGACAACTCACATGTACCTATTATTTCTGTAACAAGTACCATGCCTCCTATGCGGAGCATATGAGATATTATATAAATATCTTACGATCATCTGGGGAGATACTTTAGTTGTGCTGTAATGGAAGTGAAAGTCTTTGGCTTTATCATTTGGAAGACCTAAATGCCAAATCATCTGTTTAACTTCCGGCTAAGGCCTTATTATGGTGAAGTGATAATACAATCAGGAGTGACAAGCCACAGTTTGTCAAATCAAAATCAGTTTGCCTCCTTAGGAATGAGATAAAGGGATCTGATTGAGTAAGATGAACCAGGGCCTCACATGAGAGAAAATTTGTTTCCCTACTCTAAGCATCGTCTCATGTTTATAATATGGAAACTGTCCTTTTGCTTATGCTGACTTCTACTGTCTCTTACACATTCTTATCCAATTCACTTAGGTTTAATTTCAACAACTGGGATACTTGCAGTGGGTGGCAAAATTTATTCTCTAATATTCACTTTTAGAATCAGAGGAAAAAAACTGATGAATGGTGTTGAAGAGACTATAGAATTGGCTTTATGGAAAAGGTGGATCTGCAATTACTAACCGTGGCAAGGTAGACATAATGCAACCAGACTAACACTTACTGGCTTTTCAGAGCTTCAGAGGGCATTAGTGTTCCATTGCTGTCAGCTGTTCAACAGCTGAATTGAATAAAATAACATTGCACTGGGCAATTCAAGTGTTGACAGAGCATAACTTTTGGGCCTGTACTAACAAGAGGTCCTTTCAACTAGCAGGCAGGGGCAGAGAGAGCTTGTTGCTGTATACCAATTGAGCATTATCCAAATAGACCTTCACAGCCGCCAAAGAGGTCTCCGTTGCTAGGGTGGCTTGAATCTGAGGAGATCAAAACTGCTAAGTGAAGAGTCTTGAAAGTTATTTATTACTTTGTTTTTCATTGAGACCTGAATACAGAATCAGTGCTCTCTCTATATATATTTCTGCTACCTGATAAATCAGTGTCGAATAAAGTGCACCTTCCAGATGTTGATGGGCAGTGATGAGAGGTGTTGGGAGATGCTACTCAGCACCATCTGAAAAGTCCCGCATTGCTCACCTCTGTCTTCACATGAGTCTGCCAAACAGAAAACATCTCTATCACCAGGAAGGGTGAGGTCTAGATGTATTTATTTTCTGTGGATTCCTAGCACATTTCTGTATGAAATACAGATAGTCATTGATTTAATGACTGATCACTTAGTGACTCTTCATAGTTGGAGCGGATTCCCCCAAAAGGTACTTTGATCTGATGATCACATTTCAGGCACTCTGCAACTAATCTGTGCTTATTTACAACATTTTTGCAGAAAACTGGCATTTACTTCCAGTTTTTGGCAAAAAAGAGGGAATGGTGGTTTTGCTTAACAACCACAGATTTACTTAAAAACCATTCATTTAACAATTGCTACAAAAATGGTGATAAAATTGGGCTATCCATGCAATGGACGGTCCACTTTACGACCATCTCAACGTATGACCATAATGGGCATTGTCAAGGACTACATATACTACTAACATTTTCACATTGCTGCCACTTTCTAAGAAGGCTACATGACTGCTTTCTTGCAGATCAGCTGCTAAAGTTTTATTTGATTTCACTTTCTTATCTGCAATCACTTAAACACTGTCCTATCAAACACGAGTAGAACTTCCTTGTTTTCTGTGCTCAAGCTGAACTGGAACAAACTTTCCTAAATATATGGTCTGATTATCTTTGCTTGTTCTTTTGCAAAAAGCCTAATATTTTTTTTTCCTCAGAGAGACTTCTTGCTTTGCTGCTTCCCATGTCTTCTGAACCAGGGGTCCCCAACCCCCACTCCATAGACCAGCACTGGTCTGCAGCATGCCAGCAACTGGGCTGCACAAACAAGCGAAGCCCCGTCCGCGGGATGTAGGCAGTACACAAAACAACGCCTCCTCTGGTCCACGGAAAAACCTTTCTCCACAATACTGGTCCCTGGTGCCTAAAAGGTTTGGGGGGGGAGCACTGTTCTAAACAGCAACTGTGTAGTTTCTATTAGTCTCATTTGCTACCTAAATAAACAGTTCAGTAGCCCTATTTGAGTAGTCATTTCTCATGTAATTACTAGGTTGTATTCCATACACAAATCATTAAGACTCTGATCGTATAGTAGGTGTTTTCTTTGATTTTCATTTCATTTGCCCCCACCATCAACTTAAACATGTGAGATGTGAACATCTGTGTTAGATTCTGCTTCTCATTGGAGTAATCTGCAAACCCTGTAAAATAAGTCAATAAATAAATAATTATATATAAATATATTGAGATTCCAAATACTGTTTTTACTTTAAATCACTCATTTGGAAATTTCTGTTTCTTCAGAATGATCACTTGAAAGACTCTTGCCTTCGGCATCTGAGCTTTTATAACAACAGGAATGAAATTCTAATACTTGCAACATTAGCAACATACTGATTAAGTTTATTGGGGGGATTAAACCTTTCTGCACAGCTAGAATAAATTAGAATGTCCTTCAAATGAGCAGAGAAAATGAATGCCCAACATATGCTTAAATACCAATTTGTTAGCAGTGTATGATCTATGGTTTATTTCCATTTGGATTAGCAATTAGCCTCCCACTAGCAAAATGTCAATTGCTGATGAAGTAGAAGGAGCAGAAAACACTAGACTGATAATAAAACTGTTCCCCAAATCCAGCAGTTACCTCTGCTGTTGCTCAATTAAATTGGTTACATATAATAACAATAAAATATAAACACATGAATCTTTCAGAAATCAGAAGAAACATCCCCCACATATCAATGCAACATAACCCAATATTATTATCTTTACATTTATATAAAACTTTTTATCTCCCTCTCTCCAATATACACAGCATTCTTTTAGGGATAGGAGGAAATACTTTTCAAGAGGAGCCTGCAGTTCCACCAATGCTTCTACCAAACCCCATTCTCCTTTAAAACCCTTTCCCCCATATAACATCTTTCAGTTTAGGCTAGTTGCATAGGCATTCATTATATGTACATAGCACGTTAAACTTGATAAATGTTGATCATTGTTTATTTGGGGTCATTTGTTGGTTTGGAGTCTTACGAAAATACAGTCCATTTAACAGAATAACAGAGTTGGAAGGAACCTTGGAGGTCTTCTAGTCCAGCCCCCTGTTCAGGCAGGAAGCCCTATACCATTTCAGACAAATGGTTGTCCAATGTCTTCTTAAAAACTTCCAATGTTGGAGCACCCACAACTTCTGGCGAATCCACTGATGAATTGTTCTCACTGTCAGGAAATTTCTGCTTAGTTCTAAGTTGCTTCTCTCTTTGATTAGTTTCCATTCATTGCTTCATGTCTTACCCTCAGGCCGTTTAGACAATAGGTTGACCCCATCTTTTTTGTGGCAGCACCTTAGATATTGGAACGCTGCTATCATGGAACGCTGCTATCATATCATGCCCTCGTCCTTCTCTTCATTAAACTAGACATACCCAATTCCAGCAACTGTTCTTTATATGGTTTAGCTTCCAGTCCCCTAATTTAGTTAATTTAGGATCCAGTGTATTTTGATATTTTCTTCATTATGACTCCATGGCATATGTAAAAACTGTTCGGTTGTTTTTTTAGTGTGAAATCCAAGATCTAGTTATGTCTGGTATTGTTTCTTTCACAAAGCTAAGTTGTTAGCCAGCATTTGGCCTTACTGCAGTGAATAAGCCTCAGCCATTCTAGCAATCGAAAGGAATTGTAACAAAAGTCTAACTTCTGTATAGGTTGAACTTCAGGAAATAGGAAAAAGAGGAGCTGTCATGGCTAGCCTCTCTTTTGTAGAAAATGTGCCTTCATTGCATCAAAGGATACACTGTAAGGTTCATGCCTTTTAAAGAATATTGCAGATTGAAAGTGTTTCCTTAGAGTTGATCAAATGGCCTCCTAGATCTGACCAAGATTCTGCATTTCCAGAAGCTACACTTCTACTCTAAATAAGTAAAGAACATAGTTTATCATCTTAAAAACCAAATTCCTTTCCCTTTGAGATTGCTTTTGTGGCTCATAGATTTTCCGATGGATGTCCTTTTTTTTTTTTACTTATCCTTTGCAACACCATGGCAATTTCAAATAGATAGCCTTAGCTTGCATGAGAGATGTTAGAGAAATCTTTAAAATCATTTGTTTTGCATTCCTTTTCCTCTGGAGCTGAGGACCAGCTGTGTCTGGTCTGTAGGGCTTTTATTGTTGTCGTGTTTTCTGTTTCATTTCTAGTTCCAGATATGAGATTTCTGTAAACAAGAAATTGACTTACGCTGCCAATTTGAGACTGGTGATGTCTGTGATCTTTTCTCCCCCTAAAATAACTAACCTTTCCATTGTCATGTATCTTTCATCCAACTTTGAATGAAATCATCCTTCACCTACCTTCACTTCTCTTGTTTGTGTTATTGCTATGCAATGTTACTTTATATTACTGATGCTTTGTACTATTACGCCTTCTTTCTACAATGGCTGATAGTGGAAAATAAGGACAAAGACTGAGATCACAAGAATTACAGTGGAGAGATATGGCTGGGCTTTAGTGATAAATAGATTTTGTCTTTTGGTCTGACAGAATCCAAAGAGATGGAATTAACTTTCTGCCAGGAATCTGGAGCTACAAAAGAAACTAAGATTGCAAAAGTTGCAGTTTATTGCTGTTGATACATCTCCCCCCCCCTCCACTTTCTCACCCGTTGGATGGTCTACGTATGCTACAAAATGCAGTATATTTTGAGTTATATGTACAGTACAATTATTTCTTGAGGTCTTAAATATTCCAATCCTTCCACAAGACATGTTGTTTTTGTGGATAGCACGCTAACATTTCAGTGCCAGAATTGACTTAGTGAATTTAATAAATGTTTAAGGAAGTACATAGTTCTTAATTTTCTGGGTTTTCATTTACTTTTCTGTGCTTTCACAGAACAGTCACACTCCTTTTGGGATGACCTTTAGTGCCCTTCTTTGAATTAGGCATTTTCTTTGAATTTGGTTCATAGAATTTCATGGCTCCCCCCCCCCATTTTAAGTTCTGTTTGAAAGAATGAAGAACTGAGCAAGAAACATACGAGCTTTTTTCTTCTCTGATCATTTTATAGGATAGTGCATTAACTACTTTGACATATCGTTCATTCTGCTGTACTCGTCTTGACCTTTCTGTACCAAGGTTTCCTTGGACAGTTGGTTTCTCTGAAATGGTTTTAGCAAGTTTAAAGCTAACAAGAGCTTTAGGTTTAAATCCTGCAAGTACCCCCAGGCCCAAAGTTAAATGACTTAACTTGGCAGGTTGTTTGACTAACTAGAATTTGGTGGATAAGGTAAGCTGTGATGGTTGCTTTTTGATGTGCTACTTGAAATTATTTGGTTTCAAAGAAACAGTATATATATGTTTCAATCATTTTCTTTTTAATTTTCCCAATTTTCTCTTTTTAAGAATTCAAAAGAAGCAGCTTCTGAGGCTCACAGTCCTTAATATATGTTTGAAGTTGGATTGCAGGCTTTCCATTAGTAACAACAACTTATATACCAGTCCTATAGCTCTTGAAACAGCATCTGCTGTTGTGGGGTATGTGTGCCACTTTGGACATCAAGTTTTCCTATTTCTCTCCCCCAACATCATCTGAATTATGCTTGTTAAGTAAAGAATTGTAGATATTCTTAGAAGTGCTGCCACTATGTTCCAAAGTTTCATTTTCCACGTACACCTATCTTGCACATCCTTTTATCGCTCGAACCATCCTTCCTTCAATTTTACTACTTCCAGTAAAAGTTTTGTTTTGCTCAATAGAATATATGGCAGAGCAAATGGCTACAGCATCAACATGTGAGCCCAGATACGGAAAGATGCCTTAAGCAGAATCAGAACATTAATTATCTACAAAAATGGAAAGATACTTTGATTCCTACAATGGATGAATGGCTGCCAAAGTTGATGGAGTTAGTAGAGATGACAAAATTGACTGCTTTGATGAAAGAAAAGAACACAATTTTGTTTCTTCTTGGAAACTACTTTTGAACGTTGTGTTTGAGGTAGAAAAAAATAATTTGGGGTGTTACTGCTTAGATAGGTTTGTTATAGAAATGGCTAGTACGTATTATTATAAAAAAGTAAAAGGTTGCCATTTTATGCTATTACCTTATTCTACTGCATCAAAAGGAATTGGAAGTCAATGCTTTTCTTTTGCTTTTCCCCTTATCCTTTTTCCTCCCTTATTTCCTTCTTATTTTCGTTTTCTTTGTGCTTATGTATTTCATATTTTGATAAACTAATAAAATATTTGAATCTGAGAATATTAGTTATCTAAAAAGAGGAGGGGAAGGAGGAAGGAAGGACATATACATTGCAGAAACATTGTGTTCCAAATGATTTTGTGAAATCAACTTGAAGGTCTTGTTGAAGCCCATTCAGAGAATCATAATTTTATCTTTTTCTGTGCTGTACATGTCAAAACTGCCGTTCCCAGAATGCCAAGCTTCTCCTTCTAGAAGTGTGCTGTAGCCCCAGCACATCAGAAATTCACCAAATCCGAAGACTGTTTCTAGCTATTCACTTCAGATGCCCACCAAAGCTGGACCATGTGCTTCCAAAAGTGATCTAATATATCAGTCTTGAATAGGGGTTTATAAACTGTGTTCTTTAGAATGATTGTATTCCAGCAAATCTCGATAGGGTTTTGTGAGAGATTGCGTTGTGTGTATGTGTGTATGTATGTGTGAGAGAGAATGAGTGAACTGGAATGCAGCTAATTTTCTATCTCCAGAGCTTGGTAACTTAATCAGAGACTTCAGGAAATATTTTTTAACAGATTCTGCAGCCTGAAAACGTTTGAAAAACCCTGGTCTAGAAAGCTTCATTATAACAGTGGAACCATACCGACAGCACTCCTTTCAGATATGGTTGAACCATTTTGATAGCTTCTTTTTTTTCAGAGACCTTCATATTTCAGTGATTCAGCAGATGGCAGAACTGGAGCTAAACAAAGCTGGAGGGATTATTTCTTTCCACTCTCTGGAGGTCTTAACCTGAGTAATTGGCAGTTGGAAAGAGAGAGACGACTGTAAGTTGGAGTTATTTCCAAGTAACTTGGAACAGTGCTTGATTGCTGTTTGCAGTGGCAATGCTTTCAGGCAATTATGAGAATTTCAGTCTAAGCCATTTGAAGGGATCAGATTGAAGTCTTGTGGAATAATCTTGATTCAGATAGTTTTATATTTCAGCTTTATCTCCAGATATCAGGAAATAAGCCTCGGATTTTCCATGTACCAACATATACTGTTATACTGAACTAAGTTCCGTTTCCTTTTTTTCCCCGTTTCCATTGGTCAGTATGAAAGACTTACTTATCCACCATTATGTATTCTAAACCAGGGCTCCCCAACCTTTCCAGGTTGGCAGCCCAGAGGGAAAGGGAGGAGCAGGGAAATGTGCATGCACATGTGCAAATGGGCACATGGCAGTGATGCTGTCGCCCACATGCATGTGTAAGAGGGCCACATGCACCCGCGGCGGGCTGGCAGCAACACTGGTGCCTGTGCACATGAGCAAATGGGCCGCTAGCACCTGTGAGCATGCGCAAACGGGGCCGCTAGCACCTGCATGGTGGCGCTACCGCGAGTAGGGCATGCGTGCACATCTGCACACACTCGCCAGCCATTCCCACGGCCCAATGGCCAAAAGATACCAGGCCGCGGCCCACAGATTGAGGACCCCTGTTATAAATTATCTTAATGTCCATAGCTTGTGGCCTGATGCAAGTGTTCAGCATTTTCAACTTACCCTGCTCAGTTCCAAGTGAACTAGCACCCTTGTAATTGAAAGTTTTTCTTCTTTTTCATTTACAGCCCAGATTAACACAGATCCTCTTTGCAAGAAGAAGGCAAGAAATAATACAATGAGTTGACTGAATTGTAAAAGCAGTCTGCGTTTGCAGCTCAGTAAATATCAGCTTCCAATAAATATCAGCTTCGGAATCTATAGGAAATATAGTTGAGGTCATACACTGTACATCATATGTCCATCTGTGATAAGTAGTTTATTGCAAAATGGAACATGCGTGCACACAGTATACATTTTAAAGATGGCTTCCATTCCTTTTGGATAGTCTCTTGTTATTAACTTCTAATTAAATAACTCTAATCAAAGCACTCCAATAGCAATTCTCCTACTTCATACATGCAACATCTTGCCACTTTTCCTCCAGCAGAATCTTTATATTTTTATCTCTATTTATTATTGAATAAACTAATTTCTCATGGTTAGTTTAAATGAGGAAGAATCTTTGAGATGGAAAATATGTGTTTTTGAGGAAATCCAGATGATGCTTTCATAGCAGGAAAAGGAGAATAAATGATCTATATATTAACAATTGCAATTCACTTATTGAAGATCAATGCTTTACATAATTAATCATATATTTCTTAGAAGGCCTTAATGTATAGTTTAAAAACCTCTTGAATGATAATGGTTTAAATGTTGGATGTTTACATAAATAGACTGCTTCAGATACTGCATTAATATGTAGTCTGTTGAATAAACCATAATTGGCTGAGTTCACATAGAATGCTAAAAACATAATTTATTACTGGTTAAGGAGGAAGAGCTGGGTTTGCAAAACATGTTAAGGCCCAAGCAACTTAGTTTTGACTTAATGTGATGTGTGAACATAACTGATGTTTATATGCATAGAGCACAGGTGTCAAACTCGCCATGCCATTCTTCAGTATGATGAAACCGGCCCGCGGGCTGCCAGTTTGACACCCCTGGCATAGAGCTTTGTTTTATTGTTTTTTTAAATTTCTTCATCTGCTTTGAGATTAAAGAGGAAGTGTTTTATTCTAACTCTAAATAGGAGCTTAGATGGCATGGTTCTTTTGAAGTAGCAAATCTAATCATTATAAGTTAATAGCTTCTTAAGTACCACCAAAATTTAACTTGATCCAACAATATGAAGCTGAAGCCAGATAACTCTTGTTGAGCTAGGGGGTTCCCTTATAAGATACCTTTCCTTATCCTGGTACCTTCGAGGTCTTTTAGATTGCAAATTTCACCATTTTTTGAAATCCTAACTGGTCAAATATACATGTGACATGGCCGTAAAAGAAGTTTTGGTCGGCTTCTGAGCAAATGCCAACTTTAGTTTTCAATTTCAGTTTTTTTAGTATTCCAATATCTCAGGGGCTGCCATAAAAGCACCTTCAGGTGCTTTTCCAAAGCACCTGAAGGCAGGACAAGAAGCAACGGGTGGAAACTAATCAAGGAGAGAAGCAACCTAGAACTAAGGAGAAACTTCCTGACAGTGAGAACAATTAATCAGTGGAACAGCTTGCCTCCAGAAGCAGTAAATGCTCCAACACTGGAAGTTTTTAAGAAGAGACTGGACAGCCATTTGTCCGAAATGGTGTAGGGTTTCCTGCCTGAGCAGGGGGTTGGACTAGATGACCTCCAAGGTCCCTTCCAACTTTACTACTATTATTATTATTATTATTATTCCTAATTGGTTTGACATTTCATTGATTGATTCATTCATTCATTCTTATCCTTTTCTTGCCTTCTCTTTCCTCTGCCTTCTCCTATTTTAGCAAGTATTTTCAAAATCCATGTAATATAACTGATCAGAACACTCCCTCCCTCCCTCCCTCCCTCCGGAAATTTCTGTGCAAGCTCACTTTTCTTTGTGCCAGCAAAGTTGTGTAGACAATCACCTTTGCTGGCTATCACCCTGGGTAGAGAATCAAGGATAGGCTTCGAAGCAACCTAGCAAAGGGCACAGCTACTTAAACGTTTTAAAAGGCGCTTTATGTGCACTAACTTGTTTTGATGCTCTTCTTTTGAATGCTTTGGTTGCCCTGTTGATATCATTGGCATTGATTGAAAATGGTCTTCTAAGTAAGTGGCTCCCATACTAGACAAAGTCTATTACCATAAGCACTTGAATGAGCCTTCTGAGCAATTAATATCTGCCACTGTGTTTATAACGTACACTCAGTTCTATAGCATTGAGTGAAATGGGCCTTGGAATACAGTATAGAAAACTTACGTTTCCTAAGAC